>NC_035449.2:31513678-31831103 GCF_002127325.2 Helianthus annuus | reverse complement strand
TTAAAGGCTTTGGGGGTTATTGACCATGTCCCGGATATCCTTGGCATTTCTTACGAGATGGCCACGACCAGAGCACGGGGTGTAGGCGTACACTCGTCGTGTAATAACTCTTTAATGTGGTGTGTCATTTAATCTCTAGCCCGGACAGCAGATCCCGGGCCACCAGAGATATAAGTGCATGTAATTCGTTCACAAGTTTATATTATATAATTATCCAAGTTAATAAAAACATTTATGCCTTGTGCATTTAAATAAATTTTCAATCATTTTCAAAATGAGTCAGTCGATTTGTATTTACCAGTGTAAACTGACGTATTTTTCCCAAAAGGTTAAGTGCAGGTACTATACGGAAATAGGCTGGTTGTTTCCTAAGAGCGTCCACTATAGTCTCGCAAGCTCGGACGACAATATATCTGTTGAACTATTTTTATCTTATTTTATTTGATCCGCCTGTGGATCCGTTTCAACTACTGTGATATTTATTATTGCAAATTATTTAAAAGTTGAAATGTATCTATTCTGCTTCCGCTGTGCATTATTATATTGTGTTGATTGTCTATGACGATGCCAACTACGTCACTGTACCCCACACCGGGCCCACCGGTGACACGTGGAATCGGGGGTGTGACATAGCTGCTCCTTTCTTGGCAGTCTTAGGGCAATTAGTACTGATGTGCCCCTTTTCACCACAGCTGAAACAGTTTGCATCCTTCATGTCCCTACATTCGTGGGACTGGTGGCCAGTTCTTTTACAGATGCCACATTGCTTTATCTTTTGGCTTAATCGACACTGCCCCCAATGTCTTCTTTTACAGGTTTTGCATGTAGGCTTTTTGTTGGAATCCTGTTGGTTATTGTTGAGCTTGGATTTGCTCTTCTTAGGATTCTGAGAGTTATCCTCCTCCCTTTGTCTTTTGTCATTAGTTTCATTCATGAACGACTTTTGTCTCACTACATCTAGAGTGAGAGACAAGGATAGATCTACAGCTGATCTGTAGTTGGTTGGCCTTGAAGCCTTAACATCCCCTTTTATTTCTGGTGCCAAACCACCGATGAAACGCGCAATGCGTTTTGGTTCCGGGGTGATTAAATAGGGTACTAGTCTAGATAGGGAGTTGAAGTCGGTAACATATTGCTGACAATTTAGGTTTTTCATTGTGAGATTCAGAAAATCTGTCTCCACCTTTTCCACTTCGTGCTGTGGACAGTAGTTCTCTTTGATAAGGTCCGCAAACTTGGACCATCCCATAAGGTATAGGGGAATTTTCCCCGTGGACTGCATCATGGCCTTCCACCATACAAGAGCCTCTCCTTTAAAAGATTGTGAAACAAATTTTACTACGTCCTTATCAGCACAATCGCTGATGTCCACAACCGTTTCCATTTCCTCAAGCCATTCCATAGCATCAATTGCTCCTTTTTCGCCATTGAAATCTCTGGGTTTGCATGAGACGAAATATTTGTAGGTGCACCCGCCCTCAGTTGAAGGGGGCTTATCATAGAGTACTAACTCCTGAGGTTCGCTCTTTTCATCTGAAGAGTGAACGAAGCTCTCCTTTCGAGCTAAGCTGATGTATGCGTTTCCGTATGGATCTTTGAGTGAGTGACATTCGGTTCCTTTTTGTTCTCAAGCACCTTATCCACAACTTCACTAATTGCTGCGCTAATCAAGGCCTGAAGAGTAGTGCCATTAACATTTATATTTATACTTGCATTCTTGTTTTTAGCCGCTGCACTGCTGTGCGCTTCGTCGGAAACCTCCATTCTGGAGCTTTGGTACTAACACCAAAAATAACGTATGCTTAGATGCAAGTTATTATGAGATCATCGTAATGGATGATTTATAAAGTCATGGTATTACTAAACCATAATGGCTGTTTGGTTTATAACTTCCTTATAGTATGCTACTAGAAAGTATGTCAATTATATTTAGCCTAGGTCAAAAGGACCATCAATTGAGTTTATGGTTTGGACCGAGTCCATCACCTTTTGACTGGGGGTCACAATGTCACAACTGTCCTTGTCATAACGACAATCTTTAGATAGTTGGAAGGCTTGCCATGAAGGACATTAATAATCATAGGCCCGAAGGCCTTGTCACAAAGGACATACAAAATATGGCACTTAAGGAATTAATATATAAGCTGCAATCTTATTGGATCAGAGATCTTAAGGTTCGAACATAGTTCTTCACCTTTGGACAGAGAGTCAAAGACTACAACCGTCATCTTGTGGAAGATAATTTATTTTGCCACAAAGGCTAGTCAATGTACATCATCCTGACTAACTAGATGATTGGGAGCCCCAGAGGAGTCGGCCGTGGTAAAGCTTTGAAGGCTAACTAACCATGAAGTAATAGCGTATTTAATTACAGGGAATTGTCGAACCTGATAATTTAAATAGCCATGGTGCAAACAAACCATATAGGCCAATAGATAGTATTTAGTTTATTTGATCATGTTTTGCCTAGATTTTTAAATAAACCATCTTTGGCGTTTAAATGGAATAAATCCTTTATACTTACTAGACAGGGGACATAAGTCACGACTGTCAGTGTCATAGCGACATCTTATATAGCACAACGGCTTGTTCCATAGGACTTTTCGATGGCACAGATGCCTTGTCACTAGGGAAATTTTAAAACATAATCAATGATTCCTTTGGATCGGAAAATTTTATAATTCATTGTCTTGACAAGAAGTTATGGAATATAACTATCGTTTTCATGCATGCACCTTTGCCCGTAGGTATACATCCCAGGTGGATGTTTAGATGTGTACATCATGTTTGACGTTTATTAGCCATGATTCCTATCGATCATATATGCTAATTAAGGTTAGAAAGATTTCTAATATAAGGATGACAAGTGTGATTTCATCGCATCACCCATTGTCAGGAGTGTTAATCACGTTTTCAGGTGTTTAACAAGGACCTGAGTCTCTTTAAGCAGGTCTTACCATCGTAGCCAGGTCCCTAACGACATTCAAGCTAGGTTATACCTTTTGAGACTCTTTTTAATATAATTGCAGGCAGGAAAGGAATGATATTTATTTTATTCAGGATTATAATTATCCCAAATTTATTGAAAATATAACTTTGGCATAAAAGCCTAGTCACGTAGACAAGTTTAATTTATAACCCATGATTTCTGAGAATCGAGGCATTACAATTTATCCTAGTTATAAAACATTACGGATATTGGGGTGGCACCAAGGCCTAGTCACAAGGACATTTATAAATTATAAGCTAGGATTTCAGAGAATCAAAGCCTTGAGGTTTGAACCTAGTTCATTACCTTTTTCTGACAGGGAGTCATAGGTTACGACTGTCTTTATTAAAATTTCTGGCCCGTGGGCCTATCAATTAACATTTCGTAAGATGTTAAGACATATAGTCCTTGCACTGATGATACGTTCAGCGGTCACAGTAATAACATGACGCCATGATCAGTGTCATTAATTTAATCAACTCTCGTTCAGTGGTCATAATGATGACATGACGGCAGGATTAGTACTTAATTTAAATCAAATGTCATTCAGCGGTCATAATAATGACATGACGACCAGATTATTGTCTAGAGGGCTTTTGAGCATAGCTCACCCCCTTAGGACAGGGAATCTCAAAAGATTCACAACTGTCGATGTCGCAATCGGACAGTGTATTATAGCTCGTGGCACTTCATCCTTAAGGGATGATTATTTTACTTACAAGGAATTTTAAATAAATCCCAATTTTCAAATTTATTACCCGTAGGCACTTCATCCTTAATGGATGGCTGTTTTACTTGCAGGGAATTTTAAATAAATCCCAATTTTCAATTTTATTACCCGTAGGCACTTCATCCATAATGGATGGCTATTTTACTTGCAGGGAATTTTAAATAAATCCCAATTTTCAAATTTGGCCTGTGTGATTTATACTGCATCACAATTTTCCCAGTATGTTAACATACTTTCAGCTGTTACATGAATTTGGAATCTTTTTGACAGGTTCTACCATCTTGGCCATGTCTGCGACGACACGTGGCTAGGTTTCACCCCTAAGATTCTCTTTTTAACATAACGCAGATCAATCCTAAGTTGAGACGTTAATTATGGATCTGAATCTAATTATGGGGATACCATCTTGGCTCTGTCCTAAATGACACCTGAGCTAGGTCTTGTCCCTTTTTAGATTTTGCCATCTTAATATATTGGTAGATCTTATAACAGAACTGTTATTTTAATTTACTCCATATATTATATTCATACATAATGATATAAATGAAATCTAAATAAAACATCCCAATGATTTTAAAAGAGGTATAGAATTGCCCAAAAAGGGACTTAAAAGAAATGATGTTGTCCTCAAAGGGACCAAAAGATAAATATCGCTATAAAGACTTTAAGGAAACGATCTTCAGTAAAAGGAGTCTCCTCTTCATTTTTGTCCTGCATGTCCTCTCCTTGGTCGTACGTTAATCCTGGTCGCGGTACGAAGCTCAGCCTTCTCTAGGCTTCTAATGGGGAGAATTTTCCATCATAGCTTCTTTGCTTGACGAGATATCAAGAATATATAGAATTGAAAACAAAAATTCTCCGAATAGAGATGAGGGTATTCCTATGTTAAGTCTAGACTCAGAAGGTTAATGAATGTGCTATTGTGTCATTGAGATTAAACACAAAGGCTAGTGTTTAATTCACTCAATGTTGGCTCTGATACCAACCTGTCACACCCCGAATTTCCACGTGTCACCGGTGGGCCCGGTGGGGAGTATCGTGACGTAGTTGATAACATCATAGTCAAACAACACAATTTATAAATGCACAGCGGAAGCAAAAGATAATATTTTACAATCCGAATATAAAGTAATATCAAGTATTACAACGGATAGTAGAGGATCCACAGGCGGATCTTAAAAATTAAGTATTGTTCAACAGACTTTAGACGCCTAGAATTTGCAAGATTCCTTATTAACGCCCTGAGCAGCTTCCAGCCTATTACGTACTTGTACCTGTCACTTAGACTTTGGAAAATACGTCAGTTTTCACTGGTAAATACACTCAACTGACTCATTTGAAAAGAGTTTATGAAAATTGGTTTAGGCGCACAAGGCACAAAACTATTTTGACACTTGATTAAGATGCACAAGGCAAGATTAATCTTTTATACTTGGGACAAACTATATCTCATGTTATCAGTTTTACATAACTTGCTCTACATACGGGGCCCGGTCCTAAGCCGGTTCAAGATTAACCGACACACCACTATTCCCCTATTGGGAATCCCTTATTGGGTATAATCAATTAATAAGCATAAAGCATCTGTCAGGTGTATGCCTACACCCCGTGCTTAGGTCGTGGCCATTTCAATTAATGAGTCAAGGATATCCAGGACACGGTCGCATTAACCCCCAATGTTTCAGTCAAGCAATACGAATTAAAACAGGTTATTTGAATTTCCCGACACATTGGTCTTCGAATCCCATACCTGACCATGCGGTATTTATATTACCGTATCCCAAGCCCGTAATAGGGAAAATAAGTTAAGGGTATTTACCTGAGCTAGCTCCTGTCTTAAATAGCAAGAATTTTAATAACTCAGCCGTATTCACTTAAGTAAGCGTAGGTACAATTTTACCGGAAGGCTCTAGTCTGGAACGATGGTATAAATAACCAATTAGAATACTAACGGGTCTTTAATTAAGCCTAAGCTTGACCGGTTAGTTTTAAGGACGATACGGTACAAGCGCACGATTAAGCGAAAGACCGGATAGAATGTGATTTAGACCCGACAAGTTTTAATACTTGTATAATATGGGTATACTAAATACATTATGGATTTTGAGATAAAAATGATAACGTTTGACCCGTTTCGGTCAATTTACGCAAACTAGTTACGTAAACCGAACCGAACGCTAAAAGGGTGTTACGGGTAGCCAAAAGAGTCAAATGCAAGTTCCCTGAGATAATATGCTTTAAATATGATATAACATCAGTAAGTTATGTTCTATATTGCCCGAAATAATTTTAAACTCAATTTACGCCTTAGAAGGGCAATTTGGTCATTTAAAAGATTATAAAAGAGTAAATTTGGAAATCTGGGTTACGGGTCTGAATTATACAGTAAATATACTTAATATGACATGTTATAACAGTAGGGTATGACCCGTATACAAAACTTATCATTTAAAATCAAACTATGCACCGTAGGGGTATTTTAGTAATTTCACAAGGGCTAAAAATGCCAAAACTGGAAATCTGAGTTCATATACTTATACTTACTGTTATTATATGAAAATATGCTAATTACCTCAGTAGGTATAAGTCTCATATGTTTAAAATAGGTATAACGCTTACTATGCGCTAAAAACGCTAAAAATGCGATTTAACGCCGTTTCCGGGTTTTCAAAGGAAAGCTGAGATTTTTATATTTCTAGAATACTTAAATTAATTTATTTAACATATAAAATCAGTAGAAAAAGGTTTCGGGTCAAAAGGATGTGTAAAACTCATTTTATGGCTTAAACGGTCAAACCGACATATACCGAAATAACTTAGCGATCTAAGATACGATCAGCCAAAAATTAAATAAAAATCATCAAAAATCCCAAAATATTATATAACATCAGTGGGTAAAAAGTTTTGTATCAAAACGTGGCCAGAAATAGGTTATACGCGAAAAGGGCCGTTTATGTAACTTAAGAACATAGTTTTACGCTAATGGCCATAACTCAAAATCTGGACCACCAACTGATCCGCAATTTTTGGTGCAAGTTTATATATTAGAAATAAAGATTTCTACTCTTTCATTTTTCCAAAATTCACGTTTTATATCAAAAGGGCAAAATAGTCAACTTTTAAGCATAATCGGAAACATGCAATTGAATCGGCTAAGTATAGACTCAAACAACAAAAATTCCAGAAAGTTTTACCAAAATAAAAATGGTCAAAAATACTCTCCAATACAGATCTCAAACATGCATGTACGAATCCGAATCGATAGTCTACGAAATAGTCGTTTTACAAGACTTTCGGTTCCGATTCGTATCTATACTAAAGATTGTCGAGTTGATCATTGTAAAACACATTCTTATATTCATTATAAAGCTATTTATGATGATCAAACAGATTGCATGTCCTTTACATTACCATTTAAGCTATTTTTTCACAAAAACCATTTTTGTTGACTTTTTAAGAAAGCCTTTGACTCGACAATTAGCATGCAATAAGTGGGAATCAGAGAATACCCTTTTGAGGGTTTGTTTCCCACATAATTACCAACATATATCTGGTTTCAATTTGAGAAATGACTGAGTAAAACTCGTTTAATTGAAAATTCAAAGTATAAGAACAATCAGTTTGACTTTTAGCAATAACCAAAGCAAGAACGAATTAAGGACTGAATTAGAAGCTTACAAAGGTCCTATTGATGCTTAGTTAACACTAGGATGTTGCCTTGACGTTCAGATTTGCTCCAGGAAGTTGTCTTGAGAGTTTTACAAGTTGGATGTTCTTGATCACAATGTATGAGCTCAAAGAAATGAGCTTTTAATCTGTTTTATGGATGAAATCAGAGGTAGTAGCAAGTTCTCAGTAGCCTAGGCATGCAAGGACTTTCATTGGATCAAAAGAGAGGTGATAACAGCTGTTTACAACTTCAAATTTGGACCCAAAATGGTCATTTTCGCGATTTCTGTTACTGGCAGTCCCACGCGGCCCGCCTGGGCATGTCCAGGCGGGTCGCCTGACCCTCTGATCAGCCAAACAAGTTTCAAACATGGCAGATTTGGTCCCTGAACTTGCATGCGATGTTTCGGCTGCTTATTTTGACTCGTAAACCCCCAAACTTGGTTTTTAAGAACCTTGGGACATTTACCTACATGGTAATATCCTCGGATAACTTTGCGCTCAACCGAAAAGCCATGAAATTCGACGTTGACCCTTTTAGTCCTTCAAGTACGGTTTTGGCCATAACTTTCTCATACGTTGACGAAACTTCATGAAATTTTTACCACATATTCTAGTGAGTATATTTTAGCATTACAATGCTTCGGGTCTGCCAAAGGTTCACTCAGAGGTATAAATTCAACATGTTGACACTTTTGGCCCCTATAGTTTGCAATTCCTCACTTTTTTTGTAATTTCCGCGTCGTATGATCCATGAACCATTCGTTTAAGGTTATAAACATTATGTAGGGTTATCATAGAGTCTATTTATCCATTGTTGACACTTTGGACCCTTACGTTCCATAGTTTTCACCGTTTGTCAACTTTAGTCCCTCTAAAGTTTGTTTTCGCATATGCAAAGCCTATGACACGTGTCAATACATTATTGGACGTAAATTTTTGAGGTGTTACAGCTGAGGACCAAAGCCCTGTTGAAGACAAGCACTGTTGAACCAAAGGCCTGATCAACCAAAGGTGAACCACTGCTCAACCACAACAATGGCTTAGTATCAACAGCAGATTCAACAGCAGCAGTTTAACTTATATCTTGTAATCAGTTGTTTAGTAAGCAGGGCTTGTACTAGTCAGTAGTTACAGGTTGTTAGGTTGTTAGATGTCACTTTCATGGTGACGTCAGCTTTGATTCTCAGTGGTTTGATCTGCACTATAAATAGAGCAGTACCTGTACTGTTCTATTTGAGCTTAGAGCTTTTTGCTCATCTCCTTTCATCTTGTACGATCAACCAGGGAGTATCATGCTGAGGGGGAGTTTAGTATGTAAACATGTATGTAATCTTTTGATTTGAATCTTTTGACTAATGAGAATCATTTGTTTATGAAAAACTATTTTTTCCTTTGGTTGTGTTTACAAAGTTTGCTACTCATTTCCGCTGCACTTATATCGTTTCATATGTTCTGATTATTCATCTTAAGCAAACAAGCACAATCATGACAGCCTCAGATCCTAACAACATTTTATTCCTATACGCGAAACATATACTTCGGAAAAGATGTCCGGGGTATATACAAACGAAATAGTGGCGCGTCACGAAGTACCGGTATCCATTGTGTCGGATAGAGATACCCGGTTTACTTCAAATTTATGGCAAGAATTTCAAGAACAAATGGGAACGAAACTCTTCATTAGCACCGCCTACTATCCTCAGACGGATGGGCAGAGTGAAAGGACAATACAAACGCTAGAGGATATGTTACGGGCATGTATCATCGACTTTGGTGGAAGTTGGGATGTTTATCTACCCTTGGCCGAATTTTCGTATAACAATAGTTACCATTCGAGTATCGGCATGGCACCTTACGAGATGCTATATGGTAGAAAGTGCAGAACCCCTGTGTGTTGGGGTGAAGTGGGTCCGCGTGAATTGGCACATAAAGACATAATTCAGGCCACTAATGAGAAAATTGAAGTGGTACGAGCCCGTTTGAAAGCAGCCCAAGATAGGCAAAAGTCTTATGCCGATAGAAGACGAAGACCGATTGAATTTCAGATAGGCGACATGGTTATGTTAAAGGTTTCCCCATGAAAGGGCATTATCAGATTCAGAAAAAGAGGGAAACTAAGCCCAAGGTTTATCGGGCCATTTAAAATCATTGAACGGGTTGGCAAGGTAGCTTATCGCCTCGAGCTACTGGAAGAGTTGAGTGGCATACATGGCACGTTTCATGTGTCACAATTGCGGAAGTGTCTAGCGGAGGAAATAACTTATATCCATTACAACGATATCGAGGTGGATGATAGCCTGAATTATGCTGTAAGGCCATTGGAGATTCTAGATCGAAAGCTTAAGAACTTGCGAAATAAACAAATCAATCAAGTCAAGATCAAGTGGGAGCATAGGAAAGGTTCGGACACCACATGGGAGTCCGAGGAGGAAATGCGACGTCTTTACCCTACCCTATTCGGTACGTACTTTGGTTTCGGGGACGAAACCTTTTTAAGGGGGATGGACTTGATAACTCAACTTTATATTAAAAATTATAAAGTATTAAATAAACAAGAACAAACTAACATAGGACAAAATAACTCAGTTAGTTATAAATCTAGTGTTAACTCAAAAGTGGGTTAAAAACACTTAAATATGAACTAATTGAAATTAGGGGGCTAAGAGTGTCTAATTGGAAATAAATTATAATAAAATCAATTTATTAAAAACAAAACACACACTTGTATTTTGTTCTGGAAATCGATCAGAAGCAGGGGGTGATCCCAAGCTCCCCAAAACCCTAGTTCTTGTCAAAACCTCCAAATTGAAGGATCAAATCAAGTCTAAAACGAAAATCAAGCATAGATTAGTGATCCCCATTGCAAGGAGATCATAAGGTATGTAAAATCTGATAAAAATTCTCTACTTGAAATTCTCACGAATTAAGGGAATTCGAAATCTGTGGATACATGTGTGATATGTAGATGAATTAGGAACATTGAAATGTCTAGGAACAAACCCTAGACAAATACATGTTGAAATCATACTTAGTTCTAGCAAAATTCATGAAAACACCATTGTAGGTGGTAAGTGGGTGGAGTAAAACTTGATAAACACTAGGAAATTGGGGGTTGTTCTAGTGAAATTTGACATGTATGAGGTGATTTCAGAATTCTAGAGACTTATATTTATGTTAGATAGTTTGATTGATAAAAATTTGGGCTTTATGACGAGTCATGAACTTGTTAATAAATCATGTAAATTTCTGCCCTTAATGTTGTAACGCTCCGCGTTTTCATAACCTTCCTAATTTAGAAATCGAGTCTTAAAAATCTATTTTTAGAAGTTTGCCTCTTTCAAAAATTATAATCCGTTATATCATCGGAAATCTTTATCTTAAATTTAATTCGTCATAAAAATGGTTATTTATTCATGGTTTAATTAATTAAATTAATAAATTTACTATTTAAAAGTTTATTTTTATAATAATCTAGTTAGTCTCGTTAGGTTTTAAGGTAATAAAAGTTAACCTAGTTAGTAAGCTAAGTTAGTTCGGTTGGTTAACCTCAGGGGCTGTTTGCGCAAATTACTGAATTAAACCACAGGGACTATTGTGCAAATTTTGGAACTTGTGGTCTCCCAAGTAACCAAACGACGCGCACACTAGCTGGTCTAACCAGCTTTGGTGTTAATTAACCTAATAAAGTTCACATTATTCTATATATACATTTTGGGTAGCATCTTATGAACAGTACAAGTTTTGGACAAAAACGGTATCTTAAGGCCCATTCTATACACACCCCCCCTCCTTCCTGATTACACCCCCCCCCCTTGTGAGAGGAAAACTGTCGGTCCCACGCAGGCCCCACCTGTAAGTATGTGAGAGGAGGGGGGTGAAAAAAGTAAATAGGGGGGTGTAAAAAGTAGCACCCTATCTTAATTACGGGTCTGCCATCTTCTTTGAGACTACACACAGAGTATACGGTAAAGCAAGAGAGAGAGTTAGGGGCCTGTATCCTTACGGCGGAGACACGGAGTCGCGCCGACGGTGACATTACAACCCGGTGCGTACACTGCCGCAACTCGCTGGCCGGAGGACGAGGGTTCCATCAGTGATGTCGGCTCGGTGGTATAAGCGACGGTGGTTCTATTCACATGGTCCAGGTGGTGTATGTACGAGGTCGACCGGTGGCTGCGGCGGCGAAACTGGAACTAAGGTTCCGACCGTTACCGTATCCCACAGCCGATCTAGCTTCAAGATGATGTCCCCGGCGACATGCAACGGCTGCGCATAGACATAACTTTACGTTACTTTGATTGCTATGCTAAAGCTTCCTGATTAAGCCATTGTCATCACCAAAGATGTTATTGGACTTTAAAGCATCTAACCTGATGTTATCAGCCATGAGATTTCAACAATATGAATTCGTAAGAAACTTCACATAAACCTTTATATGGGTTACTTTTAGTTAGAATTTAACCTAATATGATTACATTGGGTTTTAAATTTAGTTAGAACAAAAGAAAGAAGTTGACAACATTCTTAAGAATGATTACTTGAAAGTTCACCGCGCAAACGGGTCAAACGGGTCTATGTAATAATCAAGAAATTAACATTTGGTTTTAGATATTTTTTTTATGCTGAACAGAGATCTAAATCGTGTTATTTTATGCTACTAGCTAACATGTTGCATTGGTAGCTATTAGCAAATCGTGTTATATGGTTATTTACTTGATCGTACATATGGTGCTTTGAATCTGTCTAAATTTTGGTCGATGAGTGTTGTAATTTGATTTGGGAATGTTTGGCATAAACTATTAATGGTTTCAATTTTATGGATATTGAGGGATGAGATTTGGACGAAGAGGTTATACTGTTACTTAAGGTTGCATTAGTCTTTTGGGAACATATATCCAAACACCCTTATAATAAGTGCCTATAATAGTTTGGTAGTAAAATGAAGAAACTTAGAATGTATGCATATACTTTAGGCTTTGATTGATTATTTTTTATTTATGGAAATTAATCGGGTGGTACGGGTCGGTTAGGGGAATGAAAACTAAATATGCCAATGGGGGTAACGGGTCATACCAGGTTCAGCTCAAAGTAGATTGGTTTAATACATGATCAGCGGGCGTTTTAGGTATGTGGTTCTATAAAAGTTTTGAATCTCAGGTTTGCTTTAGTATGCAATATAACGAATGAATATACATAAACTACTGGAAAAAAAAAACCCACTTCAATTATTCGGGCAACAGTGAAGACGTACAGTGTAGTAGTCAACACTAATGGTATGAGTAATTTGTAATGTTTATGATCTGTAATATTTTTGTGTTTGAAAATTTACGTATTTCAAAAGTTATCTTTTGGCAGAGTAGAACACGTGAGAAAGTATAAATGACTGGGTGAGAGTAGGTAGAAGTCAAAACTGGATGCAAAAGATATTGTAGTTTTGTTTTTCTGAAACGTATACTTCATTACGAAACTGACGAGTGACCGAACAATTTCCGTAGCGGTATAGAAGTTTTTTTTTCTTTTTTTTTTGTACCGTAAGCCATAATTAGTGTCGGTACATGGACGAATATAAGTGATACCGTCTGAACAAAATCGGTACCATGTTAGTTCTGACCAAATTGCATTGATACCGGTATCGTACTATCAGAACCATACTAATATTTGCTACACGTGTTGACCTTATTTTGGGCATATTATGACTTTATCTTACGGATTTTATATCTCAACTGCTATCCGGTGTAGTAATGAAATGAATTGATACTGACTGATTTCCTGCGCAACGCGCAGAGGAATTTTGCTAGTTATTTATTACGATTACAGCTAGTTTCTTTTTAAATGTTGCCGACTTGCCGTCCAATACAGAACCTCGAGAACCATGGCTTCCAAACATATCGTTCATGCTGATTTGTCAGGATTGACGAACGATTTCACGTTTCTCCTATTTTGCTTTCAATCAACCAAGCATATAAACCACCCCCTTCTCCTTTCTTTCTTGAACTGTCGCAAACAACCTTAAAACCATCCCCTCACTCGCTCTGTTTCGTACATGCCGGAGCTCGAAGCCGCCGGAGTTATCTCGGAGTAACCCGAGCTCGCCTAGGGTTAACGCAACTCGCCGAAGCTTACGTCGGAACTCACCGGAGAATCCAGACGTTACTGGAGATTTACGGAGTTCTCGACGGAATTTACGGATCAAAGTTTCGGTATAAACTCTTCGCTTTTCTTCGATGCTTTTCCTGTATCACTTTTATGTTAAACGGTTGAAAACATATTAATATAGAGAACGAAATATAGCAATAGTGGGTCTTGTTCATGCCCATGACTGTTGATTCGGGTTGGGTAAATAAACACAGAAAACGACCGGGAACATGTCGACGTCGTTTCAGTATACTCTCTACAACCTTTGTTCTTTTTTACCTTTTTTTTTTGTGTTCCTTCCTTCTGTTTAACATAAACTATGGGGTGTTGTCATTTGTTGGATGGGTGTTTATATGGGTATGGCTTCTTTGCAATGAAGAAGAAGGACGATGATGTTTTTATAGGTTAGACAAAGAACCAAAATATAACACACCATATATTGTATTATTGTATTTTAGTGATGCAATATAATTATTGTAGAAATTATTATATTATATTCCCACACAAAATCCAAAACAGTAGAATATATTAGTTTATATAAATTAACCATTTATAAATTTATTATTAGAGTGAATTGCAAGTTTTGTCCTTTATCTTTATGTCATTTCGTAAGTTTTGTCCTTTATGTTTAAATTTGACGAGTTTTGTCCTTTATATTTAAAAATCAAGCACGTTTTACCCTTTGGGCCTTAAAAATCAAGCACGTTTTGTCCTTTATGTTTAAAAATCAAGCACGTTTTGTCCTTTATGTTTAAAAAATCAAGCACGTTTTGTCCTTAAAAATCAAGCACGTTTTGCCCCAAAGGGTAAAACGTGCTTGATTTTCAAACATAAAGGACAAAACTCGTCAAATTTAAACATAAAGGACAAAACTTGCAAAATGGCCAAAAGATAAAGGACAAAACTTACAATTCACTCTTATTATTATGAACTAAACTTAAAAACAAATACAATTACATAACTTCAATTTTGTCGGTTTGTTTAGAGAGGATGATGAGGTCATCCTATTGTATTCTTACGAAATAGAAATCAAACACTTTCACTGTTAATGATATAGCTTGTTTTAATATAACCATCATATTATTTATTATTTATTTTATTCATTTTAGAAACAGGTTACATAAATTATTAAAACATATTTATTTAATTGATTAATTAATACCATAAATAAATTACCAAATAAAATTATGTTTATAACCATAAATTATTTTAACGGATCTCCTTTATTTTTATAAATTAAAAGCCAATAATAATATTATAGAAGTTATGATAAATTTCCTTTTTATAACATATAAATCTTAAAGAGGTTAGTTTGTAAATCTAATTAAGTAAAGGGGAAATTAAATGGTAAACCATTAATATTAGGACAACTACTTAACTTATAATAACTAAATCGTCTCTCGTGTGGTATTCCATATCTAGGATAATCGATGTGCCCCTTCTCTTGGAATACTCCATCCTTATTCGTATGTTGTTTCAAGAAATTCTTATACGCAACCAATATGAGTACACTCGACCCATTTACATTTTAAACCACTTTTGGGTTGTAACATGTTACCATATAAAAATTTCACTTACACACACTTAAACATACTTTGTGAACTCAATCCGATATACATGCTACTTGTTATGCTAGATAATACATGCTTTATGCCATTACTATGTTACACCCTCGCTTAACAGTTATAGCGCTATAGGAGTAGCACACCACCCGACGGGGGTTTGTTAAGTCAATATACTGTACGGTCTCGTCACTTTTGTGGCGAGGGATGCTAAATACTAGTGGACACTTTGGGTTTAGACGTAATGTTATGCATGCTAGTTACCTTGTATACAAATTGCCATGTGGATTCGAGTAAAATGCTTTATACTTATACTATACTATTTAAACCTTGTGTACTCGCCTTTGCTTTTGCATTGAACTTTATTTTAACATGTTACAGGTTGACGATGATGATGCTATGAAATGAAGTAGCAATGATGCCTAGATACACATATAGACGTTTAGGTTTAAATGTTGTATCGATTTTGATTATGTCGTTATGTATTTCCTTCGAACATGTTGTTATTTGAGATTTCTATGTAATGTTGACAATTTGACTTATGAAATGAAAATGGTTGATTTAAATATTGTCACAAATAGCGTTATGAAGTCTCTTGCAATCTTCACACTTCGTCTCATCCCGATGTTTCCGCCATTGGTTGGGGTGTGACAAATGTGTTCGTAGAAATGCCCCCAAGAGGGCTCAAAATTGAAATTTAAGTTAAACGCATAATTGTGATGTTTGGCAAACTATGCGCTATATGATTTAAATGAGTTCTAAATGCGTCATGGTTGAACTCTATAAGGAAATATACCAGAGTTTCGAGTGGACAAGCCGGTGGCGACTTGCGTTTGAAGGGCGTGCTCTGAAGGTATGTAACTTGACTCGTTACATTAAGTGAATTGTTGTTAAATTATGTATAGTCGCATTGTAGAATAAAAGTTGCGTTGATTATAGCGACCATGATCGCTTCTTGAATTAATAGGATTAGAGTTAGCAAGAAACCGTTTGGTAGTCATCATATTGGAGGATCCCATAAGATGAGCCAACGGGTCGATTAATAGTGTAAATTGTAGTATTAGTGTTTTAATAGTTAGCAATGGCGATAACAATCACAAGAGCATTAAACCATGAGATTGGTAAGGAAATGCAGGTGATGATAAGTCTCGGATGATGGGTAAAAAGCGCCATAGGCTTACTAGTGAAACGGTAGTAAAATGGGTGAAGTTAGAGTGGGTCGAATAAATGCATAGTAACTTTTAGTCGTTCGGCCCGTAAATCAAATTTTCGGTATGATGATTGTAATAGGCACGTCGGTAATGAATTTACAGACGTATAAGAAAAAGAATCACCTAAAACGGACAACCGAACAAAAAGTTATGAGTATTTAAAGTTGGATTTTGTGAATTTCCGGAGCTGGCCAGTTTCTGGACCTGCTGGAAAACGTATTCCCCCGCGCCACGCGAGGGGAACATAGGGCACTGGCGCGACACGCGGGGCCACCCGCGCCACGCGAAGGTCCTTTGCGACACGCGACTGAACAACTTTTAAATTTTTATTTTATTTTTCATGATTCGATGCTAGAACTTGTTTATATGATCTAATTCAATATCAAAACTAACATTTTGAATGGTTTTGACTTTAGGTGATTATGGGGACTTTACGGATGGCGATCAAACAAGTTTTAAAGAACCGAACACAACTTTTGAAGCTTCCGCGTTATCATAACTTTATTAGACAATGTTTTTGGATGTAAACAATTTGCTAATCATGTCATGAATGTTTAAGCTAGTCGGTAGTTGACTAGTATATGGTTACTTTAGAACTTTGTTTTGGTAAGTTATGTTTTAATTAAGACACTTCTTATATAAAATCCTATGAATTATTATTAAAGTCGAGTAGTAATTAGGTGGTTGTTACAGTTTACAAGTTGGTGAAGCATATTTGGGCCATCAAACACAAACCCCTAAAAGACTGAGTATAAAAATATATAAAATATATTTGTTGGTTTCAGAGGGGCTATATACTAAATATTTCATGCATGTTATTTGTTTATTTGTATTTTGTTACTAATTATTACTTAATGTTATAAAAGTATTAATAGTTATTTTAAAGTTTTAGAAACTTTTCTTTATTTTCGTTTTTAATAATTAAAAAAAATACTTGCGCAACTTTATCTACAAGTACACATAGTTCTAAGTGTTTCTTCTTTGTTTGATATACTCTCACATTTTATACATACTAATTTTATAACTATAGGCAATTAACTTTTTACGTGTTATATTCGAATGGTCCATGTGATTTACATAAAATACATATGCTATTATGGATCCGCAGCAACGTGCGGGTCCTCAAAAATTAGTTATTTATTGAAAAAAAACTAAGACCGTGGGGTATGATGGGGCGGGGGGTGGCTTGGGTTGGGGCATTTGCTGACATGTGTAAAGGGAGCCCCACCACTGCCTGGTTACGTGTCCGCGGGGTATGACGGGGCGTGGGTTAGGCTTGGGTTGGGTGCACCGCGTGGCATAATGGTTTTTAAAAAAAATACAAAAAAATTATAAAAAATCACACAACATTTATAAAAAAAGCTACAACTTCATTAAAATTTTAAAAATTACATAATCCTAAAAATTACATAATTTCTAAAAATTACAAAATAAACAAACCTAGAGCGTTAAAAAAATTTCAAAAAGGTCGATCTTGTCGAACGCCTTGTTTTCCTTGCCTCGAAACTCTATGTTCGCAACCGCCACCCGGTCCTCGTGGCTTAACTCGCCACCGGGAACGGCTTCGGAGTAAGCCTTGAAACGCTCGAGCTTGGGCCGTAGCTCGCGCCATTTATGTTGGCACGCGTTGAGGTTGTGGCGGTTGTTACCGCCATTTACAAATATATAGAGGATGTTGGGAGACCGGGGTGGCGGTTTGGTGGTATGGGGGGACCGTTTGAATTTTTAAATTCAAATGTGTTAACCCTGCCCGGTTAACCATTGTTTCATCATCATGATAGAAACAGTATTTCAAGGTTTAATACATGCAATATTGCAATGAACGGGTATATATACTTACCATACTCTGTTTTTTGTTGAATGGGTCATAGTAGCCTTTTAACATTCAAGAAGGTTAACTTCTATAAAAAAAAGAGTTAAGGGACAAAGTTTCTAATGCTGTGAACATAACTCATTTGAGTGACAGCCCACATAGTTTTCATTCATCGCGGGCTCACGGCCATGCCTCCACTTTAGGTTCTTTGGCAATTTCTACCAGTTTGGGCATGTTTGGCTAAACTTTTTGAAACAACTTATTGACTTATTGGCTTTTCGAAAAGTCATAAGCTCTAAAATGGTGTTTGACAATGAGGGTGTATGTGAGGGGGAAAAGTGACTTTTCCAAAAAGTCACTCCATCCTGACTTTTCAAAAAGCTAATAAGTCAATAAACACTTTCAAAAAGCTTAGCCAAACATGCCGTAAAAAGGGGCAATCAAAGTTCTATGTTCATTGGATATTTTGACCGGTGAACGGCTATTTTGCCTTTTTTTTATTTTTTATTTTTTTATTTTAAGTCGCACCCAAATAGATGGGATTTTTTATGATGAGTCATGATGCCACCTGACATACTCACTTTCAGTTAATCACAAATCACATAATATTAAATTGTGGTAATCACGTTTCCATCCTTAAACGAAAGATGATTAATTTTTTTTTTGTTTCCTATCATGACAAATATAACTTTTTAATACTAATATAAAAATTACAATAAAATAAATAAAAACCCATCCCAACCCATTAGACTACTCGGTGTGAAGGAGGGTAGTTTTCAAAGCATGCCCCACCACGTAGGCGTCCACGTAAACGAGTGTGAGAATGAGTCTATAGGGGATGGACTTAGGGTGTTGAGGATAGACCTATATAACCCTACCCTATATATATATATATATATATATATATATATATATATATGGTAGGGTTATTGTAAAATGGTGTTTTTTGTGAGAAGTGCAGGAAACAATTTACACCATTTAATCTATAATATAATGGTTGAGATTATAATGACAAAATTGTAAATATTGTTTACCATTAAAATAATTAATGTTCTATATTAAGGGTATAAAGGTAAATTTAACATTTTTAAATTCAAAACCCACATGCAATGCACATGCAACTTCCCCCCGTTTTTTAAACGTCAATAACTTTTTATACACAACTTTTATGAAAAAAAATACGCTATAATAACGGGTGTTTTTTTATCATTAATATGGGTACCATATTGCTATACTTATATAGGGAATAAAGTTACGCTTCGGTCAGATGTTTTAGTCCATGGTGTTATGTCTATGTTGTATTAATTGTATAGTGATTCAAGGCGTTATGTTTTATAGTAAAACACCATGAACGTATATAAGCCACCATAACATTGCAAATACCATTGAATTCAGCAAACTATTTACAGTAAAACACCATGAACGTATATAAGACACCATAATATTGCAAATACCATTGAATTCAGCAAACTACCATTTTATTATATAGAAACACTATGAAACTAGAATAAAACACCATAGAAAACAAGACACCATACAAGTATAAAAAGACACCATTCCATTAGCAATAAAAAATATCATTAAATTCAACGAGCTTACTTTTTTCTTTTACAAAACACCATAATCTGTTTTGAATTCCTAAAATAAAACATTATGGGAAACGAGATTGAATGTAAATGATATTTGCAGTGTTATAGTGTCTTATATGGTGTTTTACTGTAAAAAAAACAATGCCTTGAATCACTATACAATTAAAACAACATAGACAAAATGTTGGTGCACTACATCTGCTGATTACGTCTTGTATCGAGTCATTAGTCTTAAATGTTAGATCTGGGCACAATATAGAAAATAGTGAGATTGTATAGGTTTAAGATTGTTGGGCCGCTTATTAGTCAATTAGGTTTGTGGGTCGCTCGAGTGGTAGCTAGATGGACCGCTCATGTGTCATTCAATATGGGTCGCTTATATGACAACATGTTGGATCGCTGTTATGTCATGTTGGACCGCTTATTGGGCCTGTCCAATAAGCGGTTCCAGTCGCCTATAAATACCCTTAGAGCGATCTCATTTAAAATGGTTCCTGATTTTTGTACCGAAGTGCTGCCGGATCGAAAACAGGTTGTACTTATCGTCAAATCAATAGAAAAAGGAGTTTAAAGTGATATACAAGCTATTCCTACGTCATTTACTTGTTTTCCGCACCTGTACTTGACGAAAACACCTCTGAACGACTCGTTCGGGTCCCCAAATGATCCTACAAGTGGTATCAGAGCTTCAGGAGGAGGAGTTCTACAGGAATTAGCTGGATATTGCCGAATATTCTGTCTTCTACTCATTCTTTTTCAGTTTCAGATATTTTTCACGGTCAAAACTTGCTCAAAATCCCTGAGATTGTGCGCAATGGTACCGAGATAAACCCTTGGAAGTTTGAAGACAAAATTCGAAGTTTTCATAGGTCAAAACATGTTCAAAATATGGACCGCTCGTAATGACATCATCAAGAACCGCTCTTAGATCACATCTGGAACCGCTAATTCGTACACTTTTAATTTGGACCGCTCCAAAGTAGCCTCTTGAACCGCTTTTTCGAACATTCTTGGATCGTTCATACATCATTCTTCTGAACCGCTCGAAATTGATTGTATTTGGACCGCTTATACGGTTAAGTGACTTGAACCGCTCGAGCAAACTTACCTTGAATCGCTCATTTGAACATCATATCTTGGACCGCTCCAAGGAAAGCTGTTAGACCGCTCAAAAAATATTTTTCTGGATCGCTGTTTCGGATCAATCTTGGATCGCTTTTAAGGATTTCTCTGAACCGCTTTTCTGACTGCTATCTTGAAAACGTGTTAAGTCATCATGAATTCTGAATTTTACAACGCCTTTGCTACATCGACTACTCCAGCCGCGATTGCTCAAGCTATGAATCTGGAAAATGAGACGGGAACCACCCAGAAACCACCGAAACTGATGAGTATTGAAGAATACTACGGGTGGAAAGATCGCTTTGAAAACTGGGTTCAGGCAAATCATCTCAGATCGTGGGAATGCATATTGGAAAAGTACACATTGCCTCGAACAGAATTGCAAGTCATTAAACAGATATCTGAATTTTCAGAACAAGAACGTGCAATGTACAGAGCAGAGAAAATGATGATCAGTTTGTTACAGCAGGCGATTAAAGAAGATATATTCATTCTGCTACAACACGACAAAACTGCAAAGTCAATTTGGGATGCTCTTAAAGTGAAATTCGAGGGTAGTGAAAGTATGATCAAAAGCAAGAAGGCATTGCTTAAAAAGGAATTTGATTTGTTTAGCAGTTTGCCGGAAGAGGATACTAAAAAGCTAATTGAGAGATACTGCCACTTAGTGCGTTCGTTATCGATGTTGGGAGTTGAAAAAGGTCGTGAGGAATGGGTTGATAAATTAGCTGACGCGTTACCTCAGAAAGAGTGGGGAACGTATTTGATGATACTGAAAAACACGGGTGTTTATCAGAAACTTACAATTGGTCAGTTTATTGAGAAAATTGAGAGTCAGGATCTTGAACAGCAAAAGATCGCGAGGATGAATAATCCTAGTGGTCAACAAGATGTTAAAATGTACTATAAAGGTAGTATTCCAGTTTCTGAAGCTGAAAGAAGTCCGAAAATTCAAACCGCTTTCAATGCTGGTGATTCATCTGAGAAAGCTGATCAAGGTTTAAACAAAAGCAGCAGCGGGTTTTCATCGTTTTCAAGTGTGAATCCAAAAGAGACTAACACAAGCTTTCAGTCTCAGAGTACGAAAACCGGAAATGGATACATAATTCAGTGCAACATAGCTCTCAACCTTCCAGAAGGTCAAAGCTTTTCTGGAGACACTGCTAAAGACCACATGGCACTTCTGGGTTCAGTTCTGTTATCTTATGAAGGTCTTGTTGCTGGTCGGATTGGAAATCCTATGCTCACCAAAGAGGATTACGACCAAATAGACGCCGAGGAAATGGAAATTATGGATATCAAATGGTGTCTTGCAAGTGTTCTTCGTCGGGCTGAGAAATTCAAAACCATTACCGGGAGAAATGACTTTCTTGATGCACATGTTTCTACTTTAGGTTTTGACAAATCTAAAGTTACTTGTTTTCGATGCAGGGAGAAGGGCCATTTCAAGCGGGAGTGCAAAGGAAAAGAAGCTAGCGGAGCACAGAATCCATTTGGGAAAGATGATTACTACCGCAAAGCTATCTATCAACAAGTTGGTCAATCCCAAGAACCTCAGACAGCTCACGGAAGAAAGATTGAAGATCCCAAGAGAGCATGTTTGGTAGATTTCAGCTGGAGTGACTACATATCATCTGAAGCCACAGCAGAACGAGTTATCGATCAAGATGATGAGAAACTACCAGAGGGTTTCAGTTGGGATATGTTCGTAGATGAAAAGGGAGGTTTTAAAGCTTTCATTGCAAAGATCGTCCGAGAGCCAAATTTGTTTGCTACTTGGATGAGATCTATTGGAGAGAATGTGTCAAGTGGAGATGAAAAATCTGTGTCGTCTGATGATAGTTCAGATAGTACTGATGGAATGTCAGAACACTCTGGGGATATTTCAGATAATTCAGATGAAACTGTTCAAGAACAGGATGCTGTATTTGACAAAACACCATCGGATTCTGATGTATCAGATGGTGATTCTGATAAGTCTGTACATTTTGATCGATCACCTGATCTAAGCAGCAATGATGATGAGGAAGAGAAACATATAAATATTGCAAAATCTCAATTGTCTCCTAATAGTTTTCATTTCTATTTTGCAGAAAAAATGGAGAAACTAGCGGAGGAACGAGCTGAAAAAGATAAACAATCTGAATCTGAAGGTGAATTTCAGAATGTTGAAAGTGTTGCTGAGAAGATTACTGAAACTGTGAAAGAAGAAAAGATGATCGAAGTGGAAAAGGTGATCGAAGTCGAGAGAGTGGTAGAAGTTGTGAAAACAGTCGAAGTTGAAAAAATTGTTGAAGTCATCAAGCCCTGTGAGAAGTGTCTAGAAGCTTGCAAAGAATGTGCAGCAAAAGATGACATCATAGCTGAGTACGATAAAAAGAAAGAGCAGTTATTGTTCAATCTCAATTATGTGAAGGAATCTTACGACGTGTTGAACAAAACAGTAACTGGCCTCCAAACGACAAACACAGAAAGAGAACAGGCGCTGACGATGATGAATGCAACTTTAATGTCGAAGCAAAAAGCTATAAATTTCTACATTGAAGAAAGTGCCAAATGTAAGCAAGAGTTGGAGAAAGAAAAGATTGAAAATGAGAGGATTAGGAGGTTATTGTTGAGCTATTCTACCTCTGATTATGTTATTGATCGTGTTTACCCAACTGTTGCAGGTATGGAAGCTTTTCAAGCTGAGAAGCCGAAAGAAAAGAAAGATTGTGGTAAGAAACCAACCGTTAGCTATAACAAGTGTCCGCCTCCAATTTGGGATGGGTATTCACCTAGGAAACCAAATGAGGAACAACTTGCAAAAGCAGTCAATATACAGCTTAAAACCGACACAACTGACGTTTTACCAGAAAATATTGATGTGACGTTTACCTCGTCCGATACTGATCATGAGTCTGTTCTAATCAAAAAGGTGGTCGATCAGGTGTTGGATACTGATGAGGAGACAGAGTCAAAATCTGAGTCTGGAGGGTCAAAGCCGTCAGTCAACAGTCAAAATTCGTCGGTTAAACAGTCTTATAGTAAAGAGTTTTTGTTATCAAAAGCTGATTTGAATGATGAAGGATTCGAAGTTGTTTATACTTTGAATGGTTCTGACAAATTATATTACAACAAAGAGTTTCCAATTTTAAGTGTTAAAACAGATCTAATCAACAAAACTTTTAAACTAATAGAGGTTTATATTCCTGAGTTAAAAGTTTTAAAAAATTTTGAAAAACCTAAAAAGTATACTTCCAGAGTTCAACAACGTTTAAACAAGAAAAAGAGTTACAATTCTGGTTCTGGATTTCCTAAGAAAACCAACCAAAATCGTAGCTACAAAAAGAAAGGTTTAGGCTTTATTCCACCAGAAGATGATAAAAAATATGAAAAATTCTAAAAAGAAATCTAAATTTGTGACAGGTGGAAGCTCGGAAGATGAACAGCAGAAACCATTTTAGAGACAAACTAACAAAGAGTTTCTTGCTAAAAAGAGAAAGAATGGAACTGGAGTATTTCATCCGAGAAATGCTCAAACCTGTTTGAAATGCAATGAAGCTGGTCACATTGCATCGGATTGTTCGAAAAATATCAAAGCAAAACAGGGAGCTTCTTAGAAGATGAAAGACAAAGTTGAAGAAAAAGCTGAGAAATCCAAAATGTTTAAGAATTCGAAAAATGAAGTTGGAGAATGCTCAAAGAAAAAGAAAAAGACAACATTTTACAAAAGACAAGGAAATGACAACCAAGTGTGGGTTGCGAAGAAAGATGAAGTGAAAGTCGGCGATGAATCTGGTTCCATAAAGCCAGAAGAGCCACAACTTATGGAGAAAAGTTCAGAAAATGATGATGTTCTTCCATCATTGAAGTTTGAGGAGGTTATGAAGGAAATTGGAAAAATTGAAATTTCAGATCAATTTTATGATGATGAAACGGAATTTGATGTCGAGAAAACATTCAACGGGAATGTTAAGAAGATATTTGAGAAAATGTTGAGTGGAAAAGCTAAAGGGGTAAAAGATTTTTACGCAACTAAAAAGGCGACATACAACCCTACAGCTGAAGAGTTGAAAGTCCTCAAGTCTGAGAAGACTTGGAGGGAAGTTTGCTTCCCAGAATAGTCAAAGGACTACGCCGGAGATCCCAAGTTTATATCGTGGATCATGAATCGGCATCTCTCTAGTATTTGAGAAGTTTGAATGTTTGTGTTTAATGCTTGAATGTTTTTGTTGACAGGTTGAAGGACTACACCGGAGCTTCCAGGTTGGTAATTGCGAAGCAGGAATCGGCATCCTGATTGGTAAAATGGTAATGTAGAAGTAACATTCCTACAAGTGGTAATCTTGATCCCACAAGTGGTATTTGTGGTTAAATTTTGAGATGTTTGTATACTTTGAAGAGGTTACATTTACAAGTGGTACAGAAGGTTTTTAGATGAAAATGATAAATCAGGGACATTAAATTGTACTTGATTTACTATATTCATGACAAAAAGATAGACAAGATGATGAACCACATCCCCGTTTTTAAAAGACAGACCTACAAGTGGTTGTTATCAACATAAATTCATTTTCCGGAAAAGTCATTTTGATTAAAACAAACTTAAGTGTTTTGAAATCTAAATGAGAAAATGATTTGTGATAGGGGGAGTTCAGATTGTTTATGCCTAGTGGATGGCGATTTGATGTGATTCAGTGTCAGTTGCCAATTTTTTTTACAGTTTGTTTTTGCATTTTATGTTTCTAGTGGGTCAAGAGTTTAGAAGTTTTCAAATTTTCTTTAAAATGTGTTTGCATTTTAGGGGGAGTAGGGAAATTTCAGAAAAATCCAAAAACATTTGAAAATTTGAAAAAGTCAAAAACATGATAAATTCAAAAATGAGTTTTGTTGCGAAAAAGAGGAAATGATAGTACATCAGTGGACTATCACGGCACGCTAAAGAAATGTAAAGTCTAAAAAGTGTTAAATAATCTTACTGCGGATGTGTCAGTAGATTTTCGCACATTTAGTAAATTGAAACGAGATATAAACTTAAATCAAACTTGCTTGATTCGTGGGTAACTATTCTTGGATATATGGGTAACCCCCGAAATCTTGTTTGAAAGGTCCCGTATTCTGAGATAATAGGTCTTTATACTCAGTGATATCTGGGGTATTATCCCGGGACTTCTGCTGTATGGAAGTACTGACTAGTCCCCGGATAATACTTTCTGCAAATGCTTGAAAAAGCGCCGCCCTCAGTATGCTGATGAAACAATAAAATTGATAGTCGCTGCTGTTGAAATGCAAAAAGATCCTCTAAAGGGGACCCACCAAAAGTCGAACCGTCATCTCTCTGCTGAACGGTAGTTCTGACCTGAGCTCTCACGGTTTCGCATTTAACCCCTTTACAGATATCAGCTGTGGTATACTCACCTGTAAGATTGAATATTTGGGATCTGGATACAGGAGTATATTCAAGTGGAGTGATACACAATTAAGTTTAAGTTTCTAAAACATTAATATCGTATCTCGAATCGATTGAAATTTGTGTTGAGAATTTAAGAGGACAAACATACTGACAATCTAGGTAAATTGTTTAAAACTAAAAATGAAATCAAGCTTAACGGTGTTGTTGATCTGTCTCATAAACTGATATGATCCTCTTGCACGAGCTCACAAAAATATTGTTTGTAAATAGTTTATTTCTGCATTTTATTTTCACACTTTATTGAAAATCCAAAAACATTTTAGTGTGTTGTAGCATAATTTTTTTTTGAAAAAGTCAAAAAGATTTTCGACAACTGATGTTGGAAAACTGATTTTCAAAATTCCGAGTGCTAAACATAATGAACAACATTTGAGGGGAGTGTTTGTGTAAATCTAACTGTTTTCATTAAATCTTGCCTTCTTCAAGTGGTTCATCATAGACTGTTTTGAGGGGAGTCATATGTTAGTGCAGAGATATCTGATATGTGATAAAATTAGAAAATTTATTTCTGGGTTAAGATTGTGCAGGTAGCCAGGTTTCGATCTCAGAAATTAAAGCTAAAGATTTTTGATAGAGCCACGATATTTGATTCTAAAAGTCTGTGAATATCAGATTCTGATTATGAAGATCATGACAAACTGATGATGCTGATGAACTTAAGGAAACAAGAGATCTGATCAAGAGAATTAGAATGTTTGAATGCCAGACAATGATCCTGAAGATGTTACTGAAGAACAAAAGAATACCAGTAAATCGAGAGGGGGAGTCTGAAGATAGAGAGAAAGAAAAGCTCGAAGACTGATCAAGACTGAAGATGTGAAGATACAGCATGGTGTGACTCGATAGTCGACTCCATCAACATCTGAGGGGGAGTCTGTTGGTGCACTACATCTGCTGATTACGTCTTGTATCGAGTCATTAGTCTTAAATGTTAGATCTGGGCACAATATAGAAAATAGTGAGATTGTATAGGTTTAAGATTGTTGGGCCGCTTATTAGTCAATTAGGTTTGTGGGTCGCTCGAGTGGTAGCTAGATGGACCGCTCATGTGTCATTCAATATGGGTCGCTTATATGACAACATGTTGGATCGCTGTTATGTCATGTTGGACCGCTTATTGGGCCTGTCCAATAAGCGGTTCCAGTCGCTTATAAATACCCTTAGAGCGATCTCATTTAAAATGGTTCCTGATTTTTGTACCGAAGTGCTGCCGGATCGAAAACAGGTTGTACTTATCATCAAATCAATAGAAAAAGGAGTTTAAAGTGATATACAAGCTATTCCTACGTCATTTACTTGTTTTCCGCACCTGTACTTGACGAAAACACCTCTGAACGACTCGTTCGGGTCCCCAAATGATCCTACACAAAACACCATGGATTAAAACATCCGATCGAAACGTATTTTTTTTCTCTATACAAGTATAACAATACAGTACTCATATTAAAGATAAAAAAACACTCGTTATTATGATTTAATTTTTTTTAAATGTACATATAAAAAGTTATTGACGTTTAAGAAAGACGCGTGAACTTGCATGTGCATTGCATGTGTATTTTTGAATTTTATCTTTAATTATATTTTTTATTAAATTACTTAATTGTTTTTATCCTTATAAATCAATTAATGATACATGTTCTTCTTTCTTATCCTTATCACAAATTTCATCTTTTTTATATGATCTCAACCTTATGTGATAATAGATTTGTAATTATTAATGCATATAACATGTGACTTAAATGAGATGCCTTATAAAAGAACTCTAAAATAAAAACCCATATATTTGTGCAGGTTACTTGGAGAGTAATTATCAAAAGAATTAAATGGAACTTTTAGACCGTGGGGTATGGTTGGGCTTGGGTTGGGGTTTGGGTTGGGCATTTGGTGACACATGTAAAGGGAGCCAGCCTACTGCCAGGTTACGTGTCCGCGGGGTATGGCGGGGCGTGGGTTGGGCCTGGGTTGGGTGCACCGCGTGGCATAAAACTTTAAAAAAAAAATACAAAAAATTTATAAAAAATCACACAATATTTATAAAAAAACCTACAACTTCATTAAAATTTTAAAAATTACATAATCCTAAAAATTACATAATTTCTAAAAATTACAAAATAAAAAAACCTAGAGCGTTAATAAAATTTCAAAAAGGTCGATCTTGTCGAACGCCTTGTTTTCCTTGCCTCGAAACTCTATCTTGAAACGCTCGAGCTTGGGCCGTGGCTCGCGCCATTTATGTTGGCACGCGTTGAGGTTGTGGCGGTCGTTACCGACGTTTTGTCGGTAGGCCGCGAATGCTTCCGCCCAATATTTTGTTTGGCCCGGTGGCCGCCCCTTCATAACGTCGACGACGCTAGTGACGAGTGTCATTTCTTCTTCACGGGTCCAGGATGCCATAGTGGTGTTGGGTTCGTGGGATGGGGGGGACCAGCGGGGTAGCGGGTTCAAGACAGCGGGTAGCCGGTGGGGTGTTGGGTTCGTGGGATGGGGGGACCAGTGGGGTTGGGGTTACAATATATAGGTCTTTGGGTGACCCGGGTGGCGGTTAGAGAAGATGGGGGGATGGGGGACCGTTTGAATTTTAAAATTCAAAATTTAAACAACCGCCTGACGTGGCGGGTGAACCAATGGGATTCAGCCAGCTCGCTTGGCCATACCGCCCCACGCCCGGCTTAAAAGCCAAGCCCCAAGGGGCCACGCCACAACCCAAACCCACCCGGGGTGGTGGCTTGCGTTTTAC
This sequence comes from Helianthus annuus, assembly GCF_002127325.2. Classification (NCBI taxonomy): domain Eukaryota; kingdom Viridiplantae; phylum Streptophyta; class Magnoliopsida; order Asterales; family Asteraceae; genus Helianthus; species Helianthus annuus. The sequence goes on along the minus strand of NC_035449.2, from coordinate 31,802,088 downwards.
CCCAACCCACGCCCGGCTTGGTCATCTTAAAGGAATTATGAAGGAAATAATTAAAGAGGGCGCTGCACATCAGATGCAAAGAACAAAAGTTGGAGGTCGGTTGAATTTAAACGAAAGGGCATAAGATTTACCAAAATGCCCCTCAAAATCTAGCTTTATTACGACAACATACCACCGCCATTTATTGTTTTGTGACTTTGGGCCGTTTGGAGTAATGTGCAGCATATGGGCTTATGGTTAGTGTATCGCTAGAGAGGCCCAGTTGGTGAGAAATTGTATATGGCTCAATTTATGATACCGTATGAAAAACTCCCGATATATACATCAGAGGACGGCTGCAACAAAAAAAATAAAAAAACATCAGAAGATCGCATAATTTCTTTAGAGAAAAAAAACCCGCGTATGCAACATAGAGGAGACGAAAGAGATACAAGCTATTCATCTTCTTTTCTTCATCGATCATTGTCAGGTATGTAGTTCTTCATGTATCTAAGCGACAACAGATATTATTGTATAATCTTAAAACATTCATATTGCATGTAATTTGTATGTATTCTATTATATTATTTACTCATCTTCTTCACTTAATTTAGGGTTTCACTAGGCGGCAACATTTACTCATCTTCTTCACGTTGTAGCTAGGTTTACTTTTTTTTTTTAATAAATAAACAGTCAAACTTCACGTCTCCCCCGCCCCACGCCTACGCCTTGCCGCCGTTCTCCGCCGCCTATACACATTGCCACCGTCACCACAACAACAAATGGCTAAAGATGAAGCATATCTTCAATCAGTCATCCCTAAACGAATCCAACTGTTTGAATCTTACAAAGCTGAACAAATTGCACATCTCCAGTCAATTTCCGGTGACCCCATTAAGTAAGTTTTGATCTTGACGTTGTTTGACCGGTTTGTTCTTTCAAGCGTTTCGTCCCAACCGTTGGTGTGCGTTATTTAACTGGGTTTGTTTGTTAGGGTTACTTTGCTTGATGGGACTGTGAAGGAGGGAAAGAAGTGGGAAACAACTCCTTTGGATATAGCGAAGCAGTTACCAAAGAGTTTGGCGTCAAATGCATTGATTTCTCAGGTGGATGGTGTGCTGTGGGACATGTCAAGGCCTTTGGAAGGTGATTGTCAGCTCAAGATATTCACTTTTGAGAGTGATGAGGGTCGTGATACGTTTTGGCATTCGAGTGCTCATATTCTTGGGCAGGTAATGATGTGAATATGAATTTGGTATTTGGGGATTGAGGTGTGAATGGCGATGTTATTTGATTTGTGTTTGTTTTTGTTTAGGCTCTAGAACAAACATATGGATGCAAGTTGTGTATTGGGCCATGCACTACAAGGGGAGAGGTATGTTTTTATCATTTTCAAGGTTCTTTAGTTGTTAGGGTTATAATAAGATGTATTTTTTTATTCAGTAGAACATGCTTTCACTTCGTTTATGGTTGTGTTATTAGATATAAAATTCACTAAAACCATTGCAGTTCTTGAGGTTTAATTTTTTTGGTAGTTTTGTCTGATATGTAAGTAACGGTCTACGCAGTAACAATAGGTCTTATGGAATTGTTGTTGTAACAGGGTTTCTACTATGATGGTTTTTATGGTGAACTCGGCTTAAATGATGATCACTTTGATCGAATTGTTTCTGAAGCAAAGAAAGCTGTTACGGTACTTTATATCTCAATATATGTCTTTGCTGTTTCATCTATTACACATGCTAAATTAAAGCGCTCATGTATTTTCTTTAGGAAAAACAACCTTTTGAACGAGTTGAAGTTTCACGAAAGCAGGCACTTGAGATGTTTTCTGAGAATAAGTTTAAGGTGAATTTCTATCTAACATATTTTGGAGTTTTATTATACTGATGAGTGCATTGGATTTTATTCTTATTGTTGTGATGATCAGGTTGAGATCATTAGCGACCTACCTGAAGACAAGACGATCACAGTTTATAGGTGTGGGCCATTAATCGATCTGTGTCGTGGACCCCATATACCAAATACGGCATTTGTCAAAGCAATTGCTTGCTTAAAGGTGGGGTTTGTTAAGATTAAATATTCCTCGGCTAATATGTATGTATATTTATATGTGTTTTTATTAATAAATATTAGGCTTCAGCGGCTTACTGGAGGGGAAACAAAGATCGTGAGAGCTTACAAAGAGTTTACGGGATATCTTATCCTGACCAAAAGCGTCTAAAGGTTATTTTGCTGAATGTTGAATTATTGTTTCAACGCATTTTAGTCTTTATGAATAATTATTTATTTATTTTGGGTTTGATGTATTTCAGGAATACATTGCCCTGCTGGAAGAAGCGAAAAAATATGACCACAGAGAATTGGGCAAGAAGCAGGAACTTTTCTTTTTCCATCCACTTAGGTTTTGGATTTTTTTTTTTAAAAAAAAGTTTTATTTGCAATCTCTAGCTTGTCGTGCTAATTTCAGTTTATATGCTGCGTTTCAGCCCAGGAAGCTGCTTCTTTCTTCCCCATGGTACTCGAATAACCGAGAAATTAATGGCATTTATACGAACAGAGTACCGTAAACGAGGTTATCTGGAGGTTACCACCCCAAATATATACAACATGCAACTCTGGGAAACCTCAGGCCATGCTGCCAATTACAAGGAGAACATGTTTGTATTTGATGCAAGTAATTTTCATACATGTCATATTTAAAAAATAATAAAAAAATAATCTTGTTGCATGTTATATTTATGCAGATAGAAAAACAAGAGTTTGGGCTTAAGCCAATGAATTGTCCGGGACATTGCTTGATATTCGATAACAGAGTTCGTTCTTACAGGGGTTAGTTTTATTTTAATACTATTGTTAAAACTATAAGGCAGCTATTACAACAACTCTCATGATTTCCATTTTACAGAACTTCCACTTCGTATAGCTGACTTTGGAGTTTTGCATCGCAATGAAGCCAGTGGTGCCTTGACTGGTTTGACCCGTGTTAGAAGATTTCAACAGGTAATGCAGTAGTATTTTTATCATTTTGTTATTGCTTATTGTTATTCTTACAATCTAAGCGTGTGTGTTTTCTTGTCTTAGGATGATGCTCATATTTTTTGTAGAGAATCCCAGGTAAGATGGAATATATTCGATCAGCTAATACTTGTCGTCTAAGGCTTCTTTCTTGCATTTTTTAATTTTATTTTAATTTTTACAGATTAAAGAGGAAGTGAAAAGTGCGTTAGAGTTCATCAACTACGCCTATAATGTATTTGGTTTCACCTTCGAACTAAAGCTATCAACAGTATGTGCATCCCTCTTTATACTCTATTGTTTACTTATGAATGCTTTTTATCATATTTTTTTTACAAGTTGTTTTATGTATAATTAGTTGAAAAATTGTTTTATTATAATATAGAGGCCAGAGAAATATCTTGGAGATCTGGAAACATGGGATAAAGCTGAGAAAGCGCTTGAAGATGCATTGAATGAGTTTGGGAAACCATGGCAGGTACGTCAAACACCAAATTTATTATAATTTGTAAGAATTTTATTTAAAACTGGATTTTAAGAATTTATTTAATTTGTTGGTAGATCAATGAAGCAGATGGGGCATTTTACGGTCCGAAAATTGATATATCAGTTTCTGATGCAATGAAAAGGAAGTTTCAATGTGCAACTTTACAGTTGGACTTCCAACTCCCCCAACGCTTCAACTTAACATATTCGGCAGAAGATGAAACTAAAAGGGAGAGGCCCGTTATGATACACAGAGCTATTTTGGGGTCGGTTGAACGGATGTTCGCTATACTTTTGGAACACTATAAGGGAAAATGGCCATTTTGGCTTAGCCCTCGTCAAGCAATTGTTTGCCCTGTTTCCGACAAGTCCCAAGACTATGGACAACAGGTACCTACTGCGCAAAACATTAGCCGTTAATATTAGATAAATTACACGGCTATACCAACACAATTGTCATTAATTTTTTATATTTTTTACAAATAAACGAGCTTTAAGATGTTTGGTCTTTATTGTTTATGTATTAATCTGGCAGGTAAAGAGTCAGATTGAAGCAGCTGGTTATTATGTTGATATTGACTCATCTGATAGAACAATACATAAAAAGGTATTTTGGAAATTCCTTTCACTGCTGCTTATTGTTTTTTTTAACGTATGCAATTTCACACTCTCAAAGTAGCTTATTGTTGTTTCAAAATGGAATATAATAAGCAGATAAAAAAGTTCATTGTGTGGTTATAGCTTATTATTATTATTATTATTTTTGTTATACATACTGGTTGTTGGTGAAGAGGAAGTCAGTAATGGCAAGGTATGTATGTATCTCTTTTCAGATTATTAAATCAAGGTTGTAATGCAATTTAGTTTCTTATTAAAAACATGCTGAAATATTGTTAAATGACAAAAAAAAAAAAAAAAAAAAAAAAAAAAAAAAAAAAAAACCCTCGTGTTTTTTTATAGACGGGAAACAAGAGTATTTTTGTTTAAGGACATAGTTGCCATTAAGCTTATTTTGGTATAAACAGAATATCTCATTAGGCGTGTTATTGGCTGAAGAAGTAAAATACATGTGAAGTTGATGAAAAGAAATAAAATCCTTGTATATCATCCCTATATACTATGGTAAAAGGTTTAAGAGCAGAAAGGATTAGAATATTGTCTTCCCGGGCAAAGGATCTTATATTGTAGCTTTTTTTTCTTTGTTATATTGTAGTTATACAAACAATTATATGACGTGACCAATATTTATTTGCAGGTAAGTGTGCGAGTGAGAGACGAGCAAGAACATTCAGTCAAGACAATTCCAGATCTCCTTAGACATCTCAAACAAGAAGTTGAAGCTTTTCATTAGTAATGCCAAACATATGGAACGCTTAAATGCTAGATTTTAAAAGTTCGATTGATTTAGTTTTGTGAAATTTTTACAGTTAGTTGCAGAAATTTATGATTGTGATCGTTACAATGGTTATTCGGGAATTCACAAAATTAGTATGTATAGTATTATACAAAATGATTACGATTTGATAAACTTTAGTATGTAAAAACCAGTGTTTCCAAAATCAGTTATTGATTGTAAGCTGACGCTTGAATTGTTTTCTAGAACGGCTCTTAATCCTAATCTTCTCCTATTAACTATGGCTATATTTACACTTTGTATAATTTGAATCCTGCACCTCTAGAATACAGAAGAGACACCTTACCACCAGGGTGGCCATTGGGAACAACTGCCAGAAAAAAGTGGTTATTATGACTTTAAAGTGAACCGAATACTTGGTTCTTCAAGCTTAGTGGTAATTCATTTCTTTTGAACGGACAACAAATAAAAAGCCCGGCCACCTAGGGTTATCCAATGATAAAAGGCGACTTCATAAAACAGTTGTCTGGATTTATCTTATTGTTGTCTTAAAACAGTGTGATAACTTCATTGGAATCTAACATTTTCTTCAATCTAGGGGTCTGAAGTCACGAAATCAACCGAACATAAAATTATTGATATGGCTTACTCTAAATAGAAATGGGTGGGACTTGCATACGTCTAGATCAAGGGTTGGGCTTCACATGTTGACCAGTCTCTTTTTATACAACTTAAATTGATTGAGTGGTTATATATATTAAGATTAACAAGAAATTAGCATTAAGTTTCTAGTTTAAACGTAATTGTTTATAAACATTTGTATTTTTTGCTAAAATTTTCTTTCTATTTCCTTTTTTTAGAATAAGAATATGCAAAAATAAAACTGTCTTCAGATTAAACATGTTGCATCATGTCAATTAGGGGGTGTTCATCGAATCGAATAACAAATTTTTGAATTACTCGAATCAATAAGTTGAGACAACGGATATGATGAATTATACACGACGATGACAATAGCGATATAAAACGCTACGAGTAAAAGACCATGAAATCCGTATCTTAAAAGTGAATAGCAATAACCGTAACAAACCTTAAGCTTTAATCACATGTTAAACGCTACAATATTCTCGTGTTACAAGATATATTAGCTTTCGGATATCGTTGGTTTTTTATATTTGTTTGTTGATAGTGTTCCAGCAATTTCCAAATCTAAGGTGTTTGGGATTGAGTTTAGAAATGACTTATGGACTTATTAGCTTTTTGAAAACGTCAATAAGTCATTTTCAAAAGCCAAGATTTGGGGATTTTTCCAAATGACTTACCTACCTATTGGCTCCAATAAGTTAATAAGTCATTTCCAAACTCAATCCCAAACACTAAATTTAGTAAACCATTATTACCATAAATCTATTTTAAGTCAAAAAAAAAAAATTTATCAATAGTTGGCAATGGTTTAAAAACCGGTTCAGGTCGGTTGTATCGTCTGGTAGAACCGGTTAAGTTTAAGCTACTACTTGTTTGTTTGATGGGGGTGACTACATCCGGTGATTCTCTTTCGTCTACATCACCACCGTCTATGCTCTCTCTTCCGACGATGGTTTTCAGGCAGCTGGTAGACTGCCATTTGGTGGTGACCAGAAACGTAAATTTGGGTGAGTTTTATCTTCATCTTTTGATTATGAATATGCTTCCTTGGTTTCAATAGCCATAGTTCTTTTGCATTTATTGTTTAGTAACAAGCATAAATGTATTCTAGCTTATAACTTCAGTTCTTCGTGTTTGGGATGTATTGCTATTTCAAGGGAATCGTGTCATGCTCTTTCGAACAACCCGTGCTTTAACCCCACGAGACGACATTGAGAGGTACTGTGAAGGTGAAAGGGTTGAATGATTTGAGCGGTTGGACAGTGACAAGGGGGCGAGTTGCTGCCATCATGGCGTGTATGTGGTTGGGTTTTCATTAAATATACATGTTTCCAACCAATTTCCGACAATTAAAGTTTTAGAAAGTGAAATTAACAGTTTAAATAGTAGGTGAGACAATGCTTTTCAAAAATTTTGTTGGACTTAGTTGATGCAGCAACCAAGTCCAACAAAATCTTTCTGAGTTAAGCAGAATTACAAATAGCAATACAAGATTAGTTCTCAAGAAAGTTGAGTGATCTAATGGTCCTCATAGTCTTTTTCAGCAACTCTCAAAACTTACTCTCAACACTTATTTCTACTGGTGATGCACGTGGGACGCGTAGGAGAATTTTTAACATCTCAAACTCTTCATTTTTATCATCCATCCAGGTTACCAATATAACCTTCTTCAGATTGGGTGACCTGGCCAAGATAAACTTCACAAACTCCAACTCAGACTTATAGTTACAAATATTTCTAATCTCCAGTTCATTCAGATGCTCCAACCAAACATATGAATATTCTTCCAAGTTAACTGAATGTTCTTCCAACTTATCGCCCTTTGTTTCAATACAACAGTCAGCATTAATCTACAGCAGGAGTCTTGTGTTAGTGAAATTTGGCATCAAAATCAAAACAACAAGATACAGGATACACTTCTACAATTTACCTCTAGCTTAATTTTCTCCAAATTCGGGGAGCATTTGATCAAATCAGCAAGAAAAGGCAATCCATAGGCGTCAACAAAACACATATCTTCGATAGTACAACATTTTAGGTGGATTAGTGAGGCTGGAAGCTCTTCTGGAATCGAGGCTTGAACTAACGACTTCAACCATAGGCAAAAACACAGCGATTAACAACCAAAGTTTTATTTTTTCTTCTTTTAACTATATACAATGGGGATAAAAATTACCATAATGAGATAACCAGAAGTGGTCAGATGTTCAATCATAGGTAAACACTTGAATAGCTCCATATTGCTTGGCTCCATAAATGGATATTCATCACCAACAAATTCTTCTTCATCTATAACCTATATTGACATAAAATATTTAGATGAGTTTTGCAAGTCCACTAAACGGTTATAAATTTATTAGCTTACCATATACAAGCTCTTAAGTGATGGACAATTAGATAAAAGATGCAGAAGAGTTTCTCTAGAGATCCTTACTTGGTTTAAGGTTAAGCTTGTTAGGCTACCAAATCCATTGAAAATAGGTTTATGGTTGATAGCACAATATTCAAGACAGAGGTCCGTTAAGTGATGCAACGAGAAGACAGATAAGGGTAAACCATATGGATCCGAATGATAAAGCGTAAGTGTTAACTTCTTGATAGTATGGTTCCTCGACAAATGAAGCAGTATCTGATCAAGTTCAAAACAGGTGCGATCCGCACTCATCAAAAGAGTGAACTCATGTATTGGACCCTGGCGTAGTAACAAAACTTGGTGTATAGCATAGAAAAGTTCACACCTCATGTCCTTGTATCTCCTTGCCCGTTCTAAGTCAGATATTTGCACCCAATCAGACCAGATCAATGGCCCTGCTTCAATTGATTTTTTAAAAGTAGATTGAGAAAACACAAGTTTAGGAATAGTGGTCCATTTGTACCTCCATTCCCTTGAGAGGATACTTGTCCTTGCTGCTTCTGCAGTTGGTAAAAGACATAGGATGGTTTCTATGATGGCTTGAGGGAGCGTAGTTAAAGACAGTTGTTGAGCTTTAGACAAACGTTTAGCTTTCATCTCAGTCTTTTTTTTGTTGGATCGATACTGCAAACTGTGAAATTGATGCAAGATGAACTCAGTTTACTACACACACAGAAAATAAGCAAAATACAACATAATACGCGACGATTCAAAGAAAAGGTTCATATTGGTGTGGCTATGCTTCTTAATTGGGTTTTCCAGAGTGACAAGATTAACCATTTTCTTATTTATACCCATTCATATTTATGGTTGGGGTGTTTGGACGTGCCCTTTGAAATGAAAGTGATTGATCTAATGAACATTATATAAGTTTATAGTGTTACTTTGAGTGATATACCATTGTTTATTATTAATTTACAAAACAGTCATACAATCAGCAACAGTAACGATGAGTTAAGTTATCTATATAAACTTGTTTTACTCTTGTCTTATCCATCACTTGGAAAACACTCAGCACCATCAAAGTGATTATAACAACTTCAAACAAAAGAAATAAGAAACACATCAAAACCATCTCCCACAATGCATTGTTTTGCAACCTTCATTCATTGATTTAAGGAGTAAACTGTCAAAATGGTCCCTGAGGTTTGGTCACTTTTGCCACTTTAACCCAAAACTCAAATCTTTCGAATCTGGGTGCCTGTGGTTTCAATTTTGTGGCCATTTTCATCCAAAAGCAAAATCTGGTTAGATTTTTCAGTTAACATCCAACTTTTTTGTCTTTTTCCTCCCTTTTAATGAAGGGCAAAATGGTCAATAAAATGTTAAAAGACCATTTTGCCCTTCATTAAAAGGGAGGAAAAAGACAGAAAAAGCTGGATGTTAACTGAAAAATCTGATCAGATTTTGATTTTGGATGAAAATTGCAATAGAATTGAAACCACAGGGACCGAGATTCAAAAGATTTGAGTTTTGGACTAAAGTGGCAAAAGTGACCAAAGCTCAGGGACCATTTTGGCAGTTTACTCTTGATTTAATGTCACATATAATAATAACTTTCTAAACACAACCCCTAAGCATCATCCATCTATAACCAAATCAAATAAACAACTCTTGTTTGGCATATCTCGCAGATGCTAGTTTCGTGGGTAGTAGAAATCTCTGACTCACAAATTAGGGAACATTAAACGGCTTAGCAAGCACTCTTAATTATGAAGTTTAACATTGATAATAACATTCAACTCATACATTAAACCTTGATTTACATTCTTATCGGCCTTACAGCAAAAGGATGGAGGATATGAAAAATCGAAAATTGTAAGACGTAAATCACTAAATGTGTAGAAGAAAAAAACAAAATAAAAACAAAGAATCTTAACCTAACATGAAAATAGAGAGATGAAACACCAAATAAATTAAATAATTAACTGCAAAAGAAACGATCAAAAAGAGGAGATACCTGAGTAGTTACCAAGGAACCCAACCTTTACTGTGAATGAAATGGGTGCAAACCTATCTTATGAGACATCTCAGATATTTTTATTTTACATTGGAGAAAGGAATTATTTTTATAATTTATTTTTGAGTGAATTGCAAGGATTGTCCTTTATCTTTATACCCATTTGCAGGCGTTGTCCTTTATGTTTAAAATTGACGAGTTTTGTACTTTATGTTTTCAAATCATACACGTTTTGTCCTTTAGTCCTAACCCAGTTAGATTTTTCTGTCAAATCTGATCATGTGCAATGCATATGAGGGTAAAATTGTCTTTTCACCATCTTCTTCCCCAAAACAATCCCATTTCAAAACCCTAATTTCTCTTCAACAACCTGCAACAATTCACACCCCATTTCAACTATTAATCACAAAAGGATCCACCACTACCACCAAGTTATTAATCAATAATCACACAGATCTAAGACACTTCTATACAACATCAAAGAAAGCGAAGTGGAAGACAGAAGTTGTGAATCAAAATCAAAATCAAAATCTAAAGCTGCAAAATCAAAGATAAGAATCTATACACACTACTGTTACCTATTGAAGTGAAACTTCCGACGACCCTTGATGAAGACCATCACCACCAACAAAACCCCTTAACATAAATCAAACACTAGTTTCTGACGACGATTTTATTTGGGGGTTTTAAGAAGCCGCTCGATTCATACCTTATTAGACCACTTCAGGTACATCCATTTCAGAACCTAGTCGCTGCCTTTTTCTCCTTCGTTGGAACCCTAACCCGTCACTAACCTGTTCGATCACCATGGTCGCCGCCATCGGTGTTCCTTCACCGCAAAGTCATCCGCTTATTGTCTCCTGTCCTCATCATCGGAACATAAGTGATGGTGGGTGGTGCAATCTGGTGGTGGTAGGTGGGGGTGGTTGTGGTGGCCTTTTAGTGTAGAGAGAGAGAGAGGTAGAGTGAGGAAGAGTGGCGGTGGAAGGAGGTTGTGGTGTAGTGGTGGTGCAGAGAAATTGAAGGAGCAGAGAAAGTGTTTGGTTGATATATACATAGAATATACGTATATACTATATTAATCTTTGTTTAATTTGTTAAATTAATTTTAAATAAAAAGATAAAAAGACTAAAATGCCCTTATGTAATTTGAGTTAACAGAAAAATTTAACTAGGTTAGGGTTAAAGGACATAACATGCAGGAATTTAAAACATTAAGTACAAAACTCGTCAATTTTAAAGATAAAGGACAGCGCCTGCAATTGGGCATAAAAATAAAGGACAAAACTTGCAATTCACTATAATTTGATTGATATAGTTTCATTATAATTTTTATCAATATTCTATTTATGTACTTTTTTTTATCAAGAAGATAATAAGTAGTAAAATTTCCTTATAATTTTTCTATGTTACTTGTTTTTATCAGTTTTGATTGATATAGTTTCATTATAATTTTTATCAATATTCTATTTATGTACTTTTTTTTATCAAGAAGATAATAAGTAGTAAAATTTCCTCGTGCCATACAACGGGAATTCGGTGGGTATTAGTTCATTGTGTTTCGTTATGGTATAAACATTTGATGTAGTAACTGAAATGGAAAATCCAAAAAGAAAAAGGCAAGATATACTCAAAAGAATAACCACACATGTTTTACATCGGTTAAAAACTATAAAAACAAATCGCTAATCGTTCAACGATACCAATATTGTTCGACTTGAACTATCATGATACCAATATTGTAATATTCTAATATGGTACCATAACATCGGTTAGAACAACCATGGTTCCAATATTGTAAAATCCCAATATGGTACCGTAAAAGTAATCAATATGGTACCATAAAAGTAATCTTTTTGTTGTAGATGTGGCTTCTAGTACCTTACATTGGGGTGCCTCGTCAATCAAATGCATAGTGGGTGACTTTTCATTTTCATACTTAGGCCTCCGAGTCCGTGCTAATATGAATCTTGAGAAAATTTGTTATCACAAACATTCTTAGCCACGACTGGCAACTTGGAAAGTGGTATCACTTTCCTTTGGAGGCTGGATCACCCTAATAAAGTCGACATTAAGTAGTCTTCTCATCTGCTATTTCTTGTTGTTTAAAGCAGCACTCCATGTGATAGAAGCTTTGGGAAAAAAAAATCTTAAGAATTTCGTATGTGGCTGGACCTTAGATGCATCTAACATTCATTAGGGAAATGAGAAAATGTATTGGCTCCAAAGAAAAATAGGGGGGGTATCGGTTCATTAAGGGCATTGAATCTTGATCTTTTGGGGAAATGGACCTATTTGACCCTGTTTCGTCATTTATAATTTTTTTTTTGTTATAAATTAACAATACTAAAACACATGATAGCATATTAGATGACTAATAATACCCACAATGTGACAAAACACATAGTGGCCATAAATGAGAAAGTATTTGTGTCAAGATTGGAACCTAATCAAACTTAACTGTAGTTAGGAACTTGTACTACAATATATATTTCAATACCATTACAATATAATGATGATGATAATGATGATTATGATTACAATATAATATAATTTTACGTCTCGCTTGCGGTATGCGCATATAATGTATATATGTGCGGGCGTTCGGGAGGCAAAATTGAAAGTGCAATAATTTTAACGTTATTTTACTAATTTGGTAAAAATAATGTTAAAAGAGGGGGACGGTTAATCGTGCATCATGTGGTGGCGTTAATAGCCGAAAGACAATGGAGTACATACACTAATTGGCCTTTGTCTTAATTGTCGAGTGTTACGTGCCTTATGTCCAAGGCTTGATGCGAAACTACCATCGAGCTGGGGGTCTCACTGGAAGCAGTCTCTCTATTCATACGGGGTAGAGGTAAGGTTGTCTACATCTTACCGTCCTGAGACACTACCTTAGCTTTAGTATTGGTGGGATTTACTGAGTATGATGATGATGATGATTACAATATAATATAATTTACAATTTTTACTATAATTTTATAGATTTACGAGCCGACTCAAGCTCGATAAACGAAAGTTGGGCTCCTCTATTAACGAGCTTTTATCTGACAACCGGTAATTTACGGCTCCTAATTACGCGCAAAACGAGGATTAGAACGATAATAAATAGTGTTTATGACGCGAATTAACTTAATTAGGCCTTTAGTATGCCTAGGAACGTCTATCCGACATTACAGTACGCGCATGATGATCTGCGGAAAAATCTGCAAAACGTTAAACGGTAACGAACTGACACCGTACAAAATACTGACGACGCTAACAATCACGAATTTTATACGAATATTTTATATTTATGAATTTAATTGTGTGAATTTTGCTTCCGTACGTCACAAAACGCAAACGTGAACGAAAACGCGACTGCAGGAACGCACCGGCAACGAAACGAAAGCATCGGACACGCGTGTTACCTTCAAAACTTAAATTTTTCGATATATTTAGCTTCGTAACTAAATTTTAATATCCGTAGTCGAAACCGGATCGAAAAACAGATTAAAACAACCAACACCGCATTTTACATGATTTTACCGTAATCGACGAACGAGCGCGTCAAACGTGATTACCGACCATATTTTACGCATTTTGGCCCTAATAATCTATCCTACGCTATTTTACGACACTCGGGTTCGAAAACGGGCTTTAGGACTAGGATTGAGCCATGCAAGAGACAAGAACCGCACTAATGGGCCTAGGGCCCAACCCACTTAACAAAACCCTAGTATAAAAGGGTAGTGAACTAGTGATACTCTTCGATTACACTATCAAACCCTAACAAATCAAAATACACGCACACCAGATCCATGTTCTCTCACTCTTTTGATCGACCGGTGACCGGAGTTGGGGTGCCGGCCGGTGCCGACTCTGACGAAACCCCACACACATCTCCTTTCTAAACTCTCACTCTTCGATGAGAGTTTTCCGGCGACGAACCTGAATCCGACGACGAACCAGCCGTTTGTTCTCCGTCAACAACCAACCACACACAACCTCAGCCCCTCCTTTTTCTTTGTATATCCCCCTCGTTACAGAAGTCCGGCAGCAATCGCAGCGCCGCCGCCGCTACGGCGGCGGTGGAGGAGGTGGTCCGATGATGATGATGACGATGTAACAGCTGTGGATGATGTCAATGGTGGAGGTTTTTAATGACAGATTTGGTCCGAGGTTCTCTCCGGTTAGTGGCTTCAACCCTCCTCCATTTCCCTTCGTTTCAGATCTGTAAAGATCGACGTCTTTCTAGCAGTGTCGGAAGATGATGATGTTAAGGGTGAAAGAGGAACCAGCAGCGGCACTCGCCGGCGACGACGACGATGGAGGTGGTCGTATCTAATTTCTCTGGTAAGTGGATCGGCTTGAGACCTTGTGTTACAACTTAGATTGATTACATCACAGATTTGTTTCGACACTTAGGGGTTCCGGTGAAGGGTGACGGTAGCCGTGGTGGTTCCAACGGCAGTGGTACCGAGCTCAAACCGAATCGATTAGATATTAGTTATTTTTTATACATTGACGAAAAATTATACATATAGTATGTAGTGTTTATATTATTGAAATATTGTTGGATTTTGATGAAAATATCGATAACTTTGATTGTTGTATTCATCCAAAAAACAGAGGGAACTCTGCCCGATTTTCATAAAAAGCCGAAACATGACACGCATTTATAGTTTCAAAATGACACTTAACGGTATTCGAGTTTTATTATAAATGTACATTAAATTTTGGCGACGTTTTATGATTTATAAAACGAATTTACGACACTTCGACAAAACACGAATTACTAGTTAACGAAGCTTGAATACTTATATAAAATAAATATAACGTATATATTTATTTCGAACGCTTTTATAAAATAAATATAATTGTTTATAATTATTTCAAGCGTAGTTACTTCGTGTTATTTTATAAATAAAATATAATCGTTTATATTTATTTTAAAACGCCGACTTTAAACTCTCTTACAAACTAAATGTTCGGAAATCATATAAATAAATATATTTGTTTATATTTATTTCAATTATTTTGGGATCCGAATATTCTTCTTACAACATGAATATATTTGTTATATTCGTTTCAAACGTCAAGTTTTCGAATATATATATTTATATCTCTGTGTGTGTGTATATGTATATATATATATATCTATTTGTTTCCACCTTACGAAAACTACAACGGTATATTACCGAAGCATATACGATGTTTCGAATACGTACAATATTTCATCTATGCCTTCTATTCGCGACAACTAACACGACGACGTAAGTATATTTATATTGAAATATATAAATATATATATTCTAAACCACTTGAAAACTAAGTCGTTTTCGAGACATAGATTTATTCCGGTCATAAACGGGATCAACTAACAATAGTTGGTTATTTCAAACCAAAATATTCACACCTTTCTTTGTAGAGTCGTTTCGTTTTGCTAACGACTCGGTAGAGCTTGGACACGTAGTTTAACTACGTCGTTTTATTAGAAAACTCATAAGTATTCCTTCGTAGTAATGTCGTAGTTGCACGCTAGCTAAATACACGTTCTTGGAATGACACTACGGTATCACACTAAGTTAGCTTTGCACAGAAATATCTAGGTAGGTTCATAACCCCACCTTTTTACAGTTTTACATTTTTATAAATGTTTTCGGGGTGGAAAGACATGCACGTTTTGTAGAAACATACAAAGTTTTCGATGAACAAAGATTGCATATTTTTAGACAAGCACGTTTTTTAAGAACATACGAGGTTTTTGAATGAACAAAAACTATATATTTTCTAATTCATGTTACAACACGTTTTAACTACCACAAATGATTTGTGATTTTCATTGAACTCAAATGGTTTACGAAAAACTTATGCAAAACATACCGGTTTTTACAAGAACATGAACAGTACGAAACATGCATGAGCTACAGATACTAGTGACGGGGTTGGTCCTAGTTACAAAGGGGACTGGAGGTCCTACATACAAACAAGAGGACTGTTGGTCCTGTACACGAACAATGGAGACTGTTTGTCCCACATACAACCCAAAACTTGCATGCAGACTCATGCAGGCATGTTTGTCATTGTCATGCGTAGACATTGACAGCCACACAAGTGTTACAGACACAAAACTATGCGAATACATAGTTTTACAAACGTAATGCTTTACACTTACGAAGTTTCACAAATATAAAGCTTTCATATAACATGCCAAAGAAAATGATTTTTAATTCATTTTTTCAACAATATTTTAAAAACCGGTTATTTAAAAAGATTTAATTCAAATCTTTTATAAACAAACTATGTACTCGCTTAACTTTATGTTGATTTTTCGCATGTTTATTTCTCAGGTTACTTTCTCAAATTATGGCACGGGTGGAATAGGAGAACCATTGGAGATTCGAGTACTTAGTGGGCGTTCGTTTTCTAGAAGTTTTAGCTTATTTGCTTTTGCTGTGCAATGAAGATATCGGTCCAGTCACGCCAAACTCTGGTATTTCGGGGTGTGACATTTTAAGTAACAATTGATAAAATAAAAAATCTGAAATGAAAAATGGACCAATATAGTAACCGTCGGATTTTGATTAAACATAAATAACCATACAATGTAGTAAGACCACTTAGTGGAATTAAAAATTACAAAACTAATTTAAAGAAAAAGAACCATTGACACAACCGGCGACATTCAGCAAACGACTAAGGTTTTTCCATCTTATCCATTTTGAGAGCAAAACATAAAAGACCGAAGATGAAAAACATCCAGAATACCTCACTAACTACTCGATTACCCACAAAGTCCAAAAACATCTTTTTTTCAGAACTTGGGATCTAGGAGGAGATGGTAATCCAGACTTTCTTTTTCGTCACAAATTCAAAAAACCTTTTCACTTCTTCTACGAACAACTCCTTGTAAACAGGAGTGAACAACACTAACAATAGCGCTCTTAGCAGCAAAACAAAACGTAAAACAAAGATTTTAGTTATTTTCTGTACGTAAATGAAAACAGAAACCAAAATGTAAGCTTATAAATGATTTTAGATAGTTTTCATGTTTCGGTGTTACGACCGATCCTAAACTTTTGTCCATTTTGGCTTTGGAACTTCTGTCTTCTTGTACGTTGGAACCTAACTGTCATCATTTTTCGCTTTGACGATGATAAAGTTTGATGTTGGTGTGTTAAGATCGTTTGTGGGTGTCGTCAAAAGCGGGTAAAGTGGTAGAGATCGTAAGATGCGGTGGTTTGAGGTGTGTGGAGCGAAGTGACGTGGGATAGTGGGTTTGTTAGCTTCCACTGGCGAGAATGATAGTGGTGGTGATAACAAACCCACTATCCCACGTCACCTCGCTCTACACACCTCAAACCACCGCATCTGACGATCTCCACCACTTTACCCGCTTTTGACGACACCCACAAACGATCTTAACACACCAACATCAAACTTTATCATTGTTAAAGCGAAAAATGATGGCAGTTAGGTTCCAACGTACAAGAAGACGGAAGTTCCAAAGCCAAAATGGACAAAAGTTCAGGATCGGACGTAACACCGAAACATGAAAACTATCTAAAATCATTTGTAAGCTTACAATTTGGTTTCTGTTCTCATTTACGAACAGAAAATAACTAAAATCTTTGTTTTGCGGCTAAGGGCGCTATTGTTGGCGTTACTCACTCCTGTTTACGAGGAGTTGTTCGTAGAAGAAGTGAAAAGGTTTTTTGATTTTGTGGCGAAAAGGAAAGCCTGGATTACCATCTCCTCCTGGATCCCAAGTTTTGAAAAAAATATGTTTTTGGATTTTGTAGGTAATCGAGTAGTTGGTGAGGTATCCTGAATGTTTTTCATCTTCGGTCTTGTTTGCTTTGCTCTCAAAATGGATGAGATGGAAAAACCTTAGTCGTTTCCTGAGTGTCGCCGATTGTGTCAATGGTTCTTTTTCTTTAAATTAGCTTTGTAATTTTTTAATTCCACTAAGTGGTCTTACCACATTGTATGGTTATTTATGTTCAATCAAAATTCGGCGGTTACTATATTTGTCCATTTTTCATTTCAGATTTTTTATTTTATCAATTGTCACTTAAAATGTCACACCCCGAAATATCCGAGTTTGACGTGACTGGACCGATATCTTCATTGCACAGCGAAAGCAAATAGAGCTCACATCGTCACTTCGCTTGTTTATTCTGCAACTCTCGATAATCGCTCGACGTTCATTCGAAAAATGCTCAGATCGAAAGATGCTCGCTCTACTTTGGCTCGGTTGAAAAAACGCTTGGTTCTGTGATAACCGTCAAAAATCCAGGTATCCGTACAATTAATTAACCATGATTAGTGCTTAATGACTGTTAGGGGATGATTTTCCAATCCTAAGGATCACGGATCCTCAAGTGCTGTCAGGATCATGGATCCTCAATTCTATTTGAATTAAGGATCCTCAGTAGGTGTTGCAGGATCATGATTCAGGATCCTTATTGTTATCCTTATACTAACAATTGTCTTCATTATTCGTGAGCTTATTTTGCAGGAGTATGGGGCATGGACTAACTCTTACCGATATTCTTGGGGAATATGCTCTCAATATTTCGCACGTGCATGGCTTTGTGGACGTTATGGAGATCGTGGGGAGGTTGCACAATTAGCGGATAGTTAGTTATTTTGGTTATTTCTAATTTTAAAAAGGGGATAACAAGCTTGAGTTAGAACACTTGGCTAATTTTAGCAAACACACACTCTCGGCAGTTTACTTAGCAATTTCATACACTTTTGCACACTAGTGATCCTTGTAACAAGCTTGTTATCATCCCGAGTTGTAATATCTTTCTGTTTAATCTTAGTTGGTGATCGGTAGTTTCCATCACCCGAGGTTTTTTATGCCGGAGATCACCTCTTGATCAAGGGCTTTTTCCTCGTATAAATCTATGTCACCTCTTTATTTGATTTGCAAGTTGTTTATACAATTGTTCATAGATTCAAGCATCATACCTCACAACAAAAGATTTGGTTGCAATATCCTTACTTGATTTTTGACCAAAACAGTTTGGCGCCCACTGTGGGGCAATTGTTGCTTCATTCCTAAGAAGTTTTTGTTTTTTTGATCATTTCGGTTCATTATCTCCAAGCAGATGGCTTCTTCAGCAAAGAGCACTTCAAGTTCAATGCCGACAATCAGTTCTTCGCAGAGCATTCCATCTTTGCCTCCACCACCTTCTGGATCTCAGAAGAATGCTGAGGATGCTGCAAAGAGACCAAGCCCTATTTTTTCAAAACCACCAACTTCTTCTGTTTCTTCTAATTCTTCTACTAGTGATCTTTTTACTTTGATTTTGTAGATGAAGGACCACATACAAGAGCAGGATAAAACAAACGAAAAGATCCTCAAGGAGATTGGTGATATCAAGAAACAGAAGAGATCAGTGGAGGATCATTCTCCATTGATGCCTAGATCGCTGAATTTCGATACTCTGGTCATAACCTCTCAGCATTCTGCAGCTCCGCATATCCAATACCTGGGTGGATTAACAGGGATGCGTTATGGATCGTCGGCAATGACTTAGGCCCTAGGATCCTATTTCCAACCATCAGGATCCTCTGTTCAGCATCAAGGATCCTTCTTCCAGCATCAAGGATCATTCACCAGCTCAGGAGGGTACATGGGGACACAGTCAGTTCAAAGATCCTCTCAGGTTCAAGGATCCTCCTTTCAGCCTCAAGGATCCTCTCAGGTTTTCGGATCCATGGATTATCCTCCAAGACCCCCATTTACAACACATCAAGGATCCAACATCTTTCAGGATCAGGGATCCTTAAGAAGTATGCAGCCTGGAAGTTCAGATGTTCATCAAACATACTTCATTCCAATGCAGACCATTGCTTCCTCTGGTCCATCAATCATACCAAAATCCCGTCAATATGGATTCACATCTGCAATTCCAAACTTGAATCCTACGGGAGGTAACACTTTTAATAATTCTTATAACACTAACCATGACTCTATGCAGGATACATGTATCAATCAAGCTATAGCTAGGGAATTACATAGGCTTAAGAATATGATATCCAACGCTCCAGGAGTGGTTAAACCTATTCCTGAGATTGCAGATGGGAGCCATAGAATATCTTGTTTTGCACCACCTATTTGTGATGCTGAGATACCCAAAAGGTTTCAAATACCAACTATGAAGCTATATGATGGTTTAACGGATCCAGAAGAACATTTAGCTCAATATAGAGAAAGGATGGAGATCAACCCCATCCCGGAGAGGTTAAAAGAAGCATGTATATGCAAGGGTTTCGAATCCACACTTACAGGATCTGCTCTTAAATGGCTGCTAAGTCTTCCCCTTTACTCTATTACTTCATTTGCTAATCTAGTTAACCTGTAATAGTCAATTCTCATGTAGTAGAAAGTTTGAACGATTAACTAGTGATCTTTATAGGGTAACACAAGGTCAAAATGAATTACTTAGAGATTACATCACTAAGTTTAGTAATGAATCCTTAGATATTCCTAATTTGGATATTGGTACGGCTGTAGAGGCCTTTAAAATGGGTTTACTTAGGGATTCATTATTCTATGATGATCTTGTCATGACCCCTTGCAGGAATCTTGATGAAGTAAGAACCAGGGCCCTTAGATATATCCGATTAAAGGATGACAAAAGGATCCAGGAATGACTGGCAGGATCCTTAAAACAGGAAAAACAAGGATCCTACTTCAAGAACAACAAGTTCAACTCCTACAACAAGTCTGATAACCAGAATGTGCATGCAGTAGAACAAGAAAAGGATGATGAGGATTATTCTCCAATTTTTGAGTACTGTTTTTCTGTTGATAACAATGAACTAATTCTTGTAATGCAGAATCTAGGTGAGAAAGCAAGATGGCCAAGGAAGAGTGACAAACCAGCCACAACAAAAGACAAGTCCAAATGGTGTGCATATCATGAGGATTTCGGACATCTCACTGAAGAGTGTATTGCCCTTAGAAAAGAAACTGGTTACTTGTTAAGCAAGGGGCATTTGAAGGAGCTTTTGGGGAGGAAAAAGTCAAGGATCCAGGATCCTGAAAAGATTCCGGAAAGGGCTCCTGCCCCTCCAGCCGATGCACAAGTTATAAACTTCATATCGGGCAATGAACTAATTCTTGTAATGCAGAATCTAGGTGAGAAAGCAAGATGGCCAAGGAAGAGTGACAAACCAGCCACAACAAAAGACAAGTCCAAATGGTGTGCATATCATGAGGATTTCGGACATCTCACTGAAGAGTGTATTGCCCTTAGAAAAGAAACTGGTTACTTGTTAAGCAAGGGGCATTTGAAGGAGCTTTTGGGGAGGAAAAAGTCAAGGATCCAGGATCCTGAAAAGATTCCGGAAAGGGCTCCTGCCCCTCCAGCCGATGCACAAGTTATAAACTTCATATCGGGTGGATCAGACATTTGTGGTACTTCCTTTCAGCAGCCAAGAGACATGCTAAGGAAACCAAGATGGATAATGGGGATAGACCCATTCGAACCTCTACTGTTACCAAGGATAAAATTATAACTTTTGATGAGGATGACCGTGTTGATATCCAGGATCCTCATCATGATGGTCTTGTTATTACTTTATTTATATCTAACCATTTTGTTCGCAGGATCCTGATAGATGGAGGAAGCTCAGTAAACATCATTCAGCTTGATGTCCTCAAGAAGATGAACATCCCTGAATCGGATATTGTACCAAGATCCTCAGTTCTTGTGGGATTCAGTGGAGAAACCAAGAACACATTGGGGGACATCAAACTCCCCATCTATATTGAAGGACTTCATTCTTATAAAAATTTTGTGTTATAGATTGCTTATTCTCTTGTAACGTTATCCTTGGCAGGCCTTGGATACATGACATGAAAGCAGTCCCATCTACCTATCATCAATGCGTGAAGCTTCCTAGTCCGTGGGGAGTGGTGAAAATTGAGAGTGATCAACAAGAAGCTAAGAATTGCTACACATAATCAATGAAATCAGCCTCAAGACCAAAGGAGCAATAGCAATTAAAGCATCCTTCAAGAGATGTCTTGGAGACAAGAGAGCAGAATGTGAAAGAAATCCTTATGGATCCTCATGATTCTGAATCCAAGATTTACATAGGATCAGGGATCCTTGGTAACATTGAAGAGGATTTGGTATCCTTCCTTAAGAGGAGAAAAACTACCTTTGCCTGGAAGCACGAGGACATGACAGGTATATCTAAAGATATAATTACTCATAAACTTGGCATTGATAGGTCATTCAAGCCAATCCATCAAAAGAGGAGGAAGTTTGCACCTGAGAGAAATGCCATTATCCAGGAGGAGGTAGATAAAGTACTCCGAGCATGTATGATTAGAGAGGTTAAGTATCCAAGATGGTTAGCCAATGTGGTTGTTGTTCAAAAGAAAAATGGAAAGTGGAGGGTATGTGTCGATTTCACTGATTTAAATAAGGCATGTCCCAAGGATCCTTTCCCATTACCCCACATTGACTCCATGGTGGATGCTATCGCGGGTCATGAATTGTTGACTTTTATGGATGCTTCATCTGGATTTCAACAAATTCAGATGGAACCATCTGATCAAGAGGATACAACTTTTATGACCCCAACTGGTATATATTGTTATATTGCTATGCCATTTGGACTAAGAAATGCAGGTGCTACTTATCAAAGGCTAGTCAATATGATGTTCAAGGAACAAATTGGACATACTATGGAAGTCTATATAGATGACATGGTGGTGAAGTCTAAGAAAGCTGAGGATCACCTTAGAGACTTGGAGGAAGCATTCAATATCCTTGATAAATTTAATATGAAACTAAATCCTTCCAAGTGTCACTTTGGTGTTAAAGCAGGTAAATTCCTAGGCTACATGGTGACAAAAAGAGGCATTGAAGCAAGTCCAGAGCAAATTAAGGCTATTGTGAATATTAAATCTCCTGCCAATGCCAAGGATGTGCAAAGATTGACAGGCAAGATCACAGCCTTGAAAAGGTTCATATCAAAGTTATCAGAAAAATGCAAGGAATTCTATGACATTTTGAGAAAAAACAAGAAATTTGATTGGACTGGAAAGCATGAAAATACTCTCAAAGCTCTTAAGGATTATCTATCCTCAGCTCCTGCCTTGATGAAACCAGAAAAATGGGATATATTATCCTTATATTTGGCGGTATCCTCCAAAGCAGTAAGTGCAGTCCTTGTTAAGGATCACGAAGGTACACAACATCCTGTTTATTATGTAAGTAAGAGTTTGCTTGATGCTGAATCCAGGTATTCACATTTAGAGAAACTTATTCTTGCTTTAATTATGGCATCTACTAAATTAAGACATTATTTTGAAACTCATGCCATTATTGTTAAAACTAATTTTCCAATTAAGAATGTCCTCAGGAAACCTGAAATGTCAGGAAGGATGGCTAAATGGGCAGTGAAGCTTAGTGCTTATGATATAAGATATGAACCAAGGACTGCCATCAAATCCCAAGCATTAGCTGACTTTGTGGCAGATTTCAGTAGTGACTTGCAAAGGGAAGCTGAGTTAGAAGTCCAACAGCTGGAGGAAACTAAGGATCCTTGGATACTCTTCACTGATGGAGCTTCTAATGTCAAAGGAACTGGGCTTGGAATACTACTAAAATCGCCACAGGGGGACATAATACCCCACTCCATAGCTTGTGAGTTCCAAACTACTAACAATGAGGCTGAATATGAAGCCTTGATAGCTGGTTTGCAAATTGTCAAGCATATGAGGATCAGGTATCTTGAGGTACATGTAGATTCATTGTTAATTACTAATCACTTTAATGGATCCTATGCTGTTAAAGGTGAAAAGCTAATCAAATATTCAGAGATAGTCAAAGAATTGGCACTCTCTTTTGTTTCCTTTAGTTTGACACAGGTACCCAGAGAAGAGAATGCAGAAGTTGATGCATTGGCCAATCTAGGATCATCCTTGAAGATTTCAGAGGATATCAAGATCCCTATTATCCATATCCTAAACCCTGCTATTGAGGATCATGTAGCTATGGAGATAGGAGAGGATTCTGTAATTATTCCTAGTGATGATACACAATCTCATTCAGGATCATGGATCCTTCCAATCATGAGATATATCCAACATGGAGAGATTCCTATAGGAGAAAATGATGTGCAGAATGTGGTCTTGTAAAAACTACTAACCTAATCTAGACACCCTAGTTTTAAATTTATAAACTAAGACTCTCTAAATGCTAGACCACTGACAGACAAGTGTACCTATCGTATGTAGTAAAGCCTAATGAAGTCCGAGTATCGAACCCACGAGACACTAGCGACGCTAAACTAGACTCTGACTAAACTAAATACTTAATTGGTTTTTAATTTTGTGTTTTTAGGATTTTTTTGATAAACTAATAAAGCAAGAAAACAAGATAACAGGGCAAGCAAGCAAGAAGTGACAGGAAGGAGACAATGATGAGAAAGAACTACCCAGGCTTCGAATCCCTAGAATCATGCAATGCTAATGTGACAATGATAATGGTTAAATATCTATTTCCCTCAATTGACCCCCCGCTAGAGATGTCCCAAATGAAGAAGCAAGACTAAATGTGAAGTGCTAGAACGAACCGGCTCGAGCTATCGATACCAAATCCTACGAAAATAGAATCCTTTTGACCTCAGAGACAGTTATGTTAAGAGAAGATCCCAAAATCGCAAAGCAAACCCAACTTTGATAATTGAAATCCTAGGAAACCTTAATTACGATGCAATAAACGAGCCCGAGCTATCGGTCACCCAATCTACCCACCAATAATTAGCTAATAACCTAGCTCACCCTAATCGTCTTTCGAGTCACAAGATGAGGATGCATGTTTTAATATATTGATTTTAATTATTAGTCAACTTGGTCAATTTCTCAACACAATACCTAACCCGAAAATCCTAAGATCAACGAATTAAATTAAATCCTAAGTCTAGGGGGAATTTCTTCGTGCCTAAACCGCTGAATTTATTGACTAATAAAATAACCAAAACATACCAACATGCAATATCAAGAACAATATCAAAGACAAGTTATGTAAATCACACCAAATAACCATAACCAAGTCAAAATAACGCAACAATCAACTAGTTCATCTTAACCTAGGTAGCATGAAAGGTTTAGCCAAGAAACATAACCACTAAAAAGAAATAAGTCTCAAAGAAATAGCAAATCATAGTATCAAATCTGAAAACACAAAGTCTTAACAAAATTTAATACTAATAAATATCAAACCCGGACTTTAATCTTGATCGTGGCTTGAACCGTTGAACCAATCTTTTTCTTCCCCTTCTTTCTCTTAATCGCAGTCGAACTTGCCGTCAACCAATATGTTTCTCCTTTTAACACAGCCGTCAACTATATATGCCTCTTTCTCCGTCTATGCTTGTTGATTTTAATAGTAAAGTAATTGGGCCCTTCCAACCTCACGTCCACTTATGTGTATATGATGAATTCCTTTAGAGTTTTTAGCTTTTCTTTTTTCCTTTTTTTTATATCCACTAAATTGTTTTACAAGCCCAAAGAACAAACCAATTCCCAAACTCATCATGGACTTCATGATTGGTCATATTTTATGTTTTTGGCGGCCCACTCTTCTTTTGTTTTTTTTTCTATGTAATATATATGGTTGCCATCTGTCTAACTGGCTGGTTATTTCCATATTACTCGTTTTTTCTCCATTTACATCAGGACCTGGCCAAAACACAAAATAATATAATATACTACTAAAAACTAAATAAAACAAAATAAAAACTATACAATAATTATACACTTTACACGGGAAAAATATGTATATTTTACCAAACATCAGAAAACCCCAGGGCTTTCAAAATTAAGGTATCTCAGTTTACAATATTGAATAACATGTTATATAAACGATCTCTTGCAGGACCATATCTAAGATGCATTGAGGATCCTGAAATCCAAGAAGTCCTAAAGGATTTTCATGAAGGAGATTGTGAAAACCACACTGGGGGCAGGGCATTATTCTCAAGGATCCTAAGGACAGGATACTATTGGCCTACTTTGAAGAAGGATGCTGTGGATTATGCCAGAAAGTGTGATCCTTGTCAGAAACATAGTAACATTCTTCACCAACCAGCAGAGCTTTTGCATCCTATATCCTCTTCTTGGCCATTTATGAGATGGGGAATGGACATAGTTGGTAAACTTCCCAAGGCACCTGGTGGAAAAGTGTTCATGCTTGCTATGACTGATTACTTCTCCAAGTGGATAGAGGCTGAAGCCTTTGCTCAAGTTAGAGAAAAAGAAGTGATATCCTTTATCAAAAGAAATATTATTACTAGATTTGGTATTCCTTCTGAAATTATTTGTGATAATGGATCCCAATTTATTGGGAGTAGAACTACTACCTTTTGTGACAGCTGAGGGATTAAGATGATAACATCAACACAAGTCCACCCACAAGCTAATTGTCACACCCCGATTTCCACGTGTCTCACCGGTGGGCCCGGTGGGGGATTATCGTGACGTAGTTGGCAACAATATAGTCAAACCACACAATTATATGAATGCACAACGGAAGCATAAAGATAAATATATTTCAACATTCAATGCAATATCAAAGTATCACCATTGTTGAAATCAAATCCACAGGGGATCAAATAATAATAATAAAAGTATTGTTCAACATACTTCAGGCATCTTAAGCTTGCGAGACTTCTAATGATGCTAAGGAGAAATCCCAGCCAATTACGCATAGTACCTGCATTTAGTCTTTTTGGGAAAATACGTCAGTTTACACTGGTAAATACATTCAACTGACACTTTTGTAAAATGTTTAATAAAATTGGTTTAAATGCACAAGGCACAATCTCTTTATAACTTGGGATAATTTATAATTAAATCTTGTAAAGAATTACATGTTTGCTATGCGTTCGGTCGCCCGGGTCGTGCCGGGTTAGAGTTTAATAGACACGCCACATAGCATAAAACCGTGGCGGGAAAACCAACGGCTATACTTTTATAGTCATGGACATAATGCCGGGTGTACGCCTACACCTGGATGTCAGGGTCGTGGCCATTTCGTAAAATGCTGCCAAGGATATCCGGGACACGGTCATTCAGCCCCCAAAGGCGTAAAGCCAACAAAACAAATTTTTAAACGGGTCACATTGATAATACCCAACTATTAGGGCAGGATTTTTAATGACCTGTGATCCTCACATGATATCCTAATGGTGATCCTTACTTCTGTGGCAGATAGTGATCCTCAGAAGAGCTACAGGATCAGGATCATTGATCATCCTAAGGATCCTTATACTAACGATTGTTCTCTTTGAATTTCGTATTGTTTTGCAGGAGTTACAAGTTGGACCTGGTCTTGGCAACGTTACTAAGGAATATTCCACGCTTATTTCACACACGTTTGACCGGAAATGGACGTTGTGGAGAACGTGGGAGCTTGGCACGAATTGCGGATAGTTTGTTAGGCTAGTTAACTTCTATTTTTAAAAGGGGTAACGAGCTAGTAGAAAAAACACTTGGCTAATTTCAGCTACACACAGTCGTACATCTGCACTCTTGAGCATTCGGCAAAACACTTCACATTTTTCACACATTCTTGCACATTACACCATAGTGATCCTTGTACCTAGCTCGTTACTATCCGAAGTCGTAAACATTGGTTGGTTAATTTGAACTTGGTGATCGGTAGTTTCCATCACCCGAGGTTTTTTATGCCGGAGATCATTCATTGATCAAGGGCTTTTTCCTCGTATAAATCTTTGTGTCACTTGTGCAATTTACATTTAAGTGATCCTTATCATTGTTCATCATTTCAAGCATCATTCCCCATAACTAAGAGTTTGGTAGCATTATCCTCGTTAGATTTTTGACCAAAACAGTTTGGCGCCCACCGTGGGGCAATTGGTGCTTCATTCATAAGAAAGTTTTCTGTTGGTGATCATTTCGGTTCATTGCATACGAATACATGGCTTCATCAGTGAAGAGTACCTCTACTGCAATGTCTGCGGTCAATTCGTCTCAGGGCATTCCACCTTTGCCTCCACCACCTGCTGGATCTCAGAAAAATGCTGAGAAGAAACCAACTCCTATTTTCTCTAAACCTCCAACTTCTTCTGCTTCTTCTACTCCCACTACTAGTGACATGTTTACCTTGATTTTGCAGATGAGGGATCATATACAGCAACAAGACAAGACCAATGATAGGATCCTCAAAGAAATCGGAGATCTCAAGAAACAAAAGAAAGCGGCAGAGGATCATTCCCCACTGGTGCCCAGATCTTTGAATTTTGATACTCCGGTGATTACTTCTCAGCCGTCAGAGGTTCCAGATGTTCGATATGTGGGTGGACCAAAAGGAGTGCATTACGGCTCAGCAATAGTGACTCAGGCATCAGGTTCATATTTCTAGCCAGCAGGATCCTATCCTCAGCATATGGGATCCTTCATAAATTCAGGAGCCTACTCAGGAGCGCAGCAGATTCAAGGATCCTCCTTCGTTCCAGGATCATCCCGGGTTCAAGGATCCTCCTTTGTTCCAGGATCATCCCAGGTTCAAGGATCCTCCTTTGTTCCAGGATCATCCCAGGTTCAAGGATCCTCCTTTGTTCCAGGATCATCCCAGGTTCAAGGATCCTCCTTTGTTCCAGGATCATCCCAGGTTCAAGGATCCTCCTTTGTTCCAGGATCATCCCAGTTTCAGGGATCCTTCCAGATGCCAGGATCCTTGAGGAGTTTGCAAACAGGAAGTTCAGATGTCCATCAGGGAGATTTTATTCCGATGCAGACCATTGCTTCCACTGGCCCCTCCATCATCCCAGAGTCCCAGCAATATGGATTCACATCCAGTGTTCCTAACTTGAACCCAATGGGAGGTAACACTCTTAATAGTTCTCTTACCACTAACCATGGATTCATGCAGGATACAGGTATCAACCATGCTATGGCCAGAGAGTTGCAAAAACTGAAGGATATGATATCAAGTGTTCCAGGAGTGGTCAAACCTATCCCGGAGATTGCAGATGGAAGCCATAAGATATCTCGTTTTGCACCACAAATTTGTGATGCTGAGATACCCAAAAGGTTCCATGTTCCAACTATGAAGCTGTATGATGGTTCGACGGATCCTGAGGAACACATAGCACAATACAGGGAGAGGATGGAGATCAATCCAATTCCAGAAAGGTTAAAGGAAGCATGCCTATGCAAGGGATTTGGATCCACTCTTACTGGATCGGCTCTCAAATGGCTGCTAAGTCTTCCCCCTTACTCTATTACCTCATTTGCTAATCTAGTTAATTTATTCAATAATCAGTTTTCTTGTAGTAGAAAATTTGAACGATTAACTAGTGATTTATATAGGATAACTCAGGGTCATAATGAATCATTAAGGGATTACATAACCAAATTTAGTAAAGAATCCTTAGACATTCCCAACTTGGATATAGCCACGGCTGTTGAGGCCTTCAAAATGGGATTGCTTAGGGATTCATTGTTCTATGATGATCTTGTTATGACACCATGCAGGAACCTAGATGAGGTAAGGACTCGGGCACTCAGGTTCATCCGGCTAGAGGATGACAAGAGGATCCAGGAGAGATTAGCAGGATCCTCAAAACAAGAAAAGCAAGGATCCTCGTTCAAGAACAACAAATTCAAATCCTATAACAGATCTGACAGCCAGAACGTGCATGCTGTTGATCAAGAAGATGATGATGAGGATTATCCTCCAATTTCTGAATATTGTTTTTCCGTTGATAACAATGAACAAATCGCACGATGCAGAATCTAGGAGATAAAACCAGATGGCCTAGAAAAAATGACAGACCGGCCGCAACTAAAGACAAATCAAAGTGGTGTGCATACCATGAGGATTTTGGGCATTTAACAGAGGAATGCATCGCATTGAGAAAGGAAATTGGATATCTATTGAGCAAGGGGCATTTAAAAGAATTGCTGGGTAGAAAAAATTCAAGGACCCAGGATCCTGAAAGGATCCCTGAGAAAGCTCCAGCCCCTCCGGCAGATGCACAAGTGATAAACTTTATTTCTGGAGGATCAGACATCTGTGGTGTTTTGGTCAAAAATCACACAAGGATAATGCAACCAAACTCTCTGTTATGGGGAATGATGCTTGAAATGATGAAAATGATAAGGATCACTTAAATGTAAATTACGCAAGTGACACAAGGATTTGTACGAGGAAAAAGCCCTTGATCAATGAATGATCTCCGGCATAAAAAACCTCGGGTGATGGAAACTACCGATCACCAAGTTCAAATTAGACAACTGATGTTTACAACTTCGGATAGTAACGAGCTAGGTACAAGGATCACTATGGTGTAATATGCTAGAGTGTGTAAGAAATGTGTCGTCCTCTGCCAAATGCTCGAGAGTGCAGTTATATAAGTGTGTGTAGCCGAAATTAGGCAAGTCTCCTAACTACTAGCTCGTTACCCCTTTTAAAAATAGAAGTAAATTTAGCCTAACAAACTGTCCGTAATTTGTGCCAAGCTTCCATATTCTCCACAACGTCCATTTCCGGTTATGCATGTGCGAAATTAGCGTGGAAGATTCCTTAATAACGTTGCCAAGACCAGGTCTAACTTGTAACTCCTGCAAAACAACATGAAATTAAAGAGAACAATCGTTAGTATGAGGATCCTTAGGATGAACCATGATCCTGATCCTGAAGCTCTTCTGAGGATCACTATCTGCCGCAGAAGTAAGGATCACTGTTAGGATATCATGTAAGGATCACAGGTCATTAAAAATCCTGCCCTAACAATTGCCCCCAAAATATAAGGAGTAATTGTGTAACGTTGACGAGTTATATTTTGCTGATCTTATCCGTAACTAACTTAACGGATATATAGCCGTTGTAAACGAACTCTCCGTTGCAATCCTGACGTCACGGAGGTGACAGCCCTGCACAAATCATGATTATAAATAGAGATAGGGATAGGATCGTTTGCATTTAAAATCAAGAACTTCTCCCTTTATGACCGCGTTCGGAGGATCAAACAGGTACTCTCCCCTTCATCTTCTTGCTTGCTCTGTTTTTCTTCTCTTATCTATCCCGTTCAAAAATGTTGCTCCGGAATTCCCCTGCCAAGGATCTTCAGAAGGAAAGCCCCTTCAAGAGTCAAAGGATCATTACAGACTCTGCTAAAGAACGCTGTATTTTCACTGATCCTCAAATTGACAGGATTCGGTGTTGTTTTCCTGCAAATACTGTGTTCAAACCCTATGACCCTTCTGCCCTGAGCGATCACACCTCCGATTCATGGGTTGCTTTCCCTGTGACCCCGTTTGCCATAGGTTACACGTGTCCCTTTCCAGCTTTCACCCAATCCTTCTTTTCCCTAACCGGTATGCCTTACATCCATGCCATGCCGATGATCTGGAGGGTTTTATACACCCTTGAGAGGATCATCGAGCAAGAGGGGATAGATTTAGGCATGGCTGAGTTGGGAGAACTGTATGAGCTCACCACCTTTGGTTCCCATCGCTATCTGTTCAAACGTAGACCTGGGGAGGAGCATCCGATCTTCAAGGCTACCAAGAATGATACTAACTGGAAGCGGCGGTTCTTTTTTTGTGAGAAGGGATACCATCCCTGATGGGAAGGATTTACCCAAGAAGTGGGCTACCCATGGTAGGATAGAGGATCCTGGGAAGGATCACCGTAGAACTTATCCTTTAGTATAAGGATCACTGACATTCTTTTGTTTTCTTGTTGTGCAGCTATCTCCGTTTCACACCTTAGGTTAACTCCTGCTGCAAAAGAGAGACTCTTGGCCTTCAAGAGGCTTGATCCTGAAATAAGAACTTTCAAGATTACCACCCAAGATTCTCAGGAAGTATCCTCTGGTTCTGTCACAATGTCAAGTAAGTATCCTTATTTAAAGAGTAATTATATAATGAGAGTCAAATAAAATTAAGATACTTATCTTGTTTTGGTTGTGTAGGTGCTGGAAAATCCACCAAATCTGCCTCGAAGTTCAGCATCACTGATCTCACTAACGTCAGATCCTCTAAGAAGAAGATTCCTGCTGCTAGCCCAACTGCTTCGGTCCCTAAAGCACCCCTCAGAGGAAAGGGAGGCAAGAAGAGAAAGACCTCCGAGGCTGAGGATCTGCAAGGCCTTCCCTTGATCCACCAACAGTTCCTGGAGTACTTTAATGAGGTAAGGATCACTGTCCCAGCTTATATATCCTACTTGTTCCGAGGATCACTTGGTTCTGACGTTATCCCTTTGTCTTCCTTGCAGAAATTTGCTGAAATAGAAACCTATGTTGGCCACGTTGAGGATCAGGATAGCAAGATCGCTGATCTTCAACAAGTTGCTGTGCTGAAAGACCTCAAGATAGCCGATCTTCAGAAGGAGCTCCAGGCCACCAAGAATGATGCTGCCAAGATGCTGATCAACTTTGACTATGAGAAGCACCAGATCACCTAGGATGCTAAGGTTTCTGCCGCCATAGCAATGTACAAGATCCAGCTGCAAATGGCCATGGAAGCTCAGGATCATGCTTTTGACCAGAGCACCTGGGATGTGGAGGGCTGGAAAGCAAGGCTGGCTGAACTGGAGGACGATGAAGAGGCTGAGGAGATCTTGACGCTTGAGGCTGGAGGCAGTGGCAAGGATCAGGGTGGTGAGGCAAGTGGAGCTGGTGGTGAGGATGCAGCGAAGGTCTAGGCTGCAGGATTGGGCAATGATGGAAATTTCGAGACTTAGCCGGAGCCCAATTTTTTTTGTTTGTTTGTTTGGTGGTTGTTTGTTGAACAATTATGGTTTGTAATCTTGAACAATAGTTTTAGGTTTAAGGATCAAGGATCCTTCAGACAATAGGTAGGATTGCATATGGTGGAGGGATCCTCTGTTTGGGGGATGAAACCATTGTGATCCTGCCGCCTTTAATTTCCTGCACAACTTGAAACCTATTATCATGGACACCCTTTACCTACCCCAGCGGACGGGCCACGTATTGCTGGTAGATGCTTGGGGTAGGTAATTTTGACAACCTTTGAAGGGTTAGTCTTTATGTTTAATAAATAAGATCTTAATTTTTGTCGCTTATCCTGTGTTGTCATCTTTAAATTTTTTAATTGTCTTGATGTATACTTAACAAATAAGCTACTTTGAATAACTTAGATTGAAAACATTTAGGATATGATCCATGATCAAATATCCTATAGTCGAAAAAATCCCAAAAAGTAGTATATGTTGTAATGATCATAAGTTTAGTTGTCAAAGTATAAGGGTTATTCAAATAAACAATGAATAAGATAAAAAATAGTTAAGGATCATACCTGAGGATCCCAGTTAGGATCCTAACCATAATCAGGATAACTATAAGACAAACCTTAGGGAGAGATAAGGATCAAGGATCCTTAGTTGTTTAACTTCAAGGACCTGAAATAGAGCATAACTTGGGACTAAGCCAATATAAGATAAGAGTTAGTAACTGGGGACAAGCCCAAGGATAACTGGGGGCAAGCCCAAGGATAACTGGGGGCAAGCCCAAGGATAACTGGGGGCAAGCCCAAGGATAACTGGGGGCAAGCCCAAGGATAACTGGGGGCAAGCCCAAGGATAACTGGGGGCAAGCCCAAGGATAACTGGGGGCAAGCCCAAGGATCGTATGTAAACTGGAGTATGGCCCTTACTGGCGACTATCCAAACTTAGTGACATGATAATGCCAAAACCTTAGCTAACGTGAAAACGTTAGAAACCTTAGGAACGGATGTATGGTACGTCTACCATTATACGTAGGATCCTAGGTATAGCCAGTACGATGGAATTATCAGCCCCTAAAGCGAGTACTGGTCCCAAAGACTTGAACTATACCAGGATCATCGTGCGCTACAGGCGAAACTGGGGTCAAGCCCAAATAACTGGGGTTAAACCCAAGGATCTGAATTGCTTCCGTAGATAGTCGACATTATGCTAAGGATACCTGGACTTTCAAAACTCAAAATCTTGTGAGAAGAGGATAAAGGATACATGATCCTTATCCTTATAAAAGAAAACAAGAAAATGAAATAGTTCAAGATTAGATATTACCAGAGTAAGGATCATTGACACCTCAAGGATCCTTCAAGGATACCTCTAATGTAAGGATCATATGTGCCAGGAGGATCCTGCTCACATGAAATATTTCTTCAAGTGGACAGCATTCCAGGCTCTTGGTAGCAAATCACCTTTCATGGTTAACAATCTATATGCCCCCTTTCCTGCTTTAGCTTCAATCAAATAAGGGCCTTCCCATTTTGGTGCCAATTTTCCATCAGCAGGATTGGTGGTATTCTGGAATGCTTTCCTCAATACCATATCCCCAACTTGAAACTTCCTTATCCTGACATTTTTGTTGTAAGCACCAACCATTCTTTGTTGATAGCTAGCCATCCTTATTCTAGCCAAATCCTTGATTTCCTCGATAGTATCCAAGTCTTGAGCCAGGTTCTCATCATTTTCCTCAGGATCACGGGTACTTGTTCTAGCAGTTGGAACCACCATTTCTGTTGGGATCACCGATTCTGCCCCAAACACCAAAGAGAATGGTGTTTGACCAGTAGCATTCTTGGGGGTTGTCCTATCAGCCCAAAGCACATAAGGTAATTCTTCTGCCCATTTCCCCTTCTTGGATCCAAGTTTCTTCTTCAAATTGTTGATGATGATCTTGTTGGATGATTCTGCTTGACCATTAGCTTGTGGGTGGATTGGTGTTGATGTTATCATCTTAATCCCCCAGCTGTCACAAAAGTTAGTAGTTCTGCCCCCAATAAATTGGGAACCATTATCACATATAATTTCAGAAGTAATGCCAAATCTAGTTATAATATTTCTCTTAATAAAGGATATAACTTCCTTCTCTCTAACTTGGGCAAAAGCTTCAGCCTCTATCCACTTGGAGAAGTAATCAGTCATAGCAAGCATGAATACTTTCCCACCAGGTGCCTTAGGGAGCTTACCAACTATATCCATCCCCCATCTCATAAATGGCCAAGAGGAGGGTATAGGATGTAGAAATTCAGCCGGCTGATGAAGGATATTGCTGTGTCTC
This sequence comes from Helianthus annuus, assembly GCF_002127325.2. Classification (NCBI taxonomy): domain Eukaryota; kingdom Viridiplantae; phylum Streptophyta; class Magnoliopsida; order Asterales; family Asteraceae; genus Helianthus; species Helianthus annuus. Next base: position 31,767,164 of record NC_035449.2, on the reverse strand, counting down.
TGACAAGGATCACACTTCTTAGCATACTCCACAGCATCCCTTTTCATAGTTGGCCAGTAGTATCCTGTCCTTAAGATCCTCGAGAACAATGCCCTGGCCCCAGTGTGGTTTCCACAATCTCCTTCATGGAAGTCTTTTAAAACTTCTTGAACTTCAGGATCCTCGATACATCTTAAATATGGTCCTGCAAGAGATCGCTTATACAACATATTATTTAAGATTGTGAATTGAGATACCTTAATTCTGAAAGCCTTGGGGTTTTCTCCCATAGGGATCTCTCCGTGTTGTAAGTATCTCATGATTGATGAGATCCATGATCCTGAACAAGATTGAGTATCCTCACTAGGGATCATTGCAGAATCCTCTTCTATTTCCATGGCCACTTGATTTTCAATAGCAGGAGCCAGGATATGGATAATGGGGATACTCATATCCTCTGGGATCTTCAAAGATGATCCTAGATTAGCCAATGCATCAGCTTCTGTATTTTCTTCCCTTGGTACATGTGTCAAACTAAAGAAAACAAAGGAGAGTGCCAATTCTTTGACTATCTCTAAATATTTAGTTAGTTTTTTACCTTTAACAGCATAGGATCCATTAAAGTGATTAGTGATTAACAACGAATCCACGTATACCTCAAGATACCCGATCCCCATATGCTTAGCAATTTGCAAACCAGCAATCAAGGCTTCATATTCAGCCTCATTGTTAGTGGCTTGGAACTCACAAGCTATGGAGTGGGGTATTATGTCCCCCTGTGGCGATTTTAGTAGTATACCAAGCCCCGTGCCTTTGACATTTGAGGATCCATCAGTATGTAGTATCCAAGGATCCTTGGTCTCCTCCAGCTGCTGGACTTCCAATTCGGCTTCCTTTTGTAAATCACTACTGAAATCATCCACAAAGTCTGCTAATGCTTGGGATTTGATGACTGTTCTAGGCTCATATCTTATATCATAGGCACTAAGCTTTACTGCCCACTTAGCCATCCTTCCAGACATCTCTGGTTTCCTGAGGACATTCTTAATTGGAAAATTAGTTTTAACAACAATAACATGAGTTTCAAAATAATGTCTTAACTTAGTAGATGCCATAATTAATGCAAGAATAAGTTTTTCAAGGTGTGAATACCTGGATTCAGCATCAAGTAAACTCTTACTTACATAATAGACATGATATTGTGTACCTTCATGATCCTTAACAAGGACTGCACTTACTGCTTTTGAGGATACCGCAAGATATAAGGATAACACATCTCCTTTTTCTGGTTTCATCAATGCTGGAGCTGAGGATAGGTATTCTTTGAGGGCTCGTAAAGCACTTTCATGCTTCTCAGTCCACTCAAATTTCTTGTTCTTTCTTAGGATATCATAGAATTCTTTACACTTCTCAGAGGATTTGGATATAAATCCGTTTAAAGCTGCTATCCTGCCTGTTAGCCTTTGCACATCCTTAGCGTTGGCAGGAGATTTGATATTCACCAATGCTTTAATTTGTTCCGGGCTTGCTTCAATGCCCCTCTTGTTTACCATATATCCTAAGAATTTACCTGCTTTAACACCAAAGTGACATTTTGAAGGATTAAGCTTCATGTTATATTTGTCAAGGATATCAAATGCTTACTCCAAGTCTCTTAGGTGATCCTCAGCTTTTACGGATTTCACCACCATATCATCTATGTACACTTCCATAGTCTGTCCAATCTGATCCTTGAACATCATATTCACCAGCCTTTGATATGTTGCACCTGCATTCCTTAATCCAAACGGCATAGCAATATAACAATATAAATCGGTTGGGGTCATAAAAGCCGTATCCTCTTGGTCAGATGGTTCCATCTGAATTTGTTGGAATCCAGATGAAGTATCCATAAAAGTCAACAGTTCATGACCCGCTGTTGCATCCACCATGGAGTCAATGTGGGGTAATGGGAAAGGATCCTTAGGACATGCCTTATTTAAATCAGTGAAATCGACACATACCCTCCACTTTCCATTTTTCTTTTGAACAACAACCACATTGGCCAGCCATCTTGGATACTTCACTTCTCTAATCATACCTGCTCATAGCAATTTCTCTACCTCTTCCTGGATAATGGCATTTCTTTCTGGTGCAAACTTCCTCCTTTTTTGATGGATTGGTTTGAATGACCTGTCAATGCCAAGTTTATGAGTGATAATATCCTTAGATATACCTGTCATATCCTCATGTTTCCATGCAAAGATAGACTTTCTTCTTTTGAGGAAGGATACAAGGTCCTCTTTCACTTTGCCAAGGATCCCTGACCCGATATAGATTTTGGACTCAGGATCATCAGGATCCATGAGGATTTCTACCACATCCTGCTCTCTTTCCTCCAAGACATCCTTTGGAGGATACTTTAATTGCTATTGCTCCCTTGATTTCGAGGCTGGTTTCATTGATGAAGTATAACAATCCTTGGCCTCCTGCTGATCACTATCGATCTTGACTATTCCCCAAGGGCTAGGGAGCTTGACACATTGATGGTAGGTGGATGGGACTGCCTTCATATCGTGTATCCAGGGCCTGCCAAGGATAACATTACAACAAGATAAACAGTCAATAACACAAAATTTTTGATAATTATGTAATCCTTCAACATAGATTGGGAGTTTGATGTCCCCCAGGGTTCTCTTAGTTTCGCCACTAAATCCCACAAGCACGGAGGATCTTGGTATGATATCTGATTCAGGGATACCCATTTTCTTTAGAACATCCAACTGGATAATGTTCACCGAGCTTCCTCCGTCGATAAGGATCCTGCGGACAAAATGGTTAGAAATAAAAAGAGTGTTTTGGTCAAAAATCACACAAGGATAATGCAACCAAACTTTATGTAAACGGGGAATGATGCTTGGTATGATGAACAAAGTGAAGGATCGCTCAAATGTAAAATGCACAAGTGACACAAGGATTTATACGAGGTAAAAGCCCTTGATCAATGAATGATCTCCGGCATAAAAAACCTCGGGTGATGGAAACTACCGATCACCAAACTTCAATATAACAAATAATGGTTACAACTTCGGATGGTAACGAGCTAAGTACAAGGATCACTATAGTATCGTGTGTCAAAGCGTGTGAGAAGTGTGTTGTGTCTTCCGAATGTGGAAGAGTGCTACTTATACAAGTGTGTGTGGTCGTATTTTAGGTAAATAACCTAACTATTAGCTCGTTACCCCTTCAAGAATAGAAGTAAAGTTAGCCTAAATTATCGCCCTTAAATTGTGCTGAGTTTCCATATTATCCATAACGTCCATCTTTGATTATGCATATGCCAAAGTAGCGTGACAGGTTCCTTGTTTACGTTGCTAAGACCAAGTCCAACTCGTAATTCCTGCAAAACAACATTATATCCAAAGAGAACAATCGTTAGTATATGGATCCTTAGGATGATCCGTGATCCTGATCCTGGAGCTCCTCTGAGGATCACTATCTGCCAAAGAAACAAGGATCACTTATTAGGATACCAAGTAAGGATCATAGGTCATAAAAATCCAGCCCTAACAATTGCCCCCAAAATATAAGGAGTATTTATGTAATATAAACGAGTTATATTTTGCCGAATCTTATCTATAACTAACTCAACAGATATATAGCCGTTAAGAATGAACTATCCTTTGCGATATGACGTCACGGAAGTGACAACCCTGCACAAATCATCATTATAAATAGAATTAGGGATAGGATCGTTTGCATTTAAATTCGAGAACTCTTCCCTTTATAACCGCGATCAGAGAATTGAACAGGTATTCCCCTTCTCCTTCTACCTTGCTTGCTCTGTTTTTCTTTTTCTTTCTATCGTCTTGAAAAGATGTTGCTCCGGAACTCTCCGCACAAGGATCCTAAGAAGAACAGTCCCTTGAAGGGCCAAGGGATCATCAAGGATTCTCCTACTGAGAGGTGCTGTTTTACCGATCCTCAGATCGACAGAATTCGTCAATGTTTTCCGGCGAACACTCTCTTCAAGACTTTTACCCCCACTGCTTTGAGTGATTTTATTTCTGATACTTGGGTAGCTTTTCCGGTTACTCCGTTCTTGATAGGATATTCGTATCCTTTCCCACAGTTTACCCAATCCTTTTTCTCTCTTACCGGCATCTGCTATATCCAGGCTATGCCCATGATCTGGAGGGTGTTATACACCCTTGAGAGGATCATTGAACAAGAGGGGATTGACCTTGGTATGGCGGAGCTGGCTGAGATGTATGATCTTACCACTTTCGGATCCCATCGCTATTTGTTTAAGCGAAAAGCTGGGGAGGATCACCCTGTCTTCAAAGTTACCAAGAACGATACAAACTGGAAGCGACGGTTCTTTTTTGTTAGGAGAGATACCATCCCTGATGGGAAGGATCTGCCCAAAGAGTGGGCTACTCATGGTAGGATAGAGGATCCTGGAAGGATCATCATAAGACCTGTTCCTTAGGAAGAGGATCACTGATATTTTCTTGTTTATTGTGCAGCTATCTCCATCTCTCGTCTGAAGTTGACACCCGCTGCAAAAGAGAGACTTTTGGCCTTCAAGAAGCTTGATCCGGAGACAAGAACTTTCCAGGTTGCTACCCAGGATTTCCAAGAAGTATCCTCTGCCTCTGTCACAATGTCAAGTAAGTATCCTCAATTAGAAAGTAATTCTATGTAGGATTTTCAAGTTTAATTAGAATACTTATCTTATTTTGGTTGTGTAGGTGCTGGAAAATCCTCTAATTCTGCTTCCAAGTTCGGTATTGCTGATCTTACTAATGTCAAATCCTCAAGGAAGAAGACTCCTGCTAGCCCAAGTGCGTCGACCCCTAAAGCACCTATTAAGGGAAAAGGAAAGAAGAGAAAGGCCTCTGAAGCCGAGGATCTCCAAGGTCTGCCCCTGCTCTGCCAACAGTTTCTGGATTACTTCAACGAGGTAAGGATCACTGCCCCTGTTTGTGTATCCTGACAGTTTTGAGGATCACTTGTTTCTGATGTTATGCCTTGTCTTCCTTGCAGAAATTTGCTGAAATAGAGACTTATGTTGGCCACGTTGAGGATCAAGACCGCCAAATCGCTGACCTCCAACAAATGGGTGTGCTGAAGGATCTCAAGATCGCTGATCTTGAGAAGGAGCTCCGGGCTACCAAGGATGACGCTGCCAAAATGCTGATCAACTTTGATTATGAGAAGCATGATATCACCCAGGAAGCCAAGGTTTCTGCTGCAATAACCATGTATAAGATCCAGTTGCAGATGGCTGCGGAAGCTCAGGATCCTGCCTTCGACAAAAGCACATGGGACGTGGAGGGCGGGAAGGCGAGGCTGGCAGAGTTGGAGGATGATGAAGAGGCTGAGGAGGTCCCGATGCTTAAGGGTGGTGATGTTGGCAAGGATCAGGGTGGAGAGGCAAGTGGAGCTGGTGGTGATGGTGCAGCGAAGGCTTGAGCTGCAGGATTGGGCGATGAAGGAAACTTCTAGACATAGCCGAAGCCCAATTTTTTTTTTTTTTTGTGTTTGTTGATGTTTTTAAACAATTATGGTCTGTAACTTCGAACAATAGGTTTAGGGTTGAGGATCCAGGATCCTTCAGACAATAGGTAGGATTACACATGGTGGAGGGATCCTCTGTTTGGGGGATGAAGCCATTGTGATCCTGCCGCCTTTTATTTACCTGCATGCTATGACCGCACAAACAATGGACACCCTTTGCCAACCCATGTGGACGGGCCACGTTTTGCTGGTAGAAACGTGGGTTGGCAATTTTGACAACTTTGAAGGGTTTTAAACCTTTGTTAATAAAATAACTCTAATCTTTTTGGCTTATCTCGTATTGTTATCCTTTTAATTTCCAACTGTTTTGATACATGTTTGTTTGAGTAAGAAAAGTTAAGCAAACTATGTTTAAGAAATTTAGGATATGATCCTGGATCAAATATCCTATAATCGAAAATTTTCAAAGTAGTTTATTTTAAGGATCATAGGTTCAGTTGTCAAGGTCTAAGGGTTATTCAAATGAATAATGAATGAAATTGAAAATAATTAAGGATCATACCTAAGGATCCAAGTTAGGATCCTAACCTTTAATCAGGATAACCATAAATGAAACTTTAATGGATAATAAGGATTAAGGATCCTTAATTGTTTAACTTTGAAAACCTGAAAAATAGAACATAACTTGGGACTAAGCCAATATAAAAGATAAGTTAGTAACTGGGGACATGCCCAAAGGATCACTGGGGACAAGCCCGAAGGATAACTGGGGACAAGCCCGAAGGATAACTGGGGACAAGCCCGAAGGATAACTGGGGACAAGCCCAAGGATCGTATGTAAACTGGAGTATGGCCCTTACTGGCGACTATCCAAACTTAGTGACATGAAAATGCCAAAACCTTAGCTAACGTGAAAACGTTAGAAACCTTAGGAACGGATGTATGGTACATCTACCATTATACGTACGATCCTAGGTATAGCCAGTACGATGAGGTTATCTGCCCCTAAAGCGGGTACTGGTCCCAAAGACGTGAACTATACCAGGATCATCGTGCGCTACAGGCGAAAACTGGGGACAAGCCCAAGGATAACTGGGGTTGAACCCAAGGATCTGAGATGCTTTTGAAGACTATCAATAACATGCTGAGGATACCTGGACTATCAGAACTCAAATTCTCGTGAGAGGAGGATGAAGGATACATGATCCTTATCCTTAGGTAAAAATAAGAAAATGGAATAGTTTAGGATTAGGACTTTACCAGAGTAAGGATCATTGACATCACTGGGATCCTTCGAGGATGCTTTCAATGTAAGGATCATATGTGCCAGGAGGATCCTGCTCACATGAAATATTTCTTTAATTGAACAGCATTCCAGGCTCTTGGTAACAAATTTCCTTCCATGGTTAGCAATCTATATGCCCCCTTTCCTGCTTCAGCTTCAATCAAGTAAGGGCCTTCCCACTTTGGTGCTAATTTCCCATCAGCAGGATTGATGGTATTTTGGAATGCTTTTCTCAATACCATATCCCCCACTTGAAATTTCCTTATTCTGACATTTTTGTTGTAAGCACCAGCCATTCTTTGTTGGTAGCTCGCCATCCTTATCCTAGCCAGATCCCTGATTTCCTCAATAGTATCCAAGTCCTGAGCCAAGTTTGCAGCATTTCCTTCAGGATCACGAGTACTTGTTCTAGCAGTTGGAACCATCATTTCTGTTGGGATCACTGCTTCTGCCCCAAACACTAAAGAGAAGGGTGTTTGACCAGTAGCATTCTTGGGAGTTGTCCTATCAGCCCAAAGCACATAAGGCAATTCCTCTGCCCATTTCCCTTTCTTGGATCCAAGTTTCTTCTTCAGATTATTGATGATGATCTTGTTGGATGATTCTGCTTGACCATTGGCTTGTGGGTGGACTGGTGTTGATGTTATCATCTTAATCCCCCAGCTGTCACAAAAGTTAGTAGTTCTGCTCCCAATAAATTGGGAACCATTATCACATACAATTTCAGAAGGAATGCCAAATCTAGTTATGATGTTTCTTTTAATAAAGGATATAACTTCCTTTTCTCTGACTTGGGCAAAAGCTTCAGCCTCTATCCATTTGGAGAAGTAGTCAGTCATAGCAAGCATGAATACTTTTCCACCAGGTGCTTTAGGGAGTTTGCCAACTATATCCATTCCCCATCTCATGAATGGCCAAGAGGATGGTATAGGATGTAGAAATTCTGCCGGCTGATGAAGGATATTGCTGTGTCTTTGACAAGGATCACACTTCTTAGCATACTCCACAGCATCCCTTTTCATAGTTGGCCAGTAGTATCCTGTCCTTAAGATCCTTGAGAATAATGCCCTGCCCCCAGTGTGGTTGCCACAGTCTCCTTCATGGAAGTCTTTTAAAACTTCTTGAACTTCAGGTTCCTCGATACATCTTAAATATGGTCCTGCAAGAGATCGCTTATATAGCACATTATTTAAGATTATGAATTGAGATACCTTAATCCTGAAAGCCCTAGGATTTTCTCCCATAGGAATCTCCCCGTGTTGTAAGTATCTCATGATTGGTGAGATCCATAATCCTGAATAACATTGAGTATCCTCACTAGGGATCATTGCAGTATCCTTTTCTATTTCCATGGCCACCTGATTTTCAATAGCAGGAGCCAGGATATGGATGATGGGGATACTTATATCCTCTGGGATCTTCAAAGATGATCCTAGATTGGCCAATGCATCAGCTTCTGTATTTTCGTCCCTTGGTACCTGTGTCAAACTGAAAGAAACAAAGGAGAGTGCCAATTCTTTGACTATCTCTAAATATTTGGTTAGTTTTTCACCTTTAACAGCATAGGATCCATTAAAGTGATTGGTGATTAACAATGAATCCACGTATACCTCAAGATACCTGATCCTCATGTGTTTAGCGATTTGTAAACCAGCGATTAAGGCTTCATATTCAGCCTCATTATTAGTGGCTTGGAACTCACAAGCTATGGAATGGGGTATTATGTCCCCCTGTGGCGATTTTAGTAGTATACCAAGCCCCGTGCCTTTGACATTTGAGGATCCGTCAGTATGTAGTATCCAAGGATCCTTAGTTTCATCCAACTGCTGGACTTCCAATTCGGCTTACTTTTGTAAGTCACTACTGAAATCAGCCACAAAGTCTGCTAATGCTTGGGATTTGATGGCTGTTCTGGGTTCATATCTTATATCATGGGCACTAAGCTTTACTGCCCACTTAGCCATTCTTCCGGACATCTCTGGTTTCCTGAGGACATTCTTAATTGGGAAAGTAGTTCTAACAACAATAATATGTGTTTCAAAATAATGTCTTAGTTTAGTAGATGCCATAATCAGTGCAAGGATAAGTTTTTCAAGGTGTGAATACCTGGATTCAGCATCAAGTAAACTCTTACTTACATAATAGACAGGATATTGTGTACCTTCATGATCCTTAACAAGGACTGCACTTACTGCTTTTGAGGATACCGCAAGGTATAAGGATAGCACATCTCCTTTTTCTGGCTTCATCAATGCTGGGGCTGAGGACATGTATTCTTTTAGGGCTTGTAAAGCATTCTCATGCTTTTCGGTCCATTCGAATTTCTTGTTCTTTCTTAGGATATCATAGAATTCTTTACACTTTTCTGAGGATTTGGATATGAATCTGTTTAGAGCTGCTATCCTGCCTGTTAGCCTTTGCACATCCTTAGCGTTGGCAGGGGATTTGATATTCACCAATGCTTTGATTTGTTCCGGGCTTGCTTCAATGCCCCTCTGGGTTACCATATATCCTAAGAATTTGCCTGCTTTAACACCAAAGTGACATTTTGAAGGATTAAGCTTCATGTTATAATTATCAAGGATATCAAATGCTTCCTCCAAGTCCCTTAGGTGATCCTCAGCTTTCTTGGATTTTACGACCATATCGTCTATGTATACTTCCATAGTCTGTCCAATCTGATCCTTGAACATCATGTTTACCAGTCTTTGATATGTTGCACCTGCATTCCTTAATCCAAACGGCATAGCAATATAACAATATAAACCGGTTGGGGTCATAAAAGCCGTATCCTCTTGGTCAGATGGTTCCATCTGAATTTGTTGGAATCCAGATGATGCATCCATAAAGGTTAACAGTTCATGACCCGCCGTTGCATCCACCATGGAGTCAATGTGGGGTAATGGGAAAGGATCCTTGGGACATGCCTTATTCAAATCAGTGAAATCGACACATACCCTCCACTTTCCATTTTTCTTTTGAACAACAACCACATTGGCCAGCCATTTTGGATACTTCACTTCTCTGATCATACCTGCTCGTAGTAATCTTTCTACCTCTTCCTGGATAATGGCATTTCTTTCTGGTGCAAACTTCCTCCTTTTTTGATGGATCGGTTTAACTGACTTGTCAATGCCAAGTTTATGAGTGATAATATCCTTAGATATACCTGTCATATCCTCATGTTTCCATGCAAAGGTAGATTTTCTTCTTTTGAGGAAGGATACTATGTCTTCTTTCATTTTATCAAGGATCCCTGATCCGATGTAGATCTTGGATTCAGGATCATCAGAATCTAAGAGGATTTCATCCACATCCTGCTCTCTTGCCTCCAAGACACCCCTTGGAGGATACTTTAATTGCTATTGCTCCCTTGGTTTCGAGGCTGGTTTCATTGATGAGGTGTAACAATTCTTAGCCTCCTGTTGATCACTATCGATCTTGATTATTCCCCATGGGCTAGGGAGCTTCACACATTGATGGTAGGTGGATGGGACTGCCTTCATATCGTGTATCCAGGGCCTGCCAAGGATAACATTACAACAAGACAAACAGTCAATAACACAAAATTTCTGATAATTATGTAGTCCTTCCACGTAAATTGTGAGTTTGATGTCCCCCAGGGTTTTCTTAGTTTCCCCACTGAATCCCACGAGTACGGAGGATCTTGGCGTGATATCTGATTCCAGGATACCCATTTTCTTCAGAACATCAAGCTGGATAATGTTTACTGAGCTTCCTCCGTCAATAAGGATCCTGCGGACAAAGTGGTTAGAAATGAAGAGAGTAATAACTAAACTATCATGATGAGGATCCTGGATGTTAATGCGATCATTGATGTGTGTAAAATGCAACATATAAAACACATCAATTAAGGCATAAAACTAACCCTTTTTAAGTACTAATGTTGGAAAAAGAGTGTTTTTGTCTTCCTTTTGTATTTTCAGGATGAAATGAGCTCAAAATCACAAAAGAAGCAAAAAGACCACTAATTCTACCATAAATACAAGAAAAGGAACAAAAGTGGACTGCCCGGACCCTCAACGGCACCTCCCAAAACAAAGAGAAGAAAACAGAGTCTGAACACGCCCCGTGTCCAGCGAACACGGGGGCGTGCCCAGGAAGCAGCAGAAAAGACAAACCAGTAGAAGCTTCCATTGCTGGACACGGGGCCGTGTCCAGCGAGCACGGGGGCGTGTTGAAAGTACAGCAGGCGCATTAATTGTAATTCGCAATTACAATTAATGAAGAGAGAGAGTGTCAGACGGGCACGGGGCCGTGTCCAGCGGACACGGGGCCGTGTCCAGCGTTCTGTTCAGCCTATAAATAGAGGAGCTTGGTTTCATTCTCCCTCATCCCTTGGCACACCACCTCTCTCACACCTCATCCACCACCCACCACCACCATATCACCATCATCCATCACCATCATCCATTGTCCATCGTAGAGTGTGTGAGTCGTCTCGGGATCCAAGATTGATCGTAAGAGTTCTTGACAATCAAGGCCATGTTTGCCTAAGTCTCTTACATCACTTGGTGAAGACAAGTGTTTAGTATAATACTTTTTATTTTTAATCTTTTGCACTTTTTATTTGGTTTTGTATTAATGACTTTAATAACTAGTTACTTATGTTGAAGGTGATCTTTCCTTATCGTTTGTCCGTGGTGTCTTGGCATTATTTTACTGTCTATATAAAATAAAAGATTTTCACCATTCATATCTCCACGGTCTATATGGAGGTATGTTGGCTACCTGGTCGGGGGTTAAGGGAACGGTTTGGTAAGGGTCTTGCCCTTGTTCAGCGTTTAGAGGTCCTGCTTGGGACCTGGGTCAAATTTAGTAGGATCTCCTTCAATGCCCATAGGTATTGGATGGCGGGGATCCAAACTCTTTGACCCCCTCATAAGCTAACTACTATTAATACTATAACCCGGCTATTTAGGACTGTATCCCTGCTGACTCAGACTACTTAGCCGAGGGTAACGTCACCGCCAAAAGCGGGGCCTACCATAATTTGCATTAATAACTTAATTCATTATCTTTCAATAATCCGACCCTTTAGGATTGTATCCTTGCTGACTCAAACTACTGGGTTGAGGGTAACGTCGCCTTCAAAAGAGGGGCCTACTACAATAACTAAGATAATCTCTTAAACAAGTGCAAAAGTGCGAAAATAATCAAAGGTTATACTAATACACGTGTCGGATCCAAGTGATTCATCTTGTCTATCTGTTTTTATTTTTATTTTATTTTTCAGCATTTAGTTAGTTTTTATTTTTCTTAGTTTAAAACATTTTTCTAACTTTTTGATTTGGTTAGACGTTGAGGATAAACCGGTATTAAAAGCTCTTGTGTCCTTGGACGACCTCGGTATCTTACCAACACTATACTACGTCCACGATGGGTGCACTTGCCCATATGTGTGTTTAGTGTTAGTGAATATCGTGTTTTATAAATTTAAAACTTGGCTAAAAGTGTAAAAAGGGCTTAAATATATATCTAAAAATATAACACACTGACACGCATCAAGTTTTTGGCGCCGTTGCCGGGGACACAAGGATTTTAAGAAAGTTAGGAATCAACGGCCTAATCTTCTTTTTATTTTTCTTTAATTTTTAGGATTTTTTTTTAGATTTTTCAGCTTCTGCAGAGCTCAGCACGGGGCCGTGCCCGCTGAACACGCCCCGTGCCCAATCATTGGAACTGGCAATCCTGTTTTATATCAGACAGTAGGCTGAACACGGGGCCGTGTCCACTCAACACGCCCCCGTGCCCAAGATTCAGTTGCTGAAAACAGAACCGTTCGATCCCGGCGGTTGGTAATTTCTGATACAAACATGAGTGATAGTGATTCTTTTTACTTTCGGCACTCTTATGGTTTGTGGTGTCGAATATGTGGAGGCGAACACGAGGAATTAAAATGTTTCTTCCTCACTTATAGGCCACACTATATAGACCCACCGATTCCTTGTAACCTTAAGAGGGGCGAAAGTAAAAATAAACACTATTTCTCCCTCGAATGCGCCCAGCCAGATATTCTAGGAGAAATGCTCCTCGATGAGTTATTTCAACTAGAAGAACTACTTCTAAATTGGTCAAAAGAACTTAGGAAGGATTTCTTAGATCCATCCCAAGATGATGACCATGAGGAAATGTTGGAACCGCATTCTGACAACCTCGCTGCACCCGAAAATACCTTCCTTCCTAAGCAAGACGTGGACGATAGTCGTCCCTGTGCCGATTGTGCCGTGAAGGACTCCCCATCGACCTCGTTCGGTGCATACATAGACCTGAGCGATTCGGCATACACCTTCTTTAACGAGAGCCCGGGAAAGGGTTGGACTTGTCCACCTAGAATGAAAATAGGAATTACCCTCACCGACAACCTCTTGCGTTCTCGCCTTAGTATAGGACAATTAAGGTATCTTAGGCACTTTGGGGTTGTTCCAACAAGTCAGGAGCCACCCGATAAAAGTTAGCTCCTTAGAAAAGACGAAACTCCATAAAACAGCCCTCCGACACGGGGCCGTGTCTGGCCACCACGCCCCCATGTTCGCTCAGAAGATTTTCTGCTGATTCTGTCAGAATACAGACAAAATGTGTCAGGATTTTCTCTGCACACGGGGCCGTGTCCAGCGGACACGGGGCCGTGTTCAGTGTGCTGTCGTTTTCTTTAAATGCAGCCTGAATCCTGCTCATTTTTGACCACTCCACCAAGCAGAGATCCCTGGAATCTTCACATATACCATCCTAGGTAAGTACCAAAAGAAGGTTCCTAAGGACCATCTTGTCTTTTCCACTTTTGTTCATTTCCTCTTCTTCCAAAAATTTTTCAAACCCTACCTCCATGGAAGCTTGGAAACCCATGATTCCAACCTTCTATGCAAGGTTTGTAGGAATTTTCGCTATGGATTCTTGTCTAAAGTTAGTTCTATAACTTTGTTTTTAAATTATCTAAGCTCATAACACGACGAAAGTATATAGAAATAATTTAAAAACCTAGAACCATTAGACAAAAATTCCTGCAGACAGTTGAACACGGGGCCGTGCTCACTGAGCACGGGGCCGTGTTCGAGGTACTGTTTTGCAAAAATTTAGTTATCCTCGGCTTATTTCGCAGAAAATGGCCAGCCGAAACAGCGGAGCATCTTCAAGGAATAACCGAAATGGAAGGAGATCGTCCACCGCAGAGGATTCCCTAGTAAACTACGTTTACGCTTTAAGGGAAGCCGTGGACGAATTGACAAGTGTAGAAGAAGCTTTAGTGGACCGCGTTAATCATCTGACGATAAGTTTGGAGGGCTGCCTGCAAGAAGTGAACCTTCTGCATCAAAGGTTAAACCTTCTTGCTTCCCCGCCTTTGGTTCCGGTGATAACACACAGGGCGTGGAATGTAGTACCCGAGGTTATCATCCCAGCAGAATGGCACGCCTTGCACCAAGTACCGCAACCAAGGGTAGTGCAAGGAGTCCCGGTAAGCGCTCCTCCTCAAGATACCGACGAGAATGAGGCTACCTTCTACCTCCCAAGGGAGATAGAAGAATGGCTTTGAGTGAAAACCGAGGAGCCATGGGCTGAAGAATGTTTCTACATCGGGAAGCTATTCCCGAAATTTTCCTAAATAAGTAGAACCTTTATGATAACCTTATGTACCCCTTAGTTAATTAACTATCTTTATGTAATCTCTCTATTAGCAATGTTATGATGGTTTTTATGATTTATGGACTCGTGGTGGTAATGGATGAAAAAGGGAACGAGAAAAAATGGAACCATGCAGAAGAACAGAACAAACCGACAAAAATCTCCAAAACAGAAGGCTCCACACGGGCCGTGCCCAACCAACACGGCCCCGTGCTGAGCCCCCTGCAAGAAATCACCCAGTTCAGGTAACTGGACACGGGCCGTGTTCAGCGGACACGCCCCCGTGTCCAGGCTTCTGTTTCACTTCTATAATTTTTGTTACTGGCACTTGACCACGGGGCCGTGCCCGGTCAACACGGGGCCGTGTCCAGAGTGCCAGTAACACAAATCTTTGTTTTTAAACACACTTTTTCACATTCTAATCAACCAAAAACTTTATTTTTGGACACATTGAGGACAATGTGTAATTTAAGTGTGGGGGGGATGCTAAAACCTTGAAATTTTGCAAAATCCTAAAACAAGCCTTACACAAAACTCTATTGGAACCGCTAAACACCCCAAATTTTTTTCAAAAACTTTTTCATTTTTTTTTATTTTTATTTACTTGTCTTAGTTTAAGTTGGGAATAACAAGTTCTAAAAAGGTTATATTTTTACAAATTTACAACCGATAGCGTCGTGATAAAAAGAACTAACATAAGAAAATTATGAAACGGTATAACAAGTCTAGCTAAAATTCGATTATATATGCTTGGTCACATTAAAAACCCATTCCCACAAAAGTGAGTTTTGAGCCTTTATTGAGCATAAAAATATACATATTTAGATTAAATGCTCATTTTTCGTTTCTTGTGTGAATAGCCGCTCGGTTTTTACAAATCTAGAACTTGCCATGACGATACATTCCCGGTCCTTACCAACTTAAACCCAAGTAAGTAAATGATGGAGGCATTAGGACTAACTATTTTTCTTTCAAAACCATTATTTTTCATTTTTTTTACCTACCCAAAATCCCCCTAGAAAAACCCCTTTGAGCCTAAACCTTTCATTTCATTACCCCCAAAACAAATTTTTTTTTACCCACCAAAAACCTTTTTCATTTTTTTCACCCTTATTTTAGTAACAAGCTCGGTTTTTCATAAACATACCCTCTATGTGACAAAAAAAAAAATATGAATAATGAAGTCAAAAACAAACAAAAGCTACAAAAGCTTGTTTGGAAAAATACTTCAAAAATAAATGTCACTAAAAATAAGGTATGAAAACCGACACTTGTTACGATTTTCGCCCTTTTTACTAACCACTAACCAACCACCCACCTTTAAACCCAAGCCTTCACCCCAAAAGTCCTCTTGATATTTACAAAGGTAGAAAGTTAAAAAGGAGGAGGATTGATCGCTTGGCAAGCCTATGGAAAACGTAAGTCCGTGCCGCTCTCGAGCGATTCACTTAAATATACACCTTCGGCCGAGTGTTGAGTGATCTCCCGTGAGGTATGTGAACTTGTATATAAATGGAATTTTAATAAGGCATGTTATGCCAAATAAGTAGTTTATCTTATGAAAAGTTCAAAATAAATCATGACGAATAGGATTGTAAATAAAATAAAAATAAAACCTATAAAAACCTTGGATTCCCGACACTCTAGGACAAGCTAAAAACTTCTCTTCTACCTATTCCATTTGGGAGTGTAAGCCACATTAAAAGAGTTTTGCTTGAGGACAAGCAAAAGTTCAAGTGTGGGGGTATTTGATGTGTGTAAAATGCAACATATAAAACACATCAATTAAGGCATAAAACTAACCCTTTTTAAGTACTAATGTTGGAAAAAGAGTGTTTTTGTCTTCCTTTTGTATTTTCAGGATGAAATGAGCTCAAAATCACAAAAGAAGCAAAAAGACCACTAATTCTACCATAAATACAAGAAAAGGAACAAAAGTGGACTGCCCGGACCCTCAACGGCACCTCCCAAAACAAAGAGAAGAAAACAGAGTCTGAACACGCCCCGTGTCCAGCGAACACGGGGGCGTGCCCAGGAAGCAGCAGAAAAGACAAACCAGTAGAAGCTTCCATTGCTGGACACGGGGCCGTGTCCAGCGAGCACGGGGGCGTGTTGAAAGTACAGCAGGCGCATTAATTGTAATTCGCAATTACAATTAATGAAGAGAGAGAGTGTCAGACGGGCACGGGGCCGTGTCCAGCGTTCTGTTCAGCCTATAAATAGAGGAGCTTGGTTTCATTCTCCCTCATCCCTTGGCACACCACCTCTCTCACACCTCATCCACCACCCACCACCACCATATCACCATCATCCATCACCATCATCCATTGTCCATCGTAGAGTGTGTGAGTCGTCTCGGGATCCAAGATTGATCGTAAGAGTTCTTGACAATCAAGGCCATGTTTGCCTAAGTCTCTTACATCACTTGGTGAAGACAAGTGTTTAGTATAATACTTTTTATTTTTAATCTTTTGCACTTTTTATTTGGTTTTGTATTAATGACTTTAATAACTAGTTACTTATGTTGAAGGTGATCTTTCCTTATCGTTTGTCCGTGGTGTCTTGGCATTATTTTACTGTCTATATAAAATAAAAGATTTTCACCATTCATATCTCCACGGTCTATATGGAGGTATGTTGGCTACCTGGTCGGGGGTTAAGGGAACGGTTTGGTAAGGGTCTTGCCCTTGTTCAGCGTTTAGAGGTCCTGCTTGGGACCTGGGTCAAATTTAGTAGGATCTCCTTCAATGCCCATAGGTATTGGATGGCGGGGATCCAAACTCTTTGACCCCCTCATAAGCTAACTACTATTAATACTATAACCCGGCTATTTAGGACTGTATCCCTGCTGACTCAGACTACTTAGCCGAGGGTAACGTCACCGCCAAAAGCGGGGCCTACCATAATTTGCATTAATAACTTAATTCATTATCTTTCAATAATCCGACCCTTTAGGATTGTATCCTTGCTGACTCAAACTACTGGGTTGAGGGTAACGTCGCCTTCAAAAGAGGGGCCTACTACAATAACTAAGATAATCTCTTAAACAAGTGCAAAAGTGCGAAAATAATCAAAGGTTATACTAATACACGTGTCGGATCCAAGTGATTCATCTTGTCTATCTGTTTTTATTTTTATTTTATTTTTCAGCATTTAGTTAGTTTTTATTTTTCTTAGTTTAAAACATTTTTCTAACTTTTTGATTTGGTTAGACGTTGAGGATAAACCGGTATTAAAAGCTCTTGTGTCCTTGGACGACCTCGGTATCTTACCAACACTATACTACGTCCACGATGGGTGCACTTGCCCATATGTGTGTTTAGTGTTAGTGAATATCGTGTTTTATAAATTTAAAACTTGGCTAAAAGTGTAAAAAGGGCTTAAATATATATCTAAAAATATAACACACTGACACGCATCAATCATCCTTATCAAAGGTTATGGCTTTTCCTTCCGAGACACTTGATGTTCGAATAGGTCTTTCTCCGTTATCCATTTTAGCTTCCTTTGCATGCCTTTTAGCTGCTGAGAAGGATGTACCACAGATGTCTGATCCTCCAGAAATAAAGTTGATCACTTGTGCATCTGCCGGAGGAGCTGGGGCTTTCTCAGGGATCCTTTCAGGATCCTGAGTCCTTTGCTTTTTTCTTCCCAACAACTCTTTTAGATGCCCCTTGCTTAGCAGATATCCAATTTCCTTTCTTAACGCGATGCATTCTTCGGTTAAATGCCCAAAATCCTCGTGGTATGCACACCACTTCGATTTGTCTTTAGTTCCGGCTGGTTTGTCGTTTTTTCTGGGCCATCTGGCTTTTTCTCCTAGATTCTGCATTGCAAGGATTAGTTCATGATTATCAACGGAAAAACAATATTCAGAAATCGGAGGATAATCCTCATCATCCTCTTCTTGGTCAACGGCATGCACGTTCTGGTTGTCATTTCTATTGTAGGATTTGAATCTGTTGCTTTTGAAAGAGGATCCTTGCTTTTCTTGTTTTGAGGATCCTACTTGTCTTTCCTGGATCCTTTTGTCATCCTCTAGTCGGATGAACCTGAGTGCACGAGTTCTTACTTCATCTAGGTTCCTGCATGGTGTCATAACAAGATCATCATAGAACAATGAATCCCTAAGCAATCCCATTTTGAAGGCCTCAACAGTTGTGGCCATATCCAAGTTGGGAATTGTTTTGGTCAAAAATCACACAAGGATAATGCAACCAAACTTTATGAAAAAGGGGTATGATGCTTGGTTTATAGAAAAAGTAAAGGATCACTTTTACTATGAAATATGCAAAGACACAATGATTTATACGAGGAAAAAGCCCTTGATCAATGTATGATCTCCGGCATAAAAAACCTCGGGTGATGGCAACTACCGATCACCAAACTTTAATATAAGAAAAATAGTTACAACTTCGGATGATAATGAGCTGAGTACAAGGATCACTATAGTTTCGAGTGTCTAAGCGTGTGAGAATTCAGGATATACTCCCTTTATAATCTCCACCGAAGATTGATCAGGTATTCTCTTCCTTTCTTTCTTCCTTTTCCTACTTTGTTTTTTCTGCTCTTGCTCTGTTTTTGTTCTGCCACGAGTATGTTGCTCCGAAATTCCCCTTACAAGGATCACAAGAAGAGCAGTCCCCTGAAAAGCCAAGGGATCGTCAAAGACTCTCCTACGGAGAGGTGCTGCTTCACTGATGCTCATGTTGATAGGATCCGTCACTGTTTTCCGGCGGATACCGTCTTCAAGTCTTTTACTTCCACCGCTCTGAGTGATTTCGTTTCCGACGCCTGGGTGCCCTTTCCTGCAACTCCGTTTACCATAGGATATTCATATCCTTTTCCAGCCTTCACCCAATCCTTCTTTTCTCTGACCGGCATGTCCTATATCCAAGCCATGCCGATGATCTGGAGGGTTCTGTGTACCCTTGAGAGGATCATTGAGCAGGAGGGGATTGACTTAGGGATGTCGGAGCTGGCCGAGCTATATGATCTTACCATGTTTGGTTCTTGTCGGTACTTGTTGAAACGGAAAGCTGGAGAGGATCACCCTGTTTTTAAGGTCACAAAAAATGATACCAACTGGAAGCGACGATTCTTCTTTGTTAGGAGAGATACCATCCCTAACGGGGAGGATCTGCCCAAGGAGTGGGCTACTCATGGTAGGATAGAGGATCCTGGAAGGATCACTATCAGACTTGTCTCTCATGATGAGGATCACTAATGTTTTCTTTGTCTTTTGTGCAGCCATATCCGTTGCTCATCTCAAGTTAACTCCTGCTGCAAGAGAGAGAGTTTTAGCTTTCAAAAAGCTTGATCCTGAGACCAGAAGTTTTCAAGTCACCGTCCAAGATTCACAAGAAGTATCCTCCGCATCTGCCACTATGTCAAGTAAGTATCCTTATTAAAAGGTAAGTTATATGTAAGACTGTTTAGTTAGTAAGGGAACTTATCTTGTTTTGATTGTGTAGGCGCTGGGAAACCTGCTAAGTCTGCCAAGTCTGCCTCCAAGTTCGGGATTGATGAACTTGCCAATGTCAAGTCTTCAAGAAAGAAGACTTCTGTTGCCAGTCCCTCTGCTTCGGCCCCTAAAGCACCTGTTAGGGGTAAGGGGAAGAAGAGAAAGACTTCTGAGGATCTCCAAGGATTTCCCCTGATCCGCCAACAGTTTCTCGACTATGTCAATGAGGTAAGGATCATTGCCCCTGTTGGTTATCCTTCTCGAATATCCTGCTTGTGTATTCTGCCTGTATATCCTGCTTCTTTGAGGATCACCTGATCCTGAACTTACCTTTTTTCTCTTTTGCAGAAACTTGCTGAGATTGAGACCTACCTTGGCCATGTCGAGGATCAGGAAAGCCAAATCGCCGACCTCCAACAAATGGGCGTATTGAAGGATCTCAAGATAGCCGATCTTGAGAAGGAACTCCGGGCTACAAAGGATGAGGCTGCTCAAAGGCTGATCGACATGGATGGCGAGAAGCAGGAGATCACCCAGGATGCCAAGGTCTCTGCCGCAATTGCCATGTACAAGATACAACTACAGATGGCTGCGGAGGCTCAGGATCCTGCCTTTGACAAAAGCTCATGGGACGTGGAGGGTTGGAAGGCAAGATTGGCAGAGCTGGAGGATGAGGACGAAGCTGAGGAGATCCCAATGCTGGAGGGCGGTGATGCTGACAAGGATCAGGGTGGAGAAGCTGGTGGTGATGGAGCAGCAAAGGTGTGAGCTGCTGGGTTGGGCGATGATGGATATTTCGAGACTAGGCCGGAGCCCAATTTTTTAAGTTTGGTAGTGGTTTGTTTGTGGTTGTTGATGTTTGAAACAATTATGGTTTGTAACTTGAACAATAGTTTTTAGGGTTAAGGATCATGGATCCTTTGGACAATAGGTAGGATTACAAAAGGTGAAGGGATCCTCTGTTTGGGGGATGAAGCCTTTGTGATCCTGCCGCCTTTAATTTCCTGTACCTGCTAAGACCGCATAGACAATGGACACCCTTTGCCAACCCATGTGGACGGGCCACGTTTTGCTGGTAGAAATGTGGGTTGGCAATTTTGACAACTTTTTGAAAGGGTTTAAGATCCTTTTGTTAATAATATAACTTTAATCTTTCTGGCTTATCTCGTGTTGTTATCCTTTATTTATCTTTTTATTTTCCAGTTGTTTTAGAAACATACTTGTTAGAGTACCAAGAGTTGAGCAAACCATGTTTAATAAATTTAGGATATGATCCTAGATCAAATATCCTGACACTGAAAATTTCTGAAGCAATCAATTTCAAGGATCATAGGTTTAGTTGTCAAAGTGTAAGGGTTGTTTAGTATAATCAAAATAGTCAAGGATCATACCTGAGGATCCAAGTTAGGATCCTAACCTTTAATCAAGATAACCATAAGTGAAATTTTAACGGATAATAAGGATTAAGGATCCTTATTTGTTTAACTTCGAGAACCTGAAAAATGGAACATAACTTGGGACTAAGCCAATGTAAAAGATAAATTAGTAGCTGGGGACATGCCCAAAGGATAACTGGGGATGATCCCAAAGGATCACTGGGGACAAGCCCAAAGGATAACTGGGGACAAGCCCAAAGGATAACTGGGGACAAGCCCAAAGGATAACTGGGGACAAGCCCAAAGGATCGTATGTAAACTGGAGTATGGCCCTTACTGGCGACTATCCAAACTTAGTGACATGAAAATGTCAAAACCTTAGCTAACGTGAAAACGTTAGAAACCTTAGGAACGGATGTATGGTACGTCTACCATTATACGGAGGATCCTGGGTATAGCCAGTACGATGAGGTTGTCAGCCCCGGAAGTGGGTACTGGTCCCAAAGACGTGAACTATATCAGGATCATCGTGCGCTGCTGGCGGAAACTGGGGATAATCCCAAGGATAACTGGGGTTGAACCCAAGGATCTGTGGTGCTTTTGAAGATCTTTAACGATATGCTGAAGATACCTGAACTATCATAACTCAAATGGTTCGTGAGAAGAGGATGAAGGATACATGATCCTTATCCTTAGGTAAAAAGTAAGGACATGTAATAGTTTTAAGATAAGGACATTACCAGAGTAAGGATCACTGACATCACCGGGATCCTTTGAGGATACTTCAGTGTAAGGATCACATGCTTGATGGATCATGTTCACATAAAGTATCTCTTTAAGTGAACAGCATTCCAGGCTCGTGGTAACAAGTTTCCTTCCATAGTTAGCAATCTGTATGCCCCCTTTCCTGCTTCAGCTTCAATCAAGTAAGGGCCTTCCCATTTTGGTGCTAACTTCCCATCAGCAGGATTGATAGTGTTTTGGAATGCTTTTCTCAACACCATATCTCCGACTTGGAACTTCCTTATCCTAACATTTTTGTTGTAAGCACCAGCCATTCTTTGTTGGTAGCTTGCCATTCTTATCCTAGCCAGATCCCTGATTTCCTCAATAGTATCCAAATCCTGAGCCAGGATTGTAGCATTCTCTTCAGGATCACGAGCACTTGTTCTAGCAGTTGGGATCACCATCTCTGTTGGGATCACTGCTTCTGCCCCAAATACTAAAGAAAAAGGTGTTTGACCAGTGGCATTCTTGGGAGTTGTTCTATCAGCCCATAGCACATAAGGTAACTCCTCTTCCCATTTTCCCTTCTTGGATCCTAGCTTCTTTTTCAGATTGTTGATGATGATCTTGTTGGATGATTCTGCTTGGCCATTGGCTTGTGGATGAACTGGTGTTGATGTTATCATCTTAATTCCCCAACTGTCACAAAAGTTAGTGGTTCTGCTTCCAATGAATTGGGAACCATTATCACATACAATTTCAGAGGGAATGCCGAATCTAGTTATAATGTTTCTTTTGATAAAGGATATAACTTCTTTTTCTCTGACTTGAGCAAAGGCTTCAGCTTCTATCCACTTAGAGAAGTAGTCAGTCATGGCAAGCATAAATACTTTTCCACCAGGTGCTTTAGGGAGCTTGCCAACTATATCCATCCCCCATCTCATGAATGGCCAAGAGGATGGTATAGGGTGTAGCAATTCAGCTGGTTGATGAAGGATATTGCTGTGTCTTTGACAAGGATCACACTTCTTAGCATATTCTACAGCATCCTTTTTCATAGTCGGCCAGTAGTATCCTGTTCTAAGGATCCTTGAGAATAATGCTCTGCCCCCAGTGTGGTTTCCACAATCTCCTTCATGGAAGTCTCTCAACACTTCTTTAATTTCAGGATCCTCGATACATCTTAAATATGGTCCTGCAAGAGATCGTTTATATAGCACATTATTTAAGATTGTGAATTGAGATACCTTAATCCTGAAAGCTCTAGGATTTTCTCCCATCGGAATCTCCCCGTATTGCAAGTATCTCATGATTGGTGAGATCCATGATCCTGCATAAGATTGAGCTTCTTCACTAGGGATTACTGCAGTATCCTCTTCTATTTCCATGGCCACCTGATTTTCAATAGCAGGAGCCAGGATATGGATGATAGGGATACTTATATCTTCTGGAATCTTTAAGGATGATCCTAGGTTGGCCAATGCATCAGCTTCCGTGTTATCCTCCCTTGGTACCTGTGTTAAGCTGAAAGAGACAAAAGAGAGTGCCAATTCTTTGACTATCTCTAAATATTTGGTTAGTTTTTCACCTTTAACAGCATAGGATCCGTTAAAGTGATTGGTGATCAATAATGAGTCTACATATACTTTAAGATATTTCACCCCCATATCCTTAGCAATTTGCAAGCCAGCAATTAAGGCTTCATATTCAGCCTCATTGTTAGTTGCTTGGAACTCACAGGCTATGGAGTGGGGTATTATGTCCCCCTGTGGCGATTTTAGTAGTATCCCGAGCCCTGTGCCCTTGACATTTGAGGATCCATCAGTGTGTAGTATCTAAGGATCCTTGGTCTCATCCAGCTGTTGGACCTCCAATTCTGCTTCTTTTTGTAGATCACTACTAAAATCAGCCACAAAGTCAGCTAGTGCTTGGGATTTAATGGCTGTTCTTGGCTCATATCTTATATCATGGGCACTAAGCTTTACTGCCCACTTAGCCATTCTTCCTGACATCTCTGGTTTCCTGAGGACATTCTTAATTGGAAAGTTAGTTCTAACAACAATAGTATGGGTTTCAAAATAATGCCTTAGCTTAGTTGATGCCGTGATTAATGCAAGAATAAGTTTTTCGAGGTGTGAGTACCTGGATTCGGCATCAAGTAAACTCTTACTTACATAGTAGATAGGATATTGTGTACCTTCATGATCCTTAACAAGGACAGCACTTACAGCGGTTGAGGATACCGCCAAATATAAGGATAACACATCTCCTTTTTCGGGCTTTGATAATGCTGGTGCTGAGGACATATATTCTTTAAGGGCTTGTAAAGCATTCTCATGTTTCTCAGTCCATTCAAACTTCTTGTTCTTCCTTAGGATATCGTAAAATTCTTTACATTTTTCTGAGGATTTTGATATGAACCTGTTCAGAGCTGCTATCCTGCCTGTTAGCCTTTGCACATCCTTAGCATTGGCAGGGGACTTGATGTTCACTAGTGCTTTAATTTGCTTCGGACTTGCTTCAATGCCCCTCTGAGTTACCATATATCCTAGGAATTTACCTGCCTTAACGCCAAAGTGGCATTTTGAAGGATTAAGCTTCATGTTATAATTATCAAGGATATCAAATGCTTCTTCCAAATCCCTTAGGTGATCCTCAGCTTTCTTTGATTTGACTACCATATCATCTATGTATACTTCCATAGTTTGTCCAATTTGATCTTTGAACATCATATTCACCAGCCTTTGATATGTTGCACCTGCATTTCTTAATCCAAAAGGCATGGCAATATAACAATACAAACCGGTTGGGGTCATAAAGGCTGTATCCTCTTGGTCAGATGGTTCCATCTGAATTTGTTGGAATCCAGATGATGCATCCATAAAGGTCAACAGTTCATGCCCCGCCGTTGCATCCACCATGGAGTCAATGTGGGGTAATGGGAAAGGATCCTTGGGACATGCCTTATTCAGATCGGTGAAATCGACACATACCCTTCACTTTCCATTTTTCTTTTGGACAACAACCACATTGGCTAACCATTTTGGATATTTTACCTCTCTGATCATACCTGCTCGAAGTAGTCTCTCTACTTCTTCTTGGATAATGGCATTCCTTTCTGGTGCAAACTTCCTCCTTTTTTGATGGATTGGTTTTATAGACCTGTCAATGCCAAGTTTATGAGTTATGACATCCTTAGATATACCTGTCATATCTTCGTGCTTCCATGCAAAGGTAGACTTTCTTCTTTTGAGGAAGGATATCATGTCTTCTTTCATCTTGCCAAGGATCCCTGATCCGATATAGATTTTTGATTCAGGATCACTAGGATCCAAGAGGATTTCATCCACATCTTGTTCCCTTGCCTCCAAGACATTCCTCGGAGGATACTGTAATTGCTATTGCTCCCTTGGCTTCGAGGTTGGCTTCATGGATGAGGTATAACAATCCTTAGCCTCCTGCTGATCACTGTCGATCTTGATTATTCCCCATGGGCTAGGGAGCTTCACACATTGATGGTAGGTGGATGGGACTGCTTTCATATCATGTATCCAAGGCCTGCCAAGGATAACATTGCAACAAGATAAACAGTCAATAACACAAAATTTCTGATAATTATGTAATCCTTCCACGTAGATTGGGAGTTTGATGTCCCCCAGAGTTTTCTTTGTTTCTCCACTGAATCCTACAAGCACGGAGGATCTTGGTGTGATGTCTGATTCTGGAATACCCATTTTCTTCAGAACATCAAGCTGGATAATGTTCACTGAGCTTCCTCCATCGATAAGGATCCTGCGGACAAAATGGTTAGAGATAAAGAGAGTAATAACTAAACTATCATGATGAGGATCCTGAATGTTAATGCGATCATCCTCATCAAACGTTATCATCTTCCCTTCTGAGACACTTGATGTTCTAATAGGTCTTTCTCCATTATCCATTTTTGACTCCTTTGCATGCCTTTTGGCCGCCGAGAAGGATGTACCACAGATGTCTGATCCTCTGGAAATAAAGTTGATCACTTGTGCATTTGCCGGAGGTGCTGGAGCCTTTTCAGGGATCCTTTCAGGATCCTGAGTCCTTTGCTTTTTTCTTCCGAGAAACTCTTTTAAATGTCCCTTGCTTAACAGATATCCAATTTCCTTTCTCAATGCGATGCATTCCTCTGTTAAATGCCCAAAATCCTCATGGTATGCACACCACTTTGATTTGTCTTTAATTGCGGCCGGTCTGTCATTTTTTCTGGGCCATCTGGCTTTTTCTCCTAGATTCTGCATTGCAAGGATTAGTTCATAGTTATCAACGGAAAAACAATATTCAGAAATTGGAGGATAATCCTCATCATCATCTTCTTGATCAACAGCATGCACGTTCTGGTTGTCAGTTCTGTTATAGGATTTGAATTTGTTGTCTTTGAACGAGGATCCTTGCTTTTCTTGTTTTGAGGATCCTGCTAGTCTCTCCTGGATCCTCTTGTCATCCTCTAGCCGGATGAACCTGAGTGCCCGAGTCCTTACCTCATCTAGGTTCCTGCATGGTGTCATAACAAGATCATCATAGAACAATGAATCCCTAAGCAATCCCATTTTGAAGGCCTCAACAGCCGTGGCTTTATCCAAGTTGGGAATGTCCAAGGATTCTTTACTAAATTTGGTTATGTAATCCCTTAATGATTCATTATGACCCTGAGTTATCCTATATAAATCACTAGTTAATCGTTCAAATTTTCTACTACAAGAAATCTGATTATTGAATAAGTTAACCAGATTAGCAAATGAAGTAATAGAGTAAGGGGGAAGACTTGGCAGCCATTTGAGAGCTGATCCAGTAAGAGTGGATCCAAATCCCTTGCATAGGCATGCTTCCTTTAACCTTTCTGGAATCGGATTGATCTCCATCCTCTCCCTGTATTGTGCTATGTGTTCCTCAGGATCCGTTGAACCATCATATAGCTTCATAGTTGGAATATGGAATCTTTTGGGTATCTCAGCATCACAAATTGGTGGTGCAAAACGAGATATCTTATGGCTTCCATCTGCAATCTCCGGGATAGGTTTGACCACCCCTGGAACACTTGATATCATATCCTTCAGTTTTTGCAGTTCTTTGGCCATAGCATGGTTGATACCTGCATCCTGCATGAATCCATGGTTAGTGGTAAGAGAATTATTAAAAGTGTTACCTCCCATTGGGTTCAAGTTAGGAACACCGGATGCGAATCCAAATTGCTGGGACTCTGGGATGATGGAGGGACCAGTGGAAGCAATGGTCTGCATTGGAATAAAATCTCCCTGATGGACATCTGAACCTCCTGTTTGCAAACTCTTCAAGGATCCTGGCATCTGGAAGGATCCCGGAAACTGGGATGATCCTGGGACAAAGGAGGATCCTTGAACCTGGGATGATCCTGGAACAAAGGAGGATCCTTGAACCTGCTGCGCTCCTGAGTAGGCTATTGAATTCATGAAGGATCCCATATGCTGAGGATAGGATCCCGCTGGCTGGAAATATGAACCTGATGCCTGAGTCACTATTGCTGAACCGTAGTGCACTCCTCTTGGTCCACCCACACATCGAACATCTGGAACCTCTGATGGCTGAGAAGTACTCATCGGAGTGTCAAAATTCAAAGATTTGGGCACCAGTGGAGAATGATCCTCTGCCGCTTTCTTTTGTTTCTTGAGATCTCCGATTTCTTTGAGGATCCTGTCATTGGTCTTGTCCTGTTGCTGTATATGATCTCTCATCTGCAAAATCAAAGTAAATATGTCACTAGTAGTAGGAGTATAGGAAGCAGAAGAAGTTGGAGGTTTAGAGAAAATATGAGTTGATTTCTTCTCAGCATTTTTCTGAGATCCAGCAGGTGGTGGAGGCAAAGGTGGAATGCCCTGAGACGAATTGACCGCAGACATTGCAATAGAGGTATTTTTCACCGATGAAGCCATGTATTCGTATGCAACGATCCGGAATGATCACCAACAGAAAACTTTCTTATGAATGAAGCACCAATTGCCCCACGGTGGGCGCCAAACTGTTTTGGTCAAAAATCACACAAGGATAATGCAACCAAACTCTCTGTTATGGGGAATGATGCTTGAAATGATGAACAATGATAAGGATCACTTAAATGTAAATTACACAAGTGACACAAGGATTTGTACGAGGAAAAAGCCCTTGATCAATGAATGATCTCCGGCATAAAAAACCTCGGGTGATGGAAACTACCGATCACCAAGTTCAAATTAGACAACTGATGTTTACAACTTCGGATAGTAACGAGCTAGGTACAAGGATCACTATGGTGTAATATGCTAGAGTGTGTAAGAAATGTGTCGTCCTCTGCCAAATGCTCGAGAGTGCAGTTATATAAGTGTGTGTAGCCGAAATTAGGCAAGTCTCCTAACTACTAGCTCGTTACCCCTTTTAAAAATAGAAGTAAATTTAGCCTAACAAACTGTCCGTAATTTGTGCCAAGCTTCCATATTCTCCACTACGTCCATTTCCGGTTATGCATGTGCGAAATTAGCGTGGAAGATTCCTTAATAACGTTGCCAAGACCAGGTCCAACTTGTAACTCCTGCAAAACAACATGAAATTAAAGAGAACAATCGTTAGTATGAGGATCCTTAGGATGATCCATGATCCTGATCCTGAAGCTCTTCTGAGGATCACTATCTGCCGCAGAAGTGAGGATCACTGTTAGGATATTATGTAAGGATCACAGGTCATTAAAAATCCTGCCCTAACATGTGGTACATCCTTCTCAGCAGCTAAAAGGCATGCAAAGGAAGCTAAAATGGATAATGGAGAAAGACCTGTTCGAACATCAAGTGTCTCTGAAGGAAAAGTCATAACCTTTGATGAGGATGATCGTGTTGACATCCAGGATCCTCATCACGATGGTTTAGTTATTACTCTTTTTATTTCTAACCATTTTGTCCGCAGGATCCTTATTGACGGAGGAAGCTCAGTGAACATTATCCAGCTAGATGTTCTGAAGAAAATGGGTATCCCTGAATCAGATATCATACCAAGATCCTCCATGCTCGTGGGATTTAGTGGCGAAACTAAGAACACCCTGGGGGACATCAAACTCCCAATTTATGTTGAAGGATTACATAATTATCAAAAATTTTGTGTTATTGACTGTTTATCAAAAGAAGAAAGACTACCTTTGCATGGAAACATGAGGATATGACAGGTATATCTAAGGATATTATCACTCATAAACTTGGCATTGACAGGTCATTCAAACCAATCCATCAAAAAAGGAGGAAGTTTGCACCAGAAAGAAATGCCATTATCCAGGAAGAGGTAGAGAAATTGCTCCGAGCAGGTATGATTAGAGAGGTGAAGTATCCAATATGGCTGGCCAATGTGGTTGTTGTTCAAAAGAAAAATGGAAAGTGGAGGGTATGTGTCGATTTCACTGATTTAAATAAGGCATGTCCCAAGGATCCTTTCCCATTACCCCACATTGACTCCATGGTGGATGCAACGACGGGTCATGAACTGTTGACTTTTATGGATGCTTCATCTGGATTCTAACAAATTCAGATGGAACCATCTGATCAAGAGGATACGGCTTTTATGACCCCAACCGGTATATATTGTTGTATTGCTATGCCGTTTGGATTAAGGAATGCAGGTGCAACATATCAAAGGCTGGTGAATATGATGTTCAAGGATCAGATTGGACAAACTATGGAGGTTTACATAGATGATATGGTGGTAAAGTCCATAAAAGCTGAGGATCACCTAAGAGACTTGGAGGAAGCATTTGATATCCTTGACAGATATAACATGAAACTTAATCCATCAAAATGTCACTTTGGTGTTAAAGCAGGTAAATTCTTAGGATATAAGGTGACCAAGAGAGGCATTGAAGCCAGCCCGGAACAAATCAAAGCCTTGGTGAATATCAAATCTCCTGCCAATGCTAAGGATGTGCAAAGGCTAACAGGCAGGATAACAGCTTTAAACAGATTTATATCCAAATCCTCGGAGAAGTGTAAAGAATTCTATGATATCCTAAGGAAGAACAAGAAATTTGAGTGGACTGAGAAGCATGAGAGTGCTTTACGAGCTCTCAAAGAATACCTATCCTCAGCTCCAGCCTTGATGAAACCAGAAAAAGGAGATGTGTTATCCTTATATCTTGCGGTATCCTCAAAAGCAGTAAGTGCAGTCCTTGTTAAGGATCATGAAGGTACACAACATCCTGTCTATTATGTAAGTAAGAGTTTACTTGATGCTGAATCCAGGTATTCACACCTTGAAAAGCTTATTCTTGCATTAATCATGGCATCTACTAAGTTGAGACATTATTTTGAAACTCATGTTATTGTCGTTAAAACTAATTTTCCAATTAAGAGTGTCCTCAGGAAACCAGAGATGTCAGGTAGGATGGCCAAGTGGGCAGTGAAGCTTAGTGCCTATGATATAAGATATGAGCCTAGGACAGCCATCAAATCCCAAGCATTGGCCGACTTTGTGGCTGATTTCAGTAGTGATTTACAAAAGGAAGCCGAGTTAGAAGTCCAGCAACTGGAGGAGACCAAGGATCCTTGGATACTCTATACTGATGGATCCTCAAATGTCAAAGGCAAAGGGCTTGGTATACTACTAAAATCGCCACAGGGGGACATAATACCCCACTCCATAGCCTGTGAGTTCCAAACCACTAACAATGAGGCTGAATATGAAGCCTTGATTGCTGGTTTGCAAATTGCTAAGCATATGGGGATCAGGTACCTTGAGGTACATGTGGATTCATTATTAATTACAAATCATTTTAATGGATCCTATACTGTTAAAGGTGAAAAGCTAATCAAATATTTAGAGATAGTCAAAGAATTGGCACTCTCTTTTGTTTCCTTTAGTTTGACACAGGTACCAAGGGAAGAAAATACAGAAGCTGATGCATTGGCTAATTTAGGATCATCTTTGAAGATCCCGGAGGATATAAGCATTCCTATTATCCATATCTTGGCTCCGGCCATCGAGGATCATGTGGCGATGGAGATAGGAGAGGATTCTGCGATTATCCCTAGTGAGGATACTCAATCTTTTCCAGGATCAGGATCATGGATCTCACCAATCATGAGATACTTACAACACGGAGAGATTCCTATGGGAGAAAACCCTAGGGCTTTCAAAATTAAGGTATCTCAATTCACAATCTTAAATAATATGTTGTATAAGCGATCTCTTGCAGGACCATATTTAAGATGCATCGAGGATCCTGAAGTTCAAGAAGTTTTAAAATACTTCCATGAAGGAGATTGTGGAAACCACACTGGGGGCAGGGCATTGTTCTCAAGGATCTTAAGGACAGGATACTATTGGCCAACTATGAAAAGAGATGCTGTGCAATATGCTAAGAAGTGTGATCCTTGTCAGAGACACAACAATATCCTTCATCAGCCGGCTGAATTTCTACATCCTATATCCTCCTCTTGGCCATTTATGAGATGGGGGATGGATATAGTTGGTAAGCTCCCTAAGGCACCTGGTGGGAAAGTGTTCATGCTTGCTATGACTGATTATTTCTCCAAGTGGATAGAGGCTGAAGCTTTTGCCCAAGTCAGAGAAAAGGAAGTTATATCCTTTATTAAGAGAAATATTATAACTAGATTTGGCATTCCTTCTGAAATTATATGTGATAATGGTTCCCAATTTATGGGGGCAGAACCACTAACTTTTGTGACAGCTGGGGGATTAAGATGATAACATCAACACCAGTCCACCCACAAACTAATGGTCAAGCAGAATCATCCAACAAGATCATCATCAACAATTTGAAGAAGAAACTTGGATCCAAGAAAGGGAAATGGGCAGAAGAATTACCTTATGTGCTTTGGGCTGATAGAACAACCCCCAAGAATGCTACTGGTCCAACACCATTCTCTTTGGTATTTGGGGCAGAATCAGTGATCCCAACAGAAATGGTGGTTCCAACTGCTAGAACAAGTACCCGTGATCCTGAGGAAAATGATAAGAACCTGGCTCAAGACTTAGATACTATTGAGGAAATCAGGGATTTGGCCAGGATAAGGATGGCTAGTTATCAACAAAGAATGGCTGGTGCTTACAACAAAAATGTCAGGATAAGGAAGTTTCAAGTTGGAGATATGGTATTGAGGAAAGCATTCCAGAATACCACCAATCCTGCTGATGGAAAGTTGGCACCAAAATGGGAAGGCCCTTATTTGATTGAAGCTGAAGCAGGAAAGGGGGCATATAGATTGCTGACCATGGAAGGTGATTTGTTACCAAGAGCTTGGAATGCTGTCCATTTGAAGAAATATTTCATGTGAGACAGGATCCTCCTGGCACGTATAATCCTTACATTAGGGGTATCCTTGAAGGATCCTTAAAGCATCAATGATCCTTACTTTGGTAATGTCCTAATCTTGAATTATTTCATTTACTTATTTTCTCATACAAGGATAAGGATCATGTGTCCTTTATCCTTCTCTCACAAGATTTTGAGTTTTGAAAGTTCAGGTATTCTTAGCATAATGTTGATTATCTACAGAAGCAATTCAGATCCTTGGGTTTAACCCCAGTTATTTGGGCTTGACCCCAGTTTCGCCTGTAGCGCATGATGATCCTGGTATAGTTCAAGGCATTGGGACCAGTACTCGCTTTAGGGGCTGATAATTCCATTGTACTGGCTATATCTAGGATCCTACGTATAATGGTAGACGTACCATACATCCGTTCCTAAGGTTTCTAACGTTTTCACGTTAGCTAAGGTTTTGGCATTATCATGTCACTAAGTTTGGATAGTCGCCAGTTAGGGCCATACTCCAGTTTACATACGATCCTTGGGCTTGTCCCCAGTTATCATTGGGCTTGTCCCCAGTTATCCTTGGGCTTGTCCCCAGTTATCCTTGGGCTTGTCCCCAGTTGCTAACTCTTATCCTATATTGGCTTAGTCCCAAGTTATGATCTATTTCAGGTCCTTGAAGTTTAACAACTAAGGATCCTTGATCCTTATCTCTCCCTAAGGTTTATCTTATAGTTATCCTGATTATGATTAGGATCCTAACTTGGATCCTCAGGTATGATCCTTAACTATTTTTATCTTATTCATTGTTTATTTGAATAACCCTTATACTATGACAACCGAACTTATGATCCTTAAAACATATACTACTTTTTGGGATTTTTCAACTATAGGATATTTGATCATGGATCATATCCTAAATGTTTTCAATCTGACTTATTCAAAGTTGCTTATTTAATAAGTGTACATCAAGACAATTAAAAATTAAAGGAACTTAAAGGATAACAACACAGGATAAGCGACAAAAGGTTAAGATTTTATTTATTAACAAAAAGACTAACCCTTCAAAGGT
The DNA here is from genome assembly GCF_002127325.2 of Helianthus annuus. NCBI lineage: Eukaryota > Viridiplantae > Streptophyta > Magnoliopsida > Asterales > Asteraceae > Helianthus > Helianthus annuus. The sequence goes on along the minus strand of NC_035449.2, from coordinate 31,733,825 downwards.
TGTCAAAATTACCTACCCCAAGCATCTACCAGCAATGCGTGGCCCGTCCGTTGGGGTAGGTAAAGGGTGTCCATTGTTTTGGTCAAAAATCACACAAGGATAATGCAACCAAACTCTCTGTAACGGGGAATGATGCTTGAAATGATGAATAAAGATAAGGATCACTTAAATGTAAATTGCACAAGTGACACAAAGATTTATACGAGGAAAAAGCCCTTGATCAATGAATGATCTCCGGCATAAAAAACCTCGGATGATGGAAACTACCGATCACCAAGTTCCAATATAACAAATAATGTTTACAACTTTGGATAGTAACGAGCTAGGTACAAGGATCACTATGGTGTAGTATGCTAGAGCGTGTGAGAAATGTGTCGTCCTCTCCAAATGCTTGAGAGTGCCGTTTATATAAGTGTGTGTGTGGTTGAATTTAGGCAAGTCACCTAACTACTAGCTCGTTACCCTTTTAGAAATAGAAGTAAATTTAGCCTAACAAATTATCCGTAATTTGTGCTAAGTTTCCATATTCTCCACAACGTCTATTTCCGGTTATGCATGTGCGAAATTAGCGTGGAAGATTTCTTAATAACGTTTGCCAAGACCAGGTCCAACTCGTAATTCCTGCAAAACAACATGAAATTCAAAGAGAACAATCGTTAATATGAGGATCCTTAGGATGATCCATGACCCTGATCCTGAAGCTCTTCTGAGGATCACTATCTGCCACGGAAACAAGGATCACTGTTAGGATATCATGTAAGGATCACAGGTCATTAAAAATCCTGCCCTAACAATTGCCCCCAAAATATAAGGAGTAATTATATAATATTAACGAGTTATATTTTGCTGATCTTATCTGTAACTAACTCAACAGATATATAGCCGTTGTAAACGAACTATCCGTTGCAATCCTGACGTCACGGAGGTGACAGCCCTGCACAAATCATGATTATAAATAGAGATAGGGATAGGATCGTTTGCATTTAAAATCAAGAACTTCTCCCTTTATAACCGCATTCAGAGGATTTGAACAGGTATTCTCCCCTTCATCTTCTTTCTTGCTTGCTCTGTTTTTCTTCTCGTATCTATTTCATTCAAAATGTTTCTCCGGAATTCCCCTGCCAAGGATCTCCAAAAGGAAAGCCCCTTCAAGAGTCAAGGGATCATTACAAATTCTGCTAAAGAACGCTGTATCTTCACTGATCCTCAGATTGACAGGATTCGGTGCTGTTTTCCTGCAAATACTGTGTTCAAAGCCTATGATCCTTCTGCTCTGAGCGATCACACCTCCGATTCATGGGTTGCCTTTCCTGTGACCCCGTTTGCCATAGGTTACACGTATCCCTTTCCAGCCTTCACCCAAGCCTTCTTCTCTTTGACCGGCATATCTTATATCCAGGCTATGCCGATGATCTGGAGGGTTTTGTATACCCTTGAGAGGATCATCGAGCAAGAGGGGATAGACTTAGGTATGGCCGAGTTAGGTGAGCTGTACGATCTGACCACCTTTGGTTCCCATCGTTATCTGTTCAAACGTAGACCTGGGGAGGAGCATCCGATCTTCAAGGCTACCAAGAATGATACTAACTGGAAGCGGCGGTTCTTTTTTGTGAGGAGAGATACCATCCCTGATGGGAAGGATTTACCCAAAAAGTGGGTTACCCATGGTAGGATAGAGGATCCTGGGAAGGATCACCGTAGAACTTATCCTTTAGTATAAGGATCACTGACGTTCTTTTGTTTTCTTGTTGTGCAGCTATCTTCGTTTCACATCTTAAGTTGACTCCTGCTGCAAAAGAGAGACTCTTGGCCTTTAAGAAGCTTGATCCTGAAATAAGAACTTTCAAGATTACCACCCAGGATTCTCAGGAAGTATCCTCTGCTTCTGTCACAATGTCAAGTAAGTATCCTTATTTAAGGAGTAATTATATAATGAGAGTCAAATAAAATTAAGATACTTATCTTGTTTTGGTGGTATAGGTGCTGGAAAATCCACCAAATCTGCCTCGAAGTTCAGCATCACTGATCTTACTAACGTCAAATCCTCTAAGAAGAAGACTCCTGCTGCTAGCCCAACTGCTTCGGTCCCTAAAGCACCCCTCAGAGGAAAGGGAGGCAAGAAAAGAAAGACCTCCGAGGATGAGGATCTGCAAGGCCTTCCCTTGATCCGCCAACAGTTCATGGACTATTTTAATGAGGTAAGGATCACTGTCCCTGCTTAAATATCCTGCTTGTTTAAGGATCACTTGGCTTCTGACATCATTCCTTTGTCTTCCTTGCAGAAATTTGCGGAGATAGAGACATATGTTGGCCATGTTGAGGATCAGGATCGCCAGATTGCTGATCTTCAACAGGTTGTTGTACTGAAGGATCTCAAGATAGCCGATCTTCAGAAGGAGCTCCAGGCCACCAAGAATGATGCTGCCAAGATGCTGATCAACTTTGACTATGAGAAGCACTAGATCACCCAGGATGCTAAGGTTTCTGCTACCATAGCAATGTACAAGATCCAGCTGCAAATGGCCATGGAAGCTCAGGATCCTGCTTTTGACAAGAGCACCTGCGATGTGGAGGGCTGGAAAGCAAGGCTGGCTGAACTGGAGGACGATGAAGTGGCTGAGGAGATCTTGACGCTTGAGGCTGGAGGCAGTGGCAAGGATCAGGGTGGTGAGGCAAGTGGAGCTGGTGGTGATGATGCAGCGAAGGATTGAGCTGCGAGATTGGGCGATGAAGGAAACTTCTAGACATAGCCGGAGCCCAATTTTTTGTTTGTTTGTTTGGTGGTTGTTTGGACAATTTATGGTCTGTACTTATGAACAATAGTTTTAGGGTTAAGGATCAAGGATCCTTCAGACGATAGGTAGGATTGCATATGGTGGAGGGATACTCTGTTTGGGGGATGAAACCATTGTGATCCTGCCGCCTTTATTTTCCTGCACAACTTGAAAACTATTATCATGGACACCCTTTACCTACCCCAGCGGACGGGCCACATATTGCTGGTAGATGCTCGGGGTAGGTAATTTTGACAACCTATGAAGGGTTAGTCTTTATGCTTAATAAATAAAATCTTAACTTTTGTCGCTTATCCTGTGTTGTTATCCTTTTTAATTTTTAATTGTCTTGATGTATAGTTATTAAATAGGTTACTTTGAATAACTCAGATTGAAAGCATTTAGGATATGATCCATGATCAGATATCCTATAGTCGAAAAATCCCAAAAAGTAGTGTATGTTTTAAGGATCATAAGTTCAGTTGTCAAAGTATAAGGGTTATTTAAATAAACAATGAATAAGATAAAAATAGTTAAGGATCATACCTGAGGATCCAAGTTAGGATCCTAACCATAATCAGGATAACTATAAGATAAACCTTAGAGAGAAATAAGGATCAAGGATCCTTAGTTGTTTAACTTCAAGGACCTGAAATAGAGCGTAACTTGGGACTAAGCCAATATAAGATGAGAGTTAGTAACTGGGGACAAGCCCAAGGATAACTGGGGACAAGCCCAAGGATAACTGGGGACAAGCCCAAGGATCGTATGTAAACTGGAGTATGGCCCTTACTGGCGACTATCCAAACTTAGTGACAGGATGATGCCAAAACCTTAGCTAACGTGAAAACGTTAGAAACCTTAGGAACGGATGTATGGTACGTCTACCATTATACGTAGGATCCTAGGTATAGCCAGTACAATGGAATTATCAGCCCTTAAAGCGAGTACTGGTCCCAAAGACTTGAACTATGCCAGGATCATCGTGCGCTACAGGCGAAACTGGGGACAAGCCCAAGGATAACTGGGGACAAGCCCAAGGATAACTGGGGTTAAACCCAAGGATCTGAATTGCTTCTGAAGATTGTCGACAATATGCTAAGGATATCTGGACTATCAAAACTCAAAATCTTATGAGAGAAGGATAAAGGATACATGATCCTTATCCTTAAATAAGAGAATAAGAAAATGAAATAGTTCAAGATTAGGATATTACCGGAGTAAGGATCATTGACACCTCAAGGATCCTTCAAGGATACCTCTAATGTAAGGATCATATGTGCCAGGAGGATCCTGCTTACATGAAATATTTCTTCAAGTGAACAGCATTCCAGGCTCTTGGTAGCAAGTCACCTTCCATGGTTAGCAATCTATATGCCCCCTTTCCTGCTTCAGCTTCAATCAAATAAGGGCCTTCCCATTTTGGTGCTAATTTTCCATCAGCAGGATTGGTGGTATTCTGGAATGCTTTTCTCAATACCATATCCCCAACTTGGAATTTCCTTATCCTGACATTTTTGTTGTAAGCACCAGCCATTCTTTGTTGGTAGCTAGCCATCCTTATCCTAGCCAAATCCCTGATTTCCTCAATAGTATCCAAGTCTTGAACCAGGTTCTCATCAGTTTCCTCAGGATCACGGGTACTTGTTCTAGCAGTTGGCACCACCATTTCTGTTGGGATCACTGATTCTGCCCCAAATACCAAAGAGAATGGTGTTTGACCAGTAGCATTCTTGGGGGTTGTCCTATCAGCCCAAAGCACATAAGGTAATTCTTCTGCCCATTTCCCCTTCTTGGATCCAAGTTTCTTCTTCAAATTGTTGATGATGATCTTGTTGGATGATTCTGCTTGACCATTAGCTTGTGGGTGGACTGGTGTTGATGTTATCATCTTAATCCCCCAGCTGTCACAAAAGTTAGTAGTTCTGCCCCCAATAAATTGGGAACCATTATCACATATAATTTCAGAAGGAATGCCAAATCTAGTTATAATATTTCTCTTAATAAAGGATATAACTTCCTTCACTCTGACTTGGGCAAAAGCTTCAGCCTCTATCCACTTGGAGAAGTAATCAGTCATAGCAAGCATGAACACTTTTCCACCAGGTGCCTTAGGGAGCTTGCCAACTATATCCATTCCCCATCTCATAAATGGCCAAGAGGAGGATATAGGGTGTAGAAATTCAGCCGGCTGATGAAGGATATTGATGTGTCTTTGACAAAGATCACACTTCTTAGCATACTCCACAACATCCCTTTTCATAGTTGGCCAGTAGTATCCTGTCCTTAAGATCCTTGAGAACAATGCCCTGCCCCCAGTGTGGTTTCCACAATCTCCTTCATGGAAGTCTTTTAAAACTTCTTGAACTTCAGGATCCTCGATACATCTTAAATATGGTCCTGCAAGAGATCGCTTATACAGCATATTATTTAAGATTGTGAATTGAGATACCTTAATTCTGAAAGCCCTAGGGTTTTCTCCCATAGGAATCTCTCCGTGTTGTAAGTATCTCATGATTGGTGAGATCCATGAACCTGAACAAGATTGAGTATCCTCACTAGGGATCATTGCAGAATCCTCTTCTATTTCCATGGCCACTTGATTTTCAATAGCAGGAGCCAGGATATGGATGATGGGGATACTTATATCCTCTGGGATCTTCAAAGATGATCCTAGATTAGCCAATGCATCAGCTTCTGTATTTTCTTCCCTTGGTACCTGTGTCAAACTAAAGAAAACAAAGGATAGTGCCAATTCTTTGACTATCTCTAAATATTTAGTTAGTTTTTCACCTTTAACAGCATAGGATCCATTAAAGTGGTTAGTGATTAACAATGAATCCACGTATACCTCAAGATACCTGATCCCCATATGCTTAGCAATTTGCAAACCAGCAATCAAGGCTTCATACTCAGCCTCATTGTTAGTGGCTTGGAACTCACAAGCTATGGAGTGGGGTATTATGTCCCCCTGTGGCGATTTTAGTAGTATACCAAGCCCCGTGCCTTTGACATTTGAGGATCCATCAGTATGTAGTATCCAAGGATCCTTGGTTTCCTCCAGCTGCTGGACTTCCAATTCGGCTTCCTTTTGTAAATCACTACTGAAATCAGCCACAAAGTATGCTAATGCTTGGGATTTGATTGCTGTTCTAGGCTCATATCTTATATCATAGGCACTAAGCTTTACTGCCCACTTAGCCATCCTTCCGGACATCTCCGGTTTCCTGAGGACATTCTTAATTGGAAAATTAGTTCTAACAACAATAACATGAGTTTCAAAATAATGTCTTAACTTAGTAGATGCCATAATTAATGCAAGAATAAGCTTTTCGGTGTGAATACCTGGATTCAGCATCAAGTAAACTCTTACTTACATAATAGACAGGATATTGTGTACCTTCATGGTCCTTAACAAGGACTGCACTTACTGCTTTTGAGGATACCGCAAAGATATAAGGATAACACGTCTCCTTTTTCTGGTTTCATCAACGCTGGAGCTGAGGATAGGTATTCTTTGAGGGCTTGTAAAGCACTCTCATGCTTCTCAGTCCATTCAAATTTCTTGTTCTTCCTTAGTATATCATAGAAATCTTTACACTTCTCTGAGGATTTGGATATGAATCTGTTTAAAGCTGCTATCCTGCCTGTTAGCCTTTGCACATCCTTAGCGTTGGCAGGAGATTTGATATTCACCAATGCTTTGATTTGTTCCGGGCTTGCTTCAATGCCCCTCTTGGTTACCATATATCCTAAGAATTTACCTGCTTTAACACCAAAGTGACATTTTGAAGGATTAAGCTTCATGTTATATCTGTCAAGGATATCAAATGCTTCCTCCAAGTCTCTTAGGTGATCCTCAGCTTTTATGGATTTCACCACCATATCATCTATGTACACTTCCATAGTCTGTCCAATCTGATCCTTGAACATCATATTCACCAGCCTTTGATATGTTGCACCTGCATTCCTTAATCCAAACGGCATAGCAATATAACAATATAAACCGGTTGGGGTCATAAAAGCCGTATCCTCTTGGTCAGATGGTTCCATCTGAATTTGTTGGAATCCAGATGAAGCATCAATAAAAGTTAACAGTTCATGACCCGCCGTTGCATCCACCATGGAGTCAATGTGGGGTAATGGGAAAGGATCCTTGGGACATGCCTTATTTAAATCAGTGAAATCAACACATACCCTCCACTTTCCATTTTTCTTTTGAACAACAACCACATTGGCCAGCCATCTTGGATACTTTACTTCTCTAATCATACCTGCTCGTAGCAATCTCTCTACCTCTTCCTGGATAATGGCATTTCTTTCTGGTGCAAACTTCCTCCTTTTTTGATGGATTGGTTTGAATGACCTGTCAATGCCAAGTTTATGAGTGATAATATCCTTAGATATACCTGTCATATCCTCATGTTTCCATGCAAAGGTAGACTTTCTTCTTTTGAGGAAGGATACAAGGTCTTCTTTCATCTTGCCAAGGATCCATGATCCGATACAGATTTTGGATTCAGGATCATCAGGATCCATGAGGATTTCGACCACATCCTGCTCTCTCGCCTCCAAGATATTCCTTGGAGGATACTTTAATTGCTATTGCTCCCTTGATTTCGAGGCTGGTTTCATTGATGAGGTGTAACAATCCTTAGCCTCCTGCTGATCACTATCGATCTTGACTATTCCCCAAGGGCTAGGGAGCTTCACACATTGATGGTAGGTGGATGGGACTACCTTCATATCGTGTATCTAGGGCCTGCCAAGGATAACATTACAACAAGATAAACAGTCAATAACACAAAATTTTTGATAATTATGTAATCCTTCCACATAAATTGGTAGTTTGATGTCCCCCAAGGTTCTCTTAGTTTCGCCACTAAATCCCACAAGCACGGAGGATATTGGTGTGATATCTGATTCAGGGATACCCATTTTCTTTAGAACATCTAGCTGGATAATGTTTACTGAGCTCCCTCCATCAATAAGGATCCTGCGGACAAAATGGTTAGAAATAAATAGAGTAATAACTAAACTATCATGATGAGGATCCTGGATGTCAACACGATCATCCTCATCAAAGGTTATGACTTTTCCTTCTGAAACACTCGATGTTCGAATAGGTCTTTCTCCATTATCCATTTTAGCCTCCTTGGCATGCCTTTTAGCTGCTGAGAAGGATGTACCATAGATGTCTGATCCTCCAGAAATAAAGTTTATCACTTGTGCATCTACCGGAGGGGCTAGAGCTTTTTCAGGGATCCTTTCAGGATCCTGAGTCCTTGGCTTTTTTCTTCCCAGCAACTCCTTTAAGTGCCCCTTGCTCAGCAGATATCCAATTTCCTTTCTCAATGCGATGCACTCCTCTGTTAAATGCCCAAAATCCTCATGGTATGCACACCACTTTGATTTGTCTTTAATTGCGGCCGGTTTGTCATTTTTTCTGGGCCATCTGGCTTTTTCTCCTAGATTCTGCATCGCAAGGATTAGTTCATGGTTATCTACGGAAAAACAATATTCAAAAATTGGAGGATAATCCTCATCATCATCTTCTTGGTCAACAGCATGCACGTTCTGGTTGTCAGTTCTGTTATAGGATTTGAATTTGTTGTTCTTGAACGAGGATCCTTGCTTTTCTTGTTTTGAGGATCCTACCATTCTCTCCTGGATCCTCTTGTCATCCTCTAGCCGGATGAACCTGAGTGCCCGAGTCCTTACTTCATCTAGGTTCCTGCATGGTGTCATAACAAGATCATTATAGAATAATGAATCCCTAAGCAATCCCATCTTGAAGGCCTCAACAGCCGTGGCTATATCCAAGTTGGGAATGTCCAAGGATTCTTTACTAAATTTGGTTATATAATCCCTTAATGATTCATTATGACCTTGAGTTATCCTATATAAATCACTAGTTAATCGTTCAAACTTTCTACTACAAGAAAATTGATTATTGAATAAGTTAACTAGATTGGCAAATGAAGTAATAGAGTAAGGGGGAAGACTTAGCAGCCATTTGAGAGCTGATCCAGTAAGAGTGGATCCAAATCCCTTGCATAGGCACGCTTCCTTTAACCTTTCTGGAATCGGATTGATCTCCATCCTCTCCCTGTATTGTGCTATGTGTTCCTCAGGATCCGTTGAACCATCATACAGCTTCATAGTTGGAATATGGAATCTTTTGGGTATCTCAGCATCACAAATTGGTGGTGCAAAACGAGATATCTTATGGCTTCCATCTGCAATCTCCGGGATAGGTTTGACCACCCCTGGAACACTTGATATCATATCCTTCAGTTTTTGCAGCTCTTTGGCCATAGCGTGGTTGATACCTGCATCCTGCATGAATCCATGGTTAGTGGTAAGAGAATTACTAAAAGTGTTACCTCCCATTGGGTTCAAGTTAGTAACACTGGATGTGAATCCATATTGCTGGGACTCTGGGATGATGGAGGGACCAGTGGAAGCAATGGTCTGCATTGGAATAAAATCTCCCTGATGGACATCTGAACTTCCTGTTTGCAAACTCTTCAAGGATCCTGGCATCTGGAAGGATCCCTGAAACTGGGATGATCCTAGAACAAAGGAGGATCCTTGAACCTGGGATGATCCTGGAACAAAGGAGGATCCTTGAACCTGCTGTGCTCCTGAGTAGGCTCCTGAATTCATGAAGGATCCTATATACTGAGGATAGGATCCTGCTGGCTGGAAGTATGAACCTGATGCCTGAGTCACTATTGCTGAACTGAAGTGCACTCCTCTTGGTCCACCCACATGTTGAATATCTGGAACCTCTGATGGCTGAGAAGTAACCACCGGAGTATCAAAATTCAAAGATTTGGGCACCAGTGGAGAACGATCCTCTCCCGCTTTCTTTTGTTTCTTGAGATCTCCGATTTCTTTGAGGATCCTGTCATTGGTCTTGTCCTGTTGCTGTATATGATCTCTCATCTGCAAAATCAAAGTAAATATGTCACTAGTAGTGGGAATATAGGAAGCAGAAGAAATTAGAGGTTTAGAGAAAATAGGAGTTGGTTTCTTCTCAGCATTTTTCTGAGATCCAGCTGGTGGTGGAGGCAAAGGTGGAATGCCCTGAGATGAATTGACCGCAGACATCGCAGTAGAGGTATTCTTCACCGATGAAGCCATGTATTCGTATGCAACGATCCGGAATGATCACCAACAGAAAACTTTCTTATGAATGAAGCACCAATTGCCCCACGGTGGGCGCCAAACTGTTTTGGTCAAAAATCACACAAGGATAATGCAACCAAACTCTCTGTAACAGGGAATGATGCTTGAAATGATGAATAAAGATAAGGATCACTTAAATGTAAATTGCACAAGTGACACAAAGATTTATACGAGGAAAAAGCCCTTGATCAATGAATGATCTCTGGCATAAAAAACCTCGGGTGATGGAAACTACCGATCACCAAGTTCCAATATAACAAATAATGTTTACAACTTTGGATAGTAACGAGCTAGGTACAAGGATCACTATGGTGTAGTATGCTAGAGCGTGTGAGAAATGTGTCGTCCTCTCCAAATGCTTGAGAGTGCCGTTTATATAAGTGTGTGTGTGGTTGAATTTAGGCACGTCACCTAACTACTAGCTCGTTACCCCTTTTAGAAATAGAAGTAAATTTAGCCTAACAAATTATCCGTAATTTGTGCTAAGTTTCCATATTCTCCACAACGTCTATTTCCGGTTATGCATGTGCGAAATTAGCGTGGAAGATTCCTTAATAACGTTTTCCAAGACTAGGTCCAACTCGTAATTCCTGCAAAACAACATGAAATTCAAAGAGAACAATCGTTAATATGAGGATCCTTAGGATGATCCATGACCCTGATCCTGAAGCTCTTCTGAGGATCACTATCTGCCACGGAAACAAGGATCACTGTTAGGATATCATGTAAGGATCACAGGTCATTAAAAATCCTGCCCTAACATCCATGATAATAGGTTTGAAGTTGTGCAGGAAAGTAAAGGCGGCAGGATCACAATGGTTTCATCCCCCAAACAGAGGATCCCTCCACCAGTTGCAATCCTGACTATTGTCTGAAGGATCCTAGATCCTTAAACCTAAAACTATTGTTCACAAGTACAGACCATCATTGTTCAACAAACAACCACTAAACAAAAAAATTGGGCTCCGGCTATGTCTAGAAGTTTCCTTCATCGCCCAATCCTGCAGCTTAGACCTTCGCTGCATCTTCACCACCAGCTCAACTTGCCTCACCACCCTGATCCTTGCCAGTGCCTCCAGCCTCAAGTGTCAGGATCTCCTCAGCCTCTTCATCATCCTCCAGTTCAGCTAGCCTTGCTTTCCAGCCCTCCACGTCCCAGGTGCTCTTATCAAAAGCAGGATCCTGAGCTTCCATGGCCATTTGCAGCTGGATCTTGTACATTGCTATGGCGGCGGAGACCTTAGCATCCTGGGTGATCTCGTGCTTCTCATAGTCAGTTGATCAGCATCTTGGCAGCTTCATTCTTGGTGGCCTGGAGATCCTTCTGAAGATCGGCTATCTTGAGGTCCTTCAGCACAACAACCTGTTGAAGATCAGCAATCTTGCTATCCTGATCCTCAACATGGCCAACATAGGTCTCTATCTCAGCAAATTTCTGCAAGGAAGACAAGGGATAACGTCAGAACCAAATGATCCTCAAACAAGCAGGATATACAAGCAGGGACAGTGATCCTTACCTCATTAAAGTAGTCCAGGAACTGTTGGCGGATCAGAGGCGGACCTTGCAGATCCTCAGCTTTGGAGGCCTTTCTCTTCTTGCCTCCCTTCCCTCTGAGGGGTGCCTTGGGGATTGAAGCAGTTGGGCTGGGAGGAGTCTTCTTCCTTGAGGATTTGACATTGGTGAGATCGGTGATGCTGAACTTTGAAGCAGACTTGGTGGATTTTCCAGCACCTACACAACCAAAACAAGATAAGTATCTTAATTTTATTTGAATTTCATTATGTAATTGAATCTTTAAACAAGGATACTTACTTGACATCGTGACAGAACCAGAGGATACTTCCTGAGAATCTTGGGTGGTAGTCTTGAAAGTTCTTATTTCAGGATCAAGTCTCTTGAAAGCCAAGACTCTCTCTTTAGCAGCAGGAGTCAATCTAAGGTGTGAAACGGAGATAACTGCACAACAAGAAAGCAAAATAATATCAGTGATCCTCATATAGAAAGGTGCTCTAGTGATCCTTCTCAGGATCCTCCATCCTACCATGGGTAGCCCATTTCTTGGGTAAATCCTTCCCATCAGGGATGGTATATCTTCTCACAAAAAAGAAGCGCCGCTTCCAGTTGGTGTCGTTTTTGGTAGCCTTGAAGATTGGGTGCTCCTCCCCAGGTTTTCGTTTGAACAGATAACGATGGGAACCAAAGGTGGTAAGATCATACATTTCCCCTAACTCAGCCATGCCTAAATCTATCCCCTCCCGCTCGATGATCCTCTCAAGGGTATGTAAAACCCTCCAGATCATCGGCATGGCTTGGATATAAGAGATGCCGGTTAGGGAGAAGAAGGACTGGGTGAAAACTGGAAAGGTATACGTGTAACCTATGGCAAACGGGGTCACAGGGAAGGCAACCCATGAATCAGAAGTGTGATCGCTCAGGGCAGAAGGATCATAGGGTTTGAATACAGTGTTTGCAGGAAAACAATACCGGACCCTGTCAATTTGAGGATCAGTGAAAATACAGCGTTCTTTAGTGGAATCTGTGAAGATCCCTTGACTCTTGAAGGGGCTTTCCTTCTTGTGATCTTTAGCAGGGGAGTTCCGGAGCAACATTTTGAACGGAATAGATAAGAGGAGAAACAGAGCAAGCAAAAGAAAGAAGATGAAGGGGAGAATACCTGGTTGATCTTCTAAATGCGGTTATAAAGGGAGAAGTTCTTGAATTTAAATGCAAACGATCCTATCTCTATCTCTATTTATAATCATGATTTGTGCAGGGTTGTCACTTCCGTGACGTCAGGATTGCAACGGATAGTTCGATTACAACGGCTATATATCCGTTAGTTAGTTACGGATAAGATCAGCAAAATATAACTCGTCAATGTTACATAATTACTCCTTATATTTTGGGGGCAATTGTTAGGGCAGGATTTTTAATGACCTGTGATCCTCACATGATATCCTAATGGTGATCCTTACTTCTGTGGCAGATAGTGATCCTCAGAAGAGCTACAGGATCAGGATCATGGATCATCCTAAGGATCCTTATACTAACGATTGTTCTCTTTGAATTTCGTATTGTTTTGCAGGAGTTACAAGTTGGACCTGCTCTTGGCAACGTTACTAAGGAATATTCCACGCTTATTTCGCACACGTTTGACCGGAAATGGACGTTGTGGAGAACGTGGGAGCTTGGCACGAATTGCGGATAGTTTGTTAGGCTAGTTAACTTCTATTTTTAAAAGGGGTAACGAGCTAGTAGAAAAAACACTTGGCTAATTTCAGCTACACGCAGTCGTACATCTGCACTCTTGAGCATTCGGCAAAACACTTCACATTTTTCACACATTCTTGCACATTACACCATAGTGATCCTTGTACCTAGCTCGTTACTATCCGAAGTTGTAAACATTGGTTGGTTAATTTGAACTTGGTGATCGGTAGTTTCCATCACCCGAGGTTTTTTATGCCAGAGATCATTCATTGATCAAGGGCTTTTTCCTCGTATAAATCTTTGTGTCACTTGTGCAATTTACATTTAAGTGATCCTTATCATTGTTCATCATTTCAAGCATCATTCCCCATAACTAAGAGTTTGGTAGCATTATCCTCGTTAGATTTTTGACCAAAACACCAACTACTAATGAGTTGGGGTCAATTGCCTGACCACGCAGTATTTTAAATACCGTAACCCAAGCCCGTATAACGGAAAATAAGTTAAAAGTATTTACCTTTGCAAGTATAAATCCTTAATTGAGTAAATTGCAAATAGCTTTTACTGGTCTCCTATTCTGGAATGAAGGTTAAAAATAACCTATTAGAATCCTAACGGGTCTTTATCTTAGTCGTAGCTTAGACCGGTCAGTTTCAAAGGATAGTTACGGTTTAATCGCGTGAAAGGCGAAAACCGGGAATGGAATGTGATTTTGACCCAACAAGTTTGAAGACTTGTTTTATATGGGTATATTAACCACACTCTGAATCTTGAGGTCGAAACAACAAGATTTGACCCGTTTCGGCTAGCGTATGTAAACTAGTTACATAAACTGAACCGTGCGCGCAAAAGGCGCAACGGGTATCTGTTAGAGTCCTACACTGTTTTCCTAAGTCAATATGCCCTAAAGAGGTTGTGGTATCAGTAGGATACCTTCCATAATGCCCGTAACGAGTTTAAGTTAATATTATGCCCCGTAGGGGTATTTCGGTCTTTTTAAAGATTATATAAAAGGTTTCTGAGTTCTACAGGAAATCTGAGTTTCCCAAACAGTTTATAAAGTCCAAAATACTTTATTTATCATTTAAAATCAGTGGCAACTGGAATCGGGTCAAAAGACCTTGTAGAACTCAAGTTATGGCCGAAAAGGGCATATTCGGTATTTACCGAACCGTTGCCATAACCGCAGGTTATGAGCAGGTTAAAAATAATTAAAAATCTTTAAAAATCCCAAAATATTATTTTACATCAGTGTGTAAAAGGTTTGGTGTCAAAATCTGGGTTTAGATAGGCGTTATGCTAATTGCGCTATTAAATTACTAAAGTTTCCGTAATTTGCGCTATTTAGCATAACTCCTATTCTGGACCTCGGATTGACATGAAATTTTAGGGACATGCTTAGAAATCAGTAACTAAAGTTATGATTCTTTCACATGTCCGAAATTCTCGTTTTAATTTAAAAAGGGCGTTACAGTCAACTTTTAAGCATTTAACGGAAAAGTGTAAAAGACTCGGACAAACAACGAACCGGTCACAGAGGGTTATACCATCATGTAACCTGGTCCTAAGAGAGTCCTAAGGCATATCTAAATCATACTTTAACATGTCAGAACTGAAGTCAATGCGAAAGTCAAAGCTTTGCGACTTTCGGTTCCGAACCGGGTCTAAAATATCAAGTGGTCGGATCAAACAAGCTTAGACTAGTTAATATACTTATCATCATGTTTTATGAGTGTTTAAACAGGTTACATATCATCTACATTACATATTATGCATGAAATCGCAAAATGGCATTTCTGTTGACTTTTTCTAAGCACGTTTGACTCGACATTCGGACTAATTAGAGTGGGAATCAGAGGGTGCCCTTTTAGGGGTTTAAAGCCCACATGATTACCAACATATAACTATCTTTGATTCGACAAACCACTGGACCATTCGTGATTTATCGCAAAGTCAATCGTTAATTACGACGGATTGACTTTTAGGCTAAACTATGCATAAACTAAGCCACAAAAGGGTAGGCACACTTACAGAAGCTTGGTGCACGTCCTAGGATGTTAGAAGAGTGCTTGAGAGCTCCAGAGATGAATTAGAATGCAGGTTTTGAGGTGTGTTTCAATTGTGCACAATGTATGGCCTTTTATAGTAAAGTTTCATGCATAAGATCATTACAACTCACCCTACAAGTAGGGGTGTTCAAGATCGGATTATCCGGTTTTCGGATATCCGAAAACCGGATATCCGAAAATTTCGGATAGTGAATGTTGATATCCGAATCCGTATCCGAAATTCCGGATATCCGAAATTCCGGATATCCGATTTTCAGATATCCGAAATTTCGGATACGGATTCGGATATCCAAACGGATATCCGAATTTATGAAAAAAATTCAAAAAAATTATTTCATGTATGGATTAAAACTAAACTTATATCCGATATTCCAAATTTCCAACATTTAAAACTAAAAACAATGATTAATTCACACGAATACAATAATTTACTAATTTTTACATTACTTCAAACTAAATATAATGCTCACGTACTATATATATTTATAAAAAAATAACTAGTTTTCGCATGTCGGATAATCGGATTATCCGAAAATTTTGAAATTAATATCCGAATCCGAACCCGAAAATTCGGATTATCCGGTTTTCGGATATCCGAAATTTCGGATATTTCGGATACGGATTTTCGGATATTTCGGATTCGGTTTCGGATCCGGACTTTTTTGAACACCCCTACCTACAAGGGTTCATGGATGATCAGCAGGTGGCCCTGGGTGCTAGGGGGCATGTAGAGGGCGCCCATGCTTCATTAATTGCCTCAATGATCGTTCACAAGCTCAAACAGCAAGTTTGTCCAAGAATTCTGCATCTGGGACTTGTACGCGGCCCGCATTAGGATTCAGCAACTCGGACGCGGGCCGCATGAATCCTAATGTCAGAAAACGAATCCTCAACTGGCTCGCGGCCCGCATTAAATCTCCCATAACCTTAACGCGGCCCGCATTAGACCTGTTTTCCAAGATTTTCAAATCTTTTGTAATGATTAACCTGACCTTTCGGTTTCGAAGGGGTAACTTTGCGATTTGGCCCTCGATTATTTACCACTAAGGGCCTCGTGCCTTTTTCCCGCATTGTTAAGTCCCCGGTTAGTTTAATTATTATCCAAAAAGCCTTATCTTTTATTGTTGACACTTTTAACCCCTCGCATACGAATTTGATCATAACTTTCTCGTTTTAAAACGGAACTTCGCGAAATTTATATCGTATATTCTAGTGAGCGTATTTTACTGTTACAAAGCCTCGGGTTCGTCAAAAGGTCACTCAGAGGTATAAATTAAACATGTTAACACATTTAACCCCTGTAGCTTGTAATCTCCCACTTTCTTCCGCGTTTCGCTCCGTACGATCCATGATTTATTCGTTTGAAGGTACGAGCATCATTTAGGGTTACTATACAGTATATTTACCCTTTGTTGACATTTTCAACCCTCAAATTTACATACTTTCAAGGTTTGTCAACTTTAGTCCTTTATTTAATATTTAATGCCACGTGTAAACTCATGACACGTGTTAACACATTATTGGACACAAAATTTCGAGGTGTTACACTAATGGTCAGGCAGAATCATCTAATAAGATCATCATCAACAATTTGAAGAAGAAACTTGGATCCAAGAAAGGAAAATGGGCAAAAGAACTACCTTATGTATTATGGGCTGATAGGACAACTCCCAAGAATGCTACTGGTTAAACTCTATTTTCTTTGGTATTTGGAGCAGAATCAGTGATCCCTACAGAAATGGTGGTTCCTACTGCAAGAACAAGCATCCGTGATCCTGAAGGAAATGCTGAAAACTTGGTTCAAGACTTGGATACTATAGAATAACTCAGGGATTTGGCAAGGATAAGGATGGCTAGTTATCAACAAAAGATGGCTGGAGCCTACAATAAGAATGTCAGGATCGGGAAATTCCAAGTTGGTGATATGGTGTTAAGTAAAGCATTTCAGAACACCACCAATCCTGCTGATGGAAAATTGGCACTAAAATGGGAAGGCCCTTATTTGATTGAAGCTGAAGCAGGAAATGGGGCATATCGATTGCTAACAATGGAAGGTGATTTGCTACCAAGAGCATGGAATGTTATCCATTTGAAGAAATATTTCATGTAGTAAGGATCCAGAATCCTCAACCATTTTCATGACAAGTATCCACGAAGGATCCTTAGAGGATAGATGACCCTCATTCTGGTAATGATCTAATCTCAACTATTTCATTCTTTAATTATCCTGTATGTAAGGAGAAGGATCCTGGATCCTTTATCCTCCTTTCACTTAATTCTGAGTTTTTGCAGAAGGTTCATATATCCTTAACTAAGGATCGAGTATCCACAGAAGACCCCAGTTGTTCGGGCTTGACCCCAGTTGTTTGGGCTTGACCCCAGTTGTTTGGGCTTGACCCCAGTTATTTGGGCTTAACCCCAGTTCTTTGGGCTTAACCCCAGTCTTTTGCGCCTGTCCCCAGTATCGTCAGTAGCGCACGATGATCCTGGTACAGTTCATGGCAATGAGACCAGTACTCGCTTTAGGGGCTGACAATTTCATTGTACTGGTTGTATCCGGGATCACGAACGACAAATTATAGCACATTAGCTTGTCATGAATGACTTAAAAGTATAACTCGTTAGTTTGTCACAAAGGACATTAATTTATAAGCTGCAATCTTATTAGATCAGGGGCTTTAAGATTTGAACATAGTTCTTCACCTTTGGACAGGGAGTCATAGACTACAATTGTCATCGTTTTGAAAGACGGTCCATTTTGGCACAAAGGTAAACCAATTGACATCACTAATGGACGTTTATATAATCATCGTATTTGATGATATTAGTCATGATCACATTGATCATATAGACTAGGGGTGCTAAACGGGTCGTGTTCACGGGTTGGCGGGTTCAACCCGACCCGAACCTGAAAATTTTACATGGACCCGAACCCGAAAAGCGTATTATACATACGAACCCGAACACGGCCCGAAGTTTTGTGGTTTGACCCGAACACGACCCATTTAACCATAATTTTTTAATTTTTTCTGATTTTAATATATTAAAATTAAAATTTACTTAAAAAACACAAATGCATATAACAAAATTATATTTAAGTTATAAAATCTTATGTTAATGCCTCTTTTTAATTCATAATTATGGCATAAAATAAATACCCCATTTTATTTCTAACATAAAATATATTGTAAAAAAATATAATATAATACAAACGTGTTAAACGGGTTAACCCGCCAACCTGTACGGGTTGACCCAAACCCGGCCCATTAACCTAAATGGGTTCGCGGGTTCAACCCGAAACTGACCCGAACCCATTTAAACTAAACCTAAACCCGCGAATTTCGTGTTAGGTTCGTGTCGTGTTTTCGGGTCGTGTCAGAAATTCACACCCCTAATATAGACTACTAAACTTAGGCATAACTTTCCACTTTGGGCAGGGAACCATAATGGTCACAACTGTCATTGTCTCAAATGGACGATTTAATGTAGCCCGTAGACGTGACATCACTAGGAATGTTTAGTATGATTTAGATGTTGATGAGGTTAGTCATGATCATATTGATCATATAGACTATTAGGTTTGAGTATAACCCACTACTTTGAACGGGGGATCACAAAGACCACCACTATCTTTGTCTCATTGACAATAGAGTAAAGTATAACCCATAGGCATTTCATCGCTAGGGATGTTAATATTATGATCATCATACTGATGACATTAGTTAGGATCGCAATGATCATATAGACTATGAGATTTGAGCATAGCTCACCCCCTTGGGCGAAAAATAAAAAAAGATTACAATTGTCTTGTCACAATTGGACAATATAATATAGCCCGTAGACAACACATCATTAAGGATGTTAAATCATCATATTGATGATTTTAGTTATGATCGCATTGATCATATATACTATTAGGCTTGAGCATAGCTCATCACCTTGGAAAGGGATCATAAAGACCACAATGTCAATGTCTCAAATGGACAATATACAATAGCCCGTAGACAAAACATCACTAAAGGATGTTAAATAACATGATCATCATATTAGATGATATTAGTCATGATCGCATTAATCATATAGACTATTAGGCTTGAGCATAGCTCATCATCTTGGACAGGGGATCACAAAGATCACAATGTCAATGTCTCAAATGGACAATATACTATAGCCCATAGGCAAAACATCACCAAAGGATGTTAAATAACATGATCATCGTATTAGATGATATTAGTCATGATCGCATTGATCATATAGACTATTATGTTTGGACATAGTCCAATATTTTTAGACATGGAGTCGTAGACCGCAACTGTCGTTGTCTTTATTGGACAACAAGTATAGCCCGTAGGCACTTCACCACTAATGGATGTTTATGGTATGATCATCACATTGATGATACTTGCCATGATCTACTTTGATCATATAGGCTTTAAGGCTTGGACGTAATCCAATACCTTGACAGCTGGTGTGGTTTCTCAAGCCACACTGCCAGAAGTGTTAACATGTTCTTAGATGTTAACAAAAATTAATTATCTTAAGAGGGTTTTACCATCATAGCCATGTTCGTAGATATATAGGCTAGGTTATACCATTAAGAAGATCTTTTGAAATTTTCAGCAGATCGATAAAGTTCGAGTAAAATTCAGAACTATCGTTGGATAAAGGACGAAACGAATACCTATATAAAATTTTCAAAACTTTCCATAAATCATTAGGAATTTACATTAGTGCCTTAATCAGGACTTTTAGTAGTTCATGTGTCCACACAGGGACTTTAAAGCAACTCTAGTCCACGCAGGGACTAAATGAAATATAAGTCCGTATAGGGACTATAAGATATGTCCGCATTGGGATTATTATTGTTATGGGTAAAATTCTGAGCTCCTCATATCCTGGGAAATATCTTGGGTTATATCTTGAATAAATGATATCTGCTTATATCCGAGATGCTCATTCAGGATGTCTATAATATCCTGAATAGTATCCTCAGGATTACTAACGTGTTGAGTGCAGGAGTACGCGTGCAGGTGCCCAACGTTCACAAAGACTCTTTCTCCAAGAGACTCGGTCCAAGTCGTTCAAATAAAGACGTTGAAGCCGCATTACCCGGACTACAACGTTAACAATGGAATATTCTGAAGCATCCCATATTTGTAGGAATTTCAGTTTGTATTTGATTACTATAAATAGGTGGGTATACCAGATCGAATAGGACATCACAGCTACACTCACTACACTTACACACTTGTTCTCTCGCAACCTGTACTCTCACACAAATCATTGTAACACTTAGCGATCTGGTCAATATCCTGCACTGTATCCTGAAGTTTGAAGTAATAAGAAGAACTAGGCAGCTGCGATTGTCAGCTCCCGAGGTTTTGTGCCGGCGATCTAGATTGATCAAGGGCCTTCCTCGTACATCTCGTGTCAACCCCTTTACTTTTTGCTCATCGTTTGATCATAGATACAGCTCAATATCCTGAGCCGTATCCTGAACACTGTTTTTCCAAACAACATAAACAGCATATTTTCAACACAGTTTTCAGCACACTACCTCACTTAACTAATTTGATCACTAAATTGCTTCGGTAATTTTTGACCAAAACAATTTGGCGCCCACCGTTGGGCAAGTGGTGCTATCTTTACTAAAAATCTTTGTGAAATCATTAATCGGTTTTCTGTTTTCAAAACTTTTTGCCACATTATTTGCAATGGCCTCAAGATCAAGCATGAGCTCTTCTACTATGTCTGCTATGACTTCTGCTACTACTGGTCCGATGCTTCCACCACCTCCTCCAAGGATGCAATCTTCTTCACAACCTCAGGATATTATCCCTACCCGGAATGTTCAGGGATCTGCTCCGATTTTAGCTTCAAATGATGAAATTCTAACCTTGTTTGGAAGTGTGTAGGAACAAATGAGGCAACAACAGGAAACAAACCAAATGCTGCTAAGAGAGATACAACTCTTAAAAGCTGGTTCAAGCAGATCCACTGAAGATATCGTCACTCCTCTACAACCCAGAGCCTTGAACTTTAGTTCAGCTGTGTATACTGAAGATAACAGGGGGAATATTGTGCCCAGCCTTCCTCAGAATCGTGCTCCTGAAATACCCTCCTCGGTTAGGATGTCAACCGTGAGGAGCTCAGGATATGCTTCAGGATATGGGCAGAATCCTCCGACTGGTAACGTACCTAATAATGATAATACTTTTGCCGCTAACAGTGTTGGATCTTTGCAGGATACAGCTGTAACGTCAGCATTATCCAGGGAGCTTCAGAAGCTAAAGGATATGATATCCAGTGTGCCTGGGGTGGTTCAGCCAATTCCTGAAGTATCCCAGGATAGCCACAGGATATCTCGGTTCGTACGTCCTATTTGTGATGCTGAAATCCCAAAAAGATTCCAGACTCCAAACATGAAGCTTTACGATGGAACCACGGATCCTGAAGAGCATATTGCCCAGTATAGGGAGAGGATGGAAATCAACCCTATCCCTCCGGAGCTCAAGGAAGCTTGCCTGTGCAAGGGTTTCGGTTCTACTCTGACAGGATCAGCCTTAAAATGGCTATTAAATGTTCCTCCACATTCGATTACATCATTTGCTCACCTAGTCAATTTATTTAATAGTCAGTTTTCTTGTAGTAGAAGCTTTGAAAAACTAACAAGTGACCTTTACAGGATAACACAGAGGCCTCAAGAGTCCCTAAGGGATTATGTTAACAAGTTCAGTAGGGAATCTTTAGACATCCCACATCTTGATGTCGCAACAGCTGTGCAAGCCTTCAAGATGGGGTTGCAAAAAGACTCTCAATTTTACCAAGACCTTGTGATGAACCCATGCAGGAACTTGGACGAAGCTCGAAACAGGGCTCTAAGATATATTCGATTGGAGGATGACAAAAAGATGCAAGAAAGGATGAATGCATCCTCAACATACGAATCGACTAACAGGAAGTCAGAATCCTCGTACAAACCATACCGCTCTAAGCCATATGGTAGAAGTGATAACAAGAGAGTGAATGCCGTTGAAGACGAGGATCCTGAAGAATATCCTGGATTATCTGAATATTGCTTTTCTGTTAACATTCCTGAACTAATGTGTGCCATGTAGGGTTTAGGAGACAAGGCTAGGTGGCCTCGAAAGAATCAACAAAAAGCTGATTGGAAAGATAAGTCAAAATGGTGTGCCTTCCATGAAGATTTCGGACATGTGACTGAGGATTGCATTGCCTTGAGGAAGGAAATAAGCTATCTTCTGAGCAAGGGATATCTAAAAGATCTCTTGGGAAGAAAGAAGAATAAGGGTCAGGATACTGAGAAGGATCCTGAACGAGCAGCCTCACCTCCCGCGGATGCCAAGATAATCAACTTCATTTCGGGAGGATCCGACATTTGTGGGACTTCGTATTCGGCGGCGAAAAGACATGCAAAAGAAGCTAAGGCTGAGAGGGGAGACAAACCTGTCAGGATGACTACCCTCACAACTGACAAAATGATCACGTTTGATGCTGATGACAGGGATATTGTCCAGGATCCTCATCATGATGCTCTGGTAATAACGTTATATGTGGCTAACCATTTTGTACGCAGGATACTGGTTGATAATGGTAGCTCCGTCAATATAATCCAACTAGAGACTCTGAAAAGAATGAATGTGTCTCCAATGGATATCACTTCGAAGTCCACCGTGCTTGTTGGGTTTAGTGGAGAGGCTAGGAACACAGCGGGAGAGATAAAGTTGCCAGTATATGTTGAAGGAGTCAACTCGATACAACATTTCTGTGTGATGGATTCTCTATCCTGCTATAACATCATACTGGGAAGACCATGGATCCATGATATGAAGGTTGTGCCATCAACATATCATCAATGCATCAAGATCCCTACCCCTTGGGGGGTTGTCAAAGTTGATAGTGATCAGCAGGAAGCGAAAGAATGTTACTCATCCTCGATGAAACCCTCGACGAAACCAAGTGCAGCATAGCAATTAAAGATGCGGGACCAGGATATCGTGGAAAATTCTGAGCAGGATGTAAAGAAAGTTATCCTGGATCAGGATAATCCTGATATCTCGGTGCTCGTAGGAACAAATATCCCTCAGGATATTGAAGATCAATTAACTAACTTTTTGAAATGCAGGATGTCAACATTCGCATGGAAGCATGAGGATATGACAGGTATATCCAAAGACATTATTACTCACAAGCTTGGAATTGACAGGTCATTCAAGCCGATACAACAAAAGAGAAGGAAGTTCTCCCCTGAACGAAATGCAATTATCCAAGAGGAAGTTGAAAGATTATTGAAGTCCAGGATGATTAGAGAAGTCAAATTCCCTAGATGGCTAGCAAATGTGGTAGTGGTTCAAAAGAAGAATGGGAAGTGGAGAGTTTGTGTAGACTACACAGACCTGAACAAAGCTTGTCCAAAAGACCCGTTCCCTCTTCCACATATCGACTCAATGGTGGATGCTAGTGCCGGGCATGAAATGTTGACTTTCATGGACGCATCCTCAGGATTTCAGCAGATTCAAATGGAACCTTCTGACCAGGAGGATACTGCCTTCATGACACCAACAGGTATCTATTGTTATACTGCTATGCCCTTTGGTTTAAAAAATGCAGGTGCAACATACCAGAGATTGGTAAATATGATGTTTAAAGACAAGCTGGGGGACACCATGGAGGTATAAATTGATGATATGGTGGTAAAATCAAAGAGAGCTCAGGATCACCTCCAGGATATTAAGGGAGCATTTGATATCTTGGACCAGTATAATATGAAGCTAAATCCTGCCAAGTGCCATTTCGGAGTAGGGGCAGGAAAATTCCTAGGGTATATGGTGACCAAAAGAGGAATAGAGGCGAGCCCGGAGCAGATTAAAGCCATCTTGGATATTAAATCACCTTCAAATATGAAAGACGTTCAGCGGTTAACAGGAAGAGTGGCGGCACTAAACCGATTTATTTCAAGATCCTCAGAAAAATGTAAAGAGTTCTACGATATCCTGAAAAAGAATAAAAAATTTGAATGGGGTGAGAAGCATGAAGCAGCCCTTCAGAACTTGAAGCAGTATCTCTCAACCGCGCCTCTATTGATGAAACCTGAGGATGGTGAACCATTATCCCTGTATCTTGCAGTATCAGGGAATGCAGTAAGTGCAGTCCTCGTAAAGGATCACGAAGGTCAGCAGTATCCTGTTTATTATGTTAGCAAAAGTTTATTAAATGCTGAAACTAGATATTCTCACCTAGAAAAGTTAATATTGGCTCTAGTTATGGCATCAACAAAGCTTAGACATTACTTTGAGACACATAGGATTCATGTTAAAACTAATTATCCTGTTAAACATGTGCTTAGGAAGCCGGAGATGTCCGGTAGGATGGCTAAGTGGTCGGTAAAGTTGAGTGCTTATGACTTAGTATATGAACCTAGAAATGCCATAAAGTCCCAGACCTTAGCTGACTTTGTGGCTGATTTCAGTAGTGATATTCAGGATGAGGTAGACCTAGAAGTCCAGCAGTTAGGAGAATCCTCAGGATCCTGGACATTATATACTGATGGTGCGTCTAATGTAAGAGGAGTAGGTTTGGGTATACTACTAAAATCGCCACAGGGGGACATATTACCCCAGGCTATTAGGTGTGAATTCCCTGCTACCAACAACGAAGCAGAGTATGAGGCTTTGATTGCAGGATTAGAATTGGCTAAGAAAATGAGTATTAAGAATTTGCAAGTATATGTTGATTCTTTGTTAATTACTAATCATTTTAACGGATCCTATGCAGTCAAGGGTGAAAAATTAATTGAATACCTTGGTATTCTTAAAAAATTAGCAGGATATTTCGATGTTTTTACACTTGAACAGGTACCAAGGGAGGATAATGCTAAGGCAGATGCCTTGGCAAACCTGGGATCATCAATCAGGATACTAGATGGGACCCAAATACCAATATTACATATCTTGTATCCTGCAACGGATCCTCGGGATAAAGAAGTAGCAGGTATTCAGGATCCTGGAGTAGAGTATCCTAAGAAGAATTCTACATCCTGGACGACTTCAATCATCAGATATCTCAAAGAAGGACATATCCCCGAAGATGAAAATCCTAAGGCATTTAGGATGAAGGTATCCCGATTCACTATTATAAATAATGTTTTGTACAAGAAATCTCTTGCAGGACCATATTTGAGGTGCTTGGAGGATCCTGAAGCCAAAGAAGTACTTCAGGATATGCATGAAGGGGATTGTGGTAACCATACTGGGGGCAGGTCATTGTTCTCCAAAGTATTAAGGACAGGATATTATTGGCCAACGATGAGGAAAGATGCTGCAGAATATGCTCGAAGATGTGATGCATGTCAAAGGCATAGTAACATACTACATCAACCAGCTGAACCACTATATCCTATAGCATCCCCTTGGCCGTTCATGAAATGGGGGATGGATATAGTAGGAAAGTTACCAAAAGCTCCGGGAGGAAAAGTCTTTATGCTAGCAATGACGGATTATTTCTCTAACTGGGTTGAGGCTGAAGCATTTGTCCAAGTTAGAGACCAAGAAGTAGTATCCTTCATAAAGAGGAATATCCTGACCAGGTTTGGGGTACCAGCCGAAATCGTCTGTGATAATGGGTCCCAGTTTATAAGCAAGAGGACCACTGACTTTTGCAAGAGTTGGGGAATCAAAATGGTAACATCCACCCCAGTACATCCTCAAGCGAATGGACAAGCAGAATCCTCAAACAAGATAATCGTCAACAACTTGAAGAAAAGATTAGGGGCCAAGAAAGGAAGATGGGCAGAAGAATTACCCTTTGTTTTGTGGGCTGATAGAACGACGGTAAAGAATGCCACAGGCCAGACCCCATTTTCCTTAGTGTTTGGAGCAGAAGCAATGATTCCAACGGAAATGACGATACCTACTGCGAGATCTATCCTACAGGATCCTGAACGGAATCCTGAGGATTTATGTCAAGATTTGGATACTATAGATGAAAAAAGGGATGCAGCAAGGTTAAGGATGGCAGCGTATCAACAAAGAATATCCAGGGCATATAACAAGAATATAAGGACTAGAAGATTTCGAGTTGGTGATTGGTTGTTAAGAAAGGCTTTTCAGAATACTACTAGTCGTGCCGACGGCAAGCTAGCTCCAAAATGGGAAGGACCATACGAGGTTGAATCAGAAGCAGGGAAAGGAGCATATAGACTCAAGGATATGAAAGGGGATATGCTACCAAGATCCTGGAATGCAATACACTTAAAGCTCTATTTTAAGTAAGAGTAGAATTTAGTTTCTATCCTAATGGTATGTACTCTATCTTTTTAAGTATATTTATGCATTATCTTGAACCCAATACTGACTTAAGCATCGGAGGGGTGTTAGCCAGGCTAACACCCACCTTAGTTTGTAGTTGTTTTGCAGCATATGCTCCAGGATATAGCTCCAGGATTTGCACTTGGGACGAATCGGAAGACTAGAGGATTGGCCCCCTCTCTCAAGTTTAAGGGGTCTCAATCCCTTCAAAGGTTTAAAGGTATTCACCTTTCTTTCGAATTGGGTTTAAACACCTCGCCTGGAGCGCAAGTTATCTAGGTATAGTTCAAGGTAGCGGGACCAGTTCATGTAAAAGTGGCTGACAATTTCGTTACTGTTGGCTATATCCTGGATCCTGAAGGTATGTGAGGATTGATCACCCTCTCTCACGAAAGGGTATTTTCATACTCTCTAAGATTTAAAGGTTTTCACCTTTCTAAGATTTGGAGTTTATACACTCTCGCCTGTAGCGCATGAAACTCAGGGTTTATCCCCAGAATATTAAGGGTTTGCCCCAGTATGTTGAGGATTCATTTCAGGATAACAAGGTGTTTGCCTCGATGTGTTTGGAATTTGTTCAAGCCAAACCATGAATACATTTGCATTTTTGTGTCATAACAGGGGACATTATACTATTCCAAGGTCGGATCCAAGTTTATAAGTATGAACTAGGGACATTCCTATGGTGAAAAATTGGAATTGACTCTTTGGGAATCTATGGTATGATCTTTCCTTTTCTCAGAAGATTTACATTTCCTAAGTTATATAATGATATCCTGACCAGGATATCTCTTAAGATACTTGTCAGGATATTCCTAGATGATGTTCCCATAATATTTCTAAGAATTCTCAAACAAAACAATTTTCATAAATAAGATTCACGTAATGAAAGGAGTAAAGTCAAAAAAGGGTTATATTATTAACTTGGCAAAAGATTATGCTTTTGGCTTCGTCTCAAACCGAGACCCGTCCACCAAAAGCATAATTAGTTTTTCAACATATTTACTTAACAAATGAAGGCTTCGTCTTGGAACCCAAGATACCTCCACCTTCACTTGTTAAAAGTATTCAAAATAAACTATACTAACTGATAACCAAGGGCTTCGTCCTGAAACTCAGGATCCCTCCACCTTTGGTTATCATATTGTCTAAATGCAGGAAAGTAAATTGTTTCAAAGACAATAAAAGTAAATTGTTCAAGGGACCAAAACCATCAACTCTAAAAAAGTGGGCACCGGCCTAAGCATCAATATCCATCATCGCCCACTCAGATGCCCTCACACAGCGGCATCCTCTCCAACCTTCTCTGGTTTACCAGCATCCTGCCCAGCATCCTCACCAGCATCCGCTCCAGCATCCTTCTTGTCTCCAACCTGATCCACCACCTCGGCTGATTTGGAAGACTCACCGGCTTCTGCAGGGAGTGGCACAGCTTTCCCTCCAAGCTCCTTCAGTTTGGCCACCCAAGAGTCCACCGGCCAAGCTGGGCACACGAGGCCTGTCTCCTTGGCCTCATAGGCCATCTT
Source organism: Helianthus annuus (assembly GCF_002127325.2). NCBI lineage: Eukaryota > Viridiplantae > Streptophyta > Magnoliopsida > Asterales > Asteraceae > Helianthus > Helianthus annuus. The sequence continues at coordinate 31,705,724 of NC_035449.2, read as the reverse complement.
AATGCGGGCTTGTAGCAAGGAGACGATGGCGGAGGCCTTAATCCCTTCCCGGAAAGAAACCATGGCCTGCTCATGATCCATTTCTGCGGTGGTAAGTTTGAGCTCAGCCTCTTGGGTAACTTTCTTCATTAAGCTCTCGTAATGCCGGGACTTTGCTTCAGCGATGGCGCCTTGGTCAGCAACTGTGCTTTCGAGCTATTTGATCCTGGCTTCGTGGAGTGCAACAGTACCGCAGGCATCGTTGTACAGGTGGAGCAGATGCTGAAGGCCCTGCACATCAAATTCAGGTATGGGTCAGAATATATTAATCAGGATATCCTTTCAGGATATATATGCAGGATATGTAGCAGGATACTACCTTGTTGAGGAAGGATGTCATGGGCTCTAAGGAGTCGGAGAAGCTGAGTTCATCATAGGAGAACCCCTCGGAGCCTGGGGCACTGATTTCAGAGCCCTTCCTCTTCTTTGTTGTGGAAGCACGGGTCCTAGGGTTAGCCTTGGGGGCCGGCAGTGGCTTGGAGCTGGTAGCAGCAGGTGTCTCTTTCTTGACCATGACAGGAGTAGGATAACTGTCAAGCTCGTCAAGGTCAAGGAGGATCGGAACTTTACTGGAGTCTGCACAACAGGGAGTAAAAATTCTTTTGTAAGATATTTCAAATAAGAACATGTATGCAGGATATTGAGCAGGATCCTTACCAGACATGTTAACACTGGAAAGAGGGCTTGGAATTGGTGGAGACGGGTTAAAACTTCTTTCAGCTTCAGGAAGGAGTCTGATAGCGTCAATCCTTTTCTGTGAATCTGCAAGAGGAGGTGCTAGCTTCCTAAAATCGGCTGCAAACAAAACAGTAAAAAGAAAGTTGATCAGTTCAGGATATGAAACAAGATACAAAACAGGATCATCCTAAAGCCCTAAATCCTACCCTTTCTCAACCACTGCACTGGGTATTCCGTTCCACCAGGGATTGAGTCTCTTTTTACAAAGAAAAACTTGGACTTCCATTCCTCCTCATTCCTGGTGGCACGAAGTACCAGTGGGTCGCTGGAGGTAGAGTAGAACAAAAAACGGCAGGAACCATGGCATCTAAGCCGATATGCTAAGGGGAGGTCATGAACGGAAAGGTCAGGAATATGGTTGTTCTTGATTTGATCAAGAACGAGCAGGACTCGCCATAACATTGGCATTGTTTGACTGAAACAGATTTTTGTGGTATCGAAGAACTCGGTGATGAAATCGGGAAATGGAAACTGTAACCCCAAGGTAAAAGGAAAAGCGTTGAAGCATATCCATTCGTCGGAAACCATGTCTGATCGGATTTCCCGATCAAATGGCCGGAACACCGTCCCTTTCGGGAAGATGCCGGAGGTTTTAAGGGCCGACAGATGTGCGCTGTCAAAGGTGCATATTTCCTTCTCCGGATCCTGGAGAATATTTTGGTGAATAAACGAAGGAGCGGAGTCACCGGAGCTTGACCTTGTCTGTCTCGCCATATCTTTACCGGAATAGTATAGAGGAAAGAAGTAAGGAGAGAGAGAGAAGGGTTTTACCTTTTTCTTCTTGATAAAGATTAAATGGGGTGAACGAGAGAAGATATAGGGGAGTAATGAGTAGAAATAGGCTGAACGGTTACAAGCGGTCACATCAAGTCCTATCTCTTAATTGCCTCGGTTGTTGTGAAAAAATGTAACCGTTAGGACTCAGGATCCTTAACGGCAACATTTTTGGGGACAATTGTTATGGGTAAAATTCTGAGCTCCTCATATCCTGGGAAATATCTTGGGTTATATCTTGAATAAATGATATCTGCTTATATCCGAGATGCTCATTCAGGATGTCTATAATATCCTGAATAGTATCCTCAGGATTACTAACGTGTTGAGTGCAGGAGTACGCGTGCAGGTGCCCAACGTTCACAAAGACTCTTTCTCTAAGAGACTCGGTCCAAGTCGTTCAAATGAAGACGTTGAAGCCGCATTACCCGGACTACAACGTTAACAATGGAATATTCGAAAGCATCCCATATTTGTAGGAATTTCAGTTTGTATTTGATTACTATAAATAGGTGGGTATACCGGATCGAATAGGACATCACAGCTACACTCACTACACTTACACACTTGTTCTCTCGCAACCTGTACTCTCACACAAATCATTGTAACACTTAGCGATCTGGTCAATATCCTGCACTGTATCCTGAAGTTTGAAGTAATAAGAAGAACTTGGCAGCTGCGATTGTCAGCTCCCGAGGTTTTGTGCCGGCGATCTAGATTGATCAAGGGCTTTCCTCATACATCTCGTGTCAACCCCTTTACTTTTTGCTCATCGTTTGATCATAGATACAGCTCAATATCCTGAGCCGTATCCTGAACACTGTTTTTCCAAACAACATAAACAACATATTTTCAACACAGTTTTCAGCACACTACCTCACTTAACTAATTTGATCACTAAATTGCTTCGGTAATTTTTGACCAAAACAATTATGATATAACATGTCCAAGAAGGGACGTTATTAAATAATTGTCCTCGCAGGGACTTTAAGTCGAAAGATACGTCCTCATTGGGACTTATTAATGAAACAATATGTCCTTGAAGGGACTATAATGAAATATCATATTCACAAGGGATTTTAATGGAATAATATATCCATAAAGGGACTTTGATGAATGAATATGTCCTTGAAGGGACTACGATGAAATAATATGTCCTCAAAAGGACTATAATGAATTATTATGTCCGTCAGGGCCTTTCGTCAGGGTCTTTGATGAAATAATATGTCTTACAAAAAGATTTCAATGAAATAATATGCCCATGAAAGGACTATAATGGAGTATAATGTCCATGAAAGGACTATTTTGAAGTATGATGTCCGTGAAAGGACTATATTGAGATACCAAGTCCACGAAGGGACTATTTTAAAATAGTGTATCCACAAAGGGATTTTAATGAAATCACACGTCCATGAAAGGACTATATTGAAATAGCATGCCCACTAAGGGACTTTATTGAAATATAATGTCCATGAAGGGACTGTATTGAAATATAATGTCCACGAAGTGACTATAAGGAAATATAATGTCCACGAAGGGACTAAATAGCAAATGCCCATACAGGGTCTTAAGTTGAAAGGTATGTCCACACAGGGACTATATAGAAGAGATAGGTCCTTATAGGGACTTGAAGGATAATGAATATTATGAAAGAAGGATTCTCTAACTCCTTCCTTTCTCCATTTCGATTGTTTCTCTTCTTTGTTTATCATATACGGTAGGGACACTGAAGACCTCAGTGAATAAAGTAAGTATCCAAATCAGGATCCGTTATAAAAGTAGAATTTCAAGAATTCCATGGTTAAAGAATGATTACTTGGATGGTTACTCATACCCAAATTTCTAAATTTGCATTTATTGATACTTCATTATTCACAATAGCGAATAATACATATCATCCCTTTAGCTTCCTTCTCGAGGATATTTTCGGTCCGAGTCTTAATTTCTCATTTTTGACCTTAATCCATTGTAACAATAACAAAATTAATTCATTTGATTTTATTATTCCATATCGTTGTATGAAATTTATCTACATCGTTTATGGATGCTTCTACATGTTTTATTTAGTTTAGCCAAGTCTATAACCTTGTCTTCGCCATTTATTACTATTGCAATTGCCGGGTTCGGGTGTAATTACACTCCTTCCCAATACAACATTTATTCACTTCATTAAGTTCCCGGGTTCGAGTGTATGCGCACTCCTTCCCATCGCAATATTCATCGAGAATACTTTTTGCCTCGGGTTCACATGCTCACCATTATTTATTTTCTTATATACATATATATATATAGGTATTTCTTTTACATAATTCACTCATTTCACTACTCATATATGCCCTTATGCAACTATTATTCACACTCGTATCGAATAAAATTTGTGTTAAATTAAATTTACAAGAAACATACCTGAAACGACATCATGTTCAGCTTTAGCCTCTGTGGCTGTCACGTGGGAAGACCTTGCCTTCTCTTTTGGGGTATCAAACTTTGCGTCAGCTGTGTCTTTGGTTCCAACCAATTTTAGGCATTCAGACCTTTTATGTACTGGGTTATAACATTTATAACACACTGACACCTTCCCCGGGCAATTTGCAACCACATGTCCCACTTTACTACAAAGAGGACATGGTTTGTTTCTAAAGTAGCATTTGCCCCGGTGAGTTTTTCCACATATTTTACACTAAGGTGTCCCCTTTCTTGTAACTCCTTTCTTAGAAGCTTTATTAAGCTTTGATTTCTTTACGGGACTTGGGTTCACATCCAACACTCTCCCGTCATCTTTTCCTTGTGGGAGACTGTCTTTTATCTCAGTCATCATGTCCTCCACCACTAGCAAGATTGTGGTTTGTAGTCTCTCGACAAATTGCGGTAGACTGGCTTTTACTGCCTTTCCGACTACTTCGGAACCCGTCATCTTTTCCTTGTGAGAGACTGTCTTTTATCTCAGTCAGCATGTCCTCCACCACTAGCAAGATTGTGGTTTGTAGTCTCTCGACAAATTGCGGTAGACTGGCTTTTACTGCCATTCCGACTACTTCGGAAATTTTAGCTTCCGTCTCTTCAGTTAATTGAGATGCTAATTCGCCCCCGGTTACACCCGACATTTCTTTCATCTGTTCAGTGACTTTCGGCACCTTATCGTTATTGCCCTCTTCATTCATCTTAAATCTGAATGTTTATATTAATTGTTAAACATTTCATTCTATATCATTTGCATCTTTCGTTTTGATTTAGCCAAGTTCACAATTTGCTTAGACCATTCATGTTTGGTGCACTTTCCGGGTTTGAGTGTATTACGCACTCTTCCCATGCACATCTAATCGTATTCATTTTCTAATGTTTTAATGAAATCTACTAAAATAACTAATTCTTACCGGATGTTTGATCAAGCTTCGAACCGAACACACTTTGTCAACAACCTTGAGCTCTAATTACCAACTTGTAACACCCGTCTCATTTAATTAAGATTTTAATATAAAATACGCATTTTTAAAAGGAAATGAATCATTTCATAAAGTTAGACAAAACAGTGAGTTTTCAAAGTAACAATGTTCTAGTAACTAATTAGCTAGTTAAGACATCGAAACGATAAGTTAAGTGTTTACAAAAGGAACATTGTTTACAACAAAGTTAGATAAGCGCGGAAGTTTCAAAATACAGTGTTCGGTTCTTGGCGCTTGCTTGATCTTCATCCAAAAGATTACCACTTTCACCTGAATTCAAAACCAACTTAACAGTTAGTTTTGATAACTTAATAATGTATGGAAACAAGTTACATGAGTTAAAACAACAAAATTCAAACAATTTTCGGAATTTAGGGGCGTCGTGCTATGCTACGGGGTGTCGCGCGACGCCACGCCCCATTTTCGACAGAATGTTGCTTGTTTGCTGCTGCAGTTTCCCAGCTCCAACTTTTTATCAAATCCTAACTTAGAACCACCATAACTTTTGATTCGTAAGTCCGTTTTGTGTGGTTCTTTTTCCTACGCGTCCATAATAAAATTACGGATCTAACCATGTAAATTTCACATAACGAAACCCGGTTTATGAACGAATGCTTCACAAAATCCTTGTTTCGATTATACGACCCATTAGCTATGTGTGCATATTTTTCATCATTCAGTTCTTTGGCATACTAGATTTAATTACCCATTCACCGGGCTTGTAAATCTTGGCGTATCCGCGCCATTACATGGCTTTACGCTCGCATTAGAATTTCATGCTTGTTTTCTCAAAATTCAAGCATGCCGCTTCATGCAACTCTTGCAATTGATTTCTACCGTTCGACCCGATATCACGGATTCATAAACTTAACTTAGTATAACCAATCCACTGGCTTATTGCTATCTAACACTAGCACGATATGAGACTTTCGAGTCTCTACACACATGATCGTTTTAAAGACATAGTTTTGACCCGTTTGGTTGTCGAGTGAAAAACATCACTTTAATAACAAACCAAACTATTTCCAACCGTTATTTTGACCCGTTTAATTGTCGAGTGAGCTTCGCCACTTCAATGACACACCAAACGCATATACTACACTATGACACCATTAACAAACTAAATCCAAACATTTATGCATAATGTAACGGGACTAAAATCACGTACCCTTAATGCACTCCTTTCAAATGCGTATCCCATCCGGCTTGTCCACTTGACGATCCAGATTCCTTGCCTATAGAGTTCAACCAAGTATTGTTTAGAACTCTTTTCACAATATATCACGCATAATTTGCCATATCGTACAAACATGCGTTTTTATCTCAAATTCACTATGTTAGCTTTCTTTTAAGCATTTTAACAAACACTTTAAGAGCATGGTTTTTAAATAACCATTACCAAGTTCATGTCTCAACTATTTTAGCCGAGTGTTTATACTTTTTGCAAGTTCTTTGCTCCTAGCATGTATATCAATATCAAATTCGCTTCATGCAAACCGTTTAACATAAATTTTCTGATTACTTATTTGGTTTCCTTTTTATTCACAAACCTATTTAACACTTAGATAGGTAAACATGAATATTCATAATTTGGACATCAATTTCACAGATTATTGGCTAGGGTTTTACATCAGAACATGTCTCCAACCCTAATTTCATCTAAACATCAACATATCAAGCTCAGATTTTGATTTCACAATTTATCAAGAATCTGAGATGGGACTAAAATGATGGAATTTAGCATACCTTATGATCACTTCGCTGAGATGATCACTAATCTATGCTTGGAATTCGATTTGGAAAACTTTAGAGCCTTCAATTTGATCAAAAAGTTGAAACTAGGGTTTGAGGGTGAACTTGGTCGCCCCCTGCGTTCTTGATCGTTCCAGACACACTCAAACGTGTGTTTGGATTTTTTTTTGTTTTATTAAAACTAGTTTGATTTTTAACATATTTGGCCCCTCAACTAAATCCAAGTTAAACTTTACATGTTTTAATCAAGTTTCTTTGTTTTTACTAGGCTCATGACTAACTGGGTTATTTATTCCTAGTTAGTTTATTCTTGTTTATTTTATACTTTCTAATTCTAATATAAAGTTTTATATTTTCGGGGTGTTACATTTGTAATCCGAGACTTTGATCGTAATGGAATTCTAATTGATACTTATACATGTTACATACTTATGTTAAACGTTACAACCTTGAATACTTGTTTATATGCAAAAACCAACACTTGAAATGCTTGAATCCTCAATTATACGTGCTCTATGTTCATACATTACACTCTTATGCTAGAAATACTTAAAACTGATACTTATTATACGTGCAAATACTCATACATGCATTCACGATATTCGAATTATACTTCCATACGTTTTATATGCTTGAAAACATGTTAATTATGGAAGTTATTGAATAAAAAGATAAGAATGGAAGTCTAGGGGCCAAAATGTGAAAAACAAAACTTGAGACAGACAAAGAAGTGCCGCGCTATGCGACGCCCTTTCCTCTCCTGGTCGCGCGACGCGAGCCCCCTTAATTCGCAGCGAGTTGTTTCTCAGCTGCAGATTAGCCAACTTCCACTCTCTCATCTTTTCTCCAATCAACTTACAACCTTCATAAACACCAAACCCTACCTCCCCTCTATATAAACAAGCCTCCATTCACCAATTTTCACTTTCCAAACTCCTCTACACTCTCAAAACTCTCTCAAATCAGTTGCAAACATCAGAAAAGTCAGATTGTTCTAAGTGCCAAAGTGAGCACTTTTCTTCACCTCTTCTTCCCCATGAAAGCTTGGAACACCTCTAGGAGTGTTTCCACAAGATTACCATGGTAATCTAAGGTGGAACATCACCATTTTGAGGTCCAACTTTCTGCTTTGAAGAAGAACTTTACTTAAACTTGTTTATATTCAACTTTCTTGTAAGAATCTTGCACCTAGCTTATCTCTAATCTTATCTATGATTATGGGATTTGTTTATAGTAGATTCTCATCAGTTTAGAGGTCCAAGAACCTCATAAACTTTCTGTTTTGTTAGGGTTTAAACAACCCACAAGTGATGAAACCATCCAAGCTTGCCATAGTTCTTATGGCAAGACTTGTGTTTTGGTAAAGGTGTGAAACATGGAGGCCTTAGCTATCCAAACTCGTTCCACCACCTCGCTTGATGATTTATTTCATATCCACTAAGTAGTTTGCTAACCCTAAAGTAAGTTGACCCCGCCTCGCCTCCAACATTTGCCATGTTGGGTATGACACGCCCGGGTTGTCCTTATTTGGCTACTTAGCATGTTAATAGATTAGCATAGTTTTTCATTCTTGTTATTCATGACCAACCGGGTTACCAACTAAGTTGGTAAACTTTGTGCTTTGGTGAATCATACAATGTGGTGTTCCCACCTCCATGCATGACTTATATGAACTCTATATGTAACACCCCGTGTTTTCGAAAGTCAAAGTCAAAGTCAAGATTGAAGTCAAAGGAAGAAAAGATTGCTAATTGCAATCTGTCTCTCCCTGACCAAACCCTGTTTTGACTTCTTTGACTGTAATTAGTCTATTTTGATTTGTACGTTAGTTGTATTATGTGGAGTAAGTTGCTAAAATCGAAGTAATCGAATTAATTATCAGTACGAACCGCATTTCGACATTGAATAGCAGGAAGTAACAATGCGATAAAGACAATTGATCAATAAACAAACTACACTAATCAACATCGAACTCGAAACTCGAATGTCGCAATGATTGGTTATTGTTATATGTGTGTGTGCCTTATGTGTTACCTGTGCGTGTTTACTTTATGTTATGTGTGGTAATCAATCGAAACTCGACTCGAAATCGAAACTTAATCGAACTCAATCGAAATCGAATCATGACAATTGGTGGAGAAGAGACAGCGCGAGATATAGATGATTGTATGTTAGATATAGTGGTTGGGATTAAAAGTAATTTGAATAGGAAACTCTATCGTACTCGCCTCATCCTCAATCGAAATCGAAATATCAAAAATCGTTGCATCGAACACTCGAATCGTGCAGCTGAACGATCAGGCTACCAGCCGATAGAACAGCCAGCCGATCGGACTGCTGTCCGATCGAACATGCTGTCCGATCATGCTGCCCGACCGATCGGCCAGCACTTTCCTCTTATGGCATCCTATAAATACCCCTTGTCACTCTCAAACTTTCTACTTTTGGAAAACTCTGACCGACCACCTCGTGCTGCCCTCTTTTTCTCAGATTCCTCCCGATTCCGGTAAGATTTCATCCTAAATCTTGTACTTTCTTGATCTACACGCACTCCTACACTTTTATATCTTTCAAATCTTGATTTCTAACCGTGAAATCATCAAGATTCAAGTGTTCTAGGATGATGTCATCATGGTGTTCTTTAAGAACTTCATGTTTTGGCCTCAATCCACCAAGAATAACTTGAATCTAGCCGATTTCCACATAAACAAACAAAGATCTGTTATAGATCTAAACATATACACGGTGAAAAGGATTGAAAGAAGGTTTTTCCAACTTTCTTTCAACTCTTTTACACTCAATGCCTTCAAACCGATAGAAACAAAGCTTGAGCCAACTTACTAATCATCCTAGTAGCTGTGTGGCTCAGGATTTAGGTTCTATCCACGAGGTTCGTCGATTTCGGGTTAAACGTTAAACACTGTTCTGAACAGTTCACCGGCCGGATTTGGGTGATTCCTGTCCGAGTAGGAGGAACCAGTAAAAATGAGGGTTCTATGGTTCGACATGTTGTCAAAATACCTCGATATAACGACAAACAAACCAAAACAGCCAAGTGTTAGACGAACAGGCCGACCAGGTCAGGATGCTGACCGATCGGACTGTTGTCCGAACGGACAGCCAGCCGATCGGACAGTCAGCCGATCGACCAGGTCAGCCGATCGGCTAGCACATGGTCCCACACTTGAACAATCCATTGAAGTCTAGTATTGAACGAACTGCTGTTCGATCGGACTACCGTCCGATTGGATTACTCTTCGGATCATTAGATACTATGCTTCAACACTTAGTCGATTTTCAACATGTTAAACGCGTTTGGAGTGCCACTCGATCAGATAGCTGTCCGATCAGGTGACATTCTGCTGAGAACCTATTTATTGAAGTACCTAACCGATCGGATAGCCGGCCGATCGAACGACCGTTCGATCGACCGACCTGAAAGGTAAAGATACTTCAATGTTTTCAAAAGCTACAACGAAAACTTCAAAAGTCAAACCATCATACATAAACACATCCTACTCAAAGGAAGAAACAATCCACTCGAACAGCCATCCGATCGGACTCCCGTCCGACCGGACAACTGTCTGAATGGACTGTCAATCGAACGGACAGCCGTTCGATCGGACTGCTATCCGATCGACCCACTGTCCGATCCTTCGACACCTGTTTCCCGTCTTACGTATTGCTTATCGTTATGCTATCGAACTATTCAGACTAACCCTACTCTCAAGTGCTCCCTTCAATCCATCTATCACTGTGAGTATACTCGAACCTTTTTTGCTTTGGCACTTTTGGGTGTTACATACGTTACTTATTCTAAATCACAATCGAACACACTACTCAGTTACTTTAAACGCTAACCGTTACCGCATGTATTACGTGACTAAATGAATGCTTGTTGTTATGTTTACACGTGGAATGTTGTCTACCTGCCTTAACGACGATAGTACTATAGTTTGGACTCAGCACCCGTTCACACGGGGGTTGTTAAGGACAATTACTTGCATGGATTACGGTGGTAATCATGTATTGCGAACTGCCTCGGGCAGTCAACCCGCAGTCATTGGTATCGATAGATCCATGTCGATAATTAACATGCTTTGTTTTCCTCTGTGTACGTGCTGGTTATGCGTAAACTATTTCGAACTCTATATGCTATTATCAAACTTGTATGCTCACCTTTACATTTTATGTATTGACTTTATTTTAACGTATGTGACAGGTGTTTAAGATGCTTATCTGCTAGGAAGGCGAAGCTAGAATAAGAGTCTAGAGCATAGTTGTCTGTAGATCTTGCAGCTTGAGTCTCTAGACATAGATAAACAATATTTATATTTAAATCTGAGTTGTCGGAACAGAATATTTGACTAGATTTTATCTGTAATAATTTGTTTGCTATTTGAGGTACGGTATGGGACGTATTATATAAATTGAATAGTAATGATAGTTGTTATGGAAACTTCTAGACAATCTGTTTCGCTCAATGCCATGCCCCGATGTTTCCGCTATCGGTTGGGGTGTGACAGGTTGGTATCAGAGCCATAACTATAGGGAATTAGGCAGATTCGACCTAGTCCGGGTCGATGTCTTAGAGACTTAGACTATAGTTAGGAACCAACAGACCAAGTGAGAAATAGCAGGACTCGCTTACACTACACTATCACTGCACTCGAATTTTTGACTAAATGACGAGCGATTTAGTCGGGATTAGGTGTGAAAACCGCAAAATTCTCGACAAAATTTGCTTGATCCACCCGCATTTTTACTTATCAACGGGGAGAATTAAACCAAATCAGGAGTGAAATCCATATTTTGATAAATAATCTCCTCTATTTTACTAAAAACCAGGGAAAGTTGGCAAGACAGGGGTGAAACCCTAACCTTGACGACTTGTTCATGGATTTTGCCAAAACTCTCACCAAAGTCTCAACGGACTCCAACGATCTGAACTCACAGTACGATTAAAGGGATTTGCACCGGATGCCCAAGACTCGAGGCAGAGGCCTTATCCTGAAAGTCAACATGTGTACGACGGATTCTTGTGAATAGTCGTATCGCTTTGGGTAGTCAATGTCTAGTAGCCGAAGACAATCTATCTCTCGATTTTTATGTGCTTTCGATTCTGAGCCCGCAACTGCCGACTCTGATGACTCGTTGATTTCATGTGTTATGTGTGTTTAGCTGTTTATATGTTTAAAATTTTGAGATTTATTCGATTTTTACACCTATTTCAATCGACACACATGACCCGCAATGCTCTTCTATCTCAAAACGTTAACAAATCGTTACTACTAAGAGGAAACGCAGTACGCTAGGATACTCGCCATACTAATACGCATATACCATACTAATCGCTACGATAGACGAGATCGCTGTATTTGAGCAATCGCAGACTTTGAATGATAGGTTTATGTATTCTGACTACCTCTATGATTAAATGTGTATGTGTTTCTGTGCTTCTATGTCTCTGTGTTTCTGTGACCTACGTGCTTATGTGCTTATGTGATTACGTGAATCCGTGGTTATATACTTATGTGTTGATAAGAATACATGCTCCAACGTGTTCATACATGCTCCAACGTGTTCCTAAACTCTAGTAAGTAGTAGATGTGTGAGGTGAGATTCGATTACGATGTGTCTGAGACCGACGACAATGTCTGTTGCAGACAATGTCGTCATCTGGACACCGAACCCCACTTACCCGCCAAGAAAAGAGAGACAAGCATCTTGCTGCTATCATCGCCAAACAAGTGGCAAAGGCGGTAAGTGAAGTGTATGAGAACGTCAGCAAATCATCTGAGAAATCAAGGACTGAAGCTCCCGAAGATGCTACCAAGACTGTTTTCAGCTACAAACAGTTCAAGGCATGCGAACCAAAGGAATTAACCGGAGAAGATGGCCCAACAGCTATGTTTCAATGGTTCGATTCCCTCGAAGTCACTCTGCGCCAAAGCGGCTGTCCAGAAAATCTCCGTACCCTAAACGAAACCGGCGTCTTCCAGTCCAGAGCTCTAGACTGGTGGACGGCCGAACGAAACAAACGCGGGAAAGATGCAGCTTATGAGCTGACTTGGGAAGAGCTGAAAGCCATTATGATGGACGAATTCTGCCCTCCCCACGAACGCCAAAAGCTGGAGGACGAGTTTTGGAATATCAAACAGAAGGATGGAGACAACGCTGCCCTGACTGCTCGCTTTAAGCATCTCAGCATTATCTGTCCCGACCAAGTCAAGACGCCAGAGATAGCAATCAAGAAGTACATTCGAGCTTTACCCGATTGTGTTGCCGATTTTGTTCACGCCGCGAAGAACTCATCAATTGAAGAGACTTACTTGCTTGCTGCCGAAATCAATGACAAGCGAGTAAAAGCTGGTTTCTGGGATAAGCCCTCCAAGTCTCTGCATCAAGCCACCACTGCATCGACCGCCGTGCTCAACCATCCAAGTCATCACGCTGTAAGAAGAAGCACAACAACAGCAGCTCCAGCAACAAGAACTGTGCTGTCACTACCACTGCTGCTCCTCTGCAAGCCGTACCAGCTCAGCAGCAGTCTCATCACTGACCAGCACCAGTTACTCAAGCACCGCCAGCGAAGCGTGCTTACACAGGTCCCCACCCACTCTGCCCGACATGCTCATATCGTCATCCGGTGGGTCTTGCCTGTCGTTTCTGCGCTCATTGCAATCTGTACGGTCATTTCACTGCCAGTTGTCGCTACGGTCCCCGTAACCCCACAGCTCCTACCAATGCTCATCAAGCTCTACTCCCAGCCCCGCAAGGCCAACTAGCGGCTCAGGCACCCGCGATCAATGCTCGAGTCTGCTTTACATGTGGTGACCCTAACCACTTTGCAAACATGTGCCCGAACAGGGTTGTGAAGCAAGAGCCCCAGCAGCAGCAGCCTCAGCAGCAGCAACAAGCAGCACACGCCAGAACCTTCAACATCAATGCTTGTCAAGCCCAGGCTGACAACAACGTGGTTAATGGTACGTTCCTTGTGAATGGAATTTATGCATCGTGTTTGTTTGATACTGGAGCCGATAATTGCTTTGTGTCGTTCGAATTTGAAAAGCTCCTTAGTCGTAAACGCTCTTATCTCCCCTCGTCATTCGAAGTTGAAGTCGCTACTGGAAGAACTGTCACCGTTAATTCCGTTCTACGTGATTGTACACTCGAGCTCAACAATCACATCTTCCCAATCGACCTTATTCCGATGCAACTCAGAAGTTTTGACGTCATAGTAGGCATGGACTTTCTTCGTGAAAACTACGCTGAAGTTGTGTGTTTCGATAAGATGATTCGATTCTCGCTCGCGAATGGTGATTTACTATGTGTCTATGGCGAAACTGCTTCGAAAGGTCTCAAGCTCATGTCGTGTGTCCAAGCTAGCAAGTATCTCTGCAAGGAATACAGAGCTTTCTTGGCCAACATTGTAGTAGCGGAGAAGGAAAAGAAACGGAAGGCAGAAGTTAAAGACGTTCCCGTGGTCCGTGAATTTCCTCAGGTGTTCCCTGATGATATGCCCGGACTACCGCCAAGTCATGATATCGACTTCCGAATCGACCTCATTCCTAGAGCTAACCCTGTAGCCAAAGCCCCTTATCGACTCGCGCCATCCGAAATGCGAGAACTCTCGAACCAACTCCAGGAATTACTTGAAAAAGGCTTTATTCACCCGAGCACCTCTCCTTGGGGCGCGCCAGTCCTTTTCGTTAAAAAGAAGGATGGGTCGTTCAGGATGTGTATCGACTACCGGGAATTGAATAAGTTAACCATCAAGAATCGTTATCCCCTACCTCGCATCGACGATTTGTTTGACCAGCTACAAGGTGCTACGTGTTTCTCGAAGATCGATCTACGATCAGGTTACCATCAACTACGCATTCAAGAGGAAGATATACCCAAAACCGCGTTTCGAACTCGTTATGGCCATTATGAATTCGTTGTTATGCCTTTTGGCTAAACCAACGCACCCGCGGTCTTCATGGATCTGATGAATCGCGTGTGTAAACCATATCTCGACCGTTTCGTCATCGTATTCATCGACGATGTCTTGATCTATTCCAAATCGAAAGCCGAACACGCGCAACATCTACGTTTGGTTCTCGAACTACTCCAGGGGAATCAACTCTATGCCAAATTCTCCAAGTGCGAATTTTGGTTAGAGGAGGTTCAGTTCCTGGGTCACATAGTTAATAGTCAGGGTATTCATGTCGATCCTGCGAAGATTGAAGCCGTAAAGAGTTGGGTTACGCCAAAGAACCCGTCTGAAGTCCGTTCTTTTCTAGGATTAGCGGGCTATTATCGACGATTTATCGAGGGATTCTCCAAGATCGCTGTGCCACTTACCGCTCTCACGCATAAAGACAGACCTTTTGCTTGGGGGACTGAACAAGAGTCTGCTTTCCAAACTCTCAAGCACACGCTTTGCAATGCTCCTGTTCTCACGTTGCCCGATGGGAACGACGGTTTCATTGTCTATTGTGACGCTTCCAACCTTGGTCTTGGTTGTGTTCTCATGCAATGGGACAAGGTTATAGCTTACGCATCTCGTCAGCTCAAAATTCACGAGAAGAACTATACAACCCACGATCTCGAGCTAGGCGCAGTTGTTTTTGCGTTAAAGATTTGGCGACACTACCTATATGGTACCAAGTGTACGATCTTCACCGATCATAGGAGCCTACAACATATCTTTGATTAGAAAGAACTTAATATGCGTCAACGCCGATGGGTAGAACTTCTCAACGATTACGACTGCGAAATTCGTTATCACCCAGGCAAGGAAAACGTCGTTGCCGACGCACTCAGCAGGCGGGATACCCAAGCCCAATACAACCTCGAAACTCTAATTCGTGAAGCCCAGCATGCTTGTTTTAATGACCGCACCTTGAAGAGGGAACGAATCTATCACGATGGAGCTCAGCTTGTAAGCAAATCGAATGGAATCTTCTATTTTCTGGACCGAATTTGGATCCCGAAACGGACCAATTTACGACAAATTCTGATGGACGAAGCCCACAAATCCCGATATTCTATTCATCCCGGTGCCGATAAAATGTACCAGGATCTTCGTTACAAGTACTGGTGGCCGGGTATGAAAAGGGATATCGCTCTCTACGTTGGGAAGTGCCTGACTTGTGCAAGAGTCAAGGCTGAACATCAAAGGCCCTCTGGCTTACTCGAACAACCCCCAATCCCTATGTGGAAATGGGAGAGTATAGCTATGGATTTCATAACCAAACTTCCGCACACGTCATCAGGTCACGACATCATTTGGGTTGTCGTTGATCGTTTGACCAAATCAGCCCACTTTTTGCCAAACGGGAAGACTACAAGGTAGAACGATTAGCCCGAATCTACACCGACGAGATCATTTGTAATCATGGTACGCCTCATGACATCATTTCTGAACATGATGCTCGGTTTACCTCGCGATTGTGGGAAACGTTTCAAGCAGCTCTCGGTACGTTGCTTAACTTAAGTACCGCATTCCATCCTCAAACCGACGGACAGACTGAAAGAACGATCCGTACTCTTGAAGACATGCTCCGTGCGTGTGTCATAGACTTCGGTGGCAATTGGAATAAATACCTACCGCCATTCGAATTCTCGTACAACAACAGTTATCATACCAGCATCCAGATGGCACCATTCGAGGCTTTATATGGAAGAAGATGTCGATCGCCTATTGTGTGGTACGAGATCGGTCACTCGCAATTAACCGGTCCTGAGCTATTGCAAGAAACGACTGTCAAAGTCCTCCAAATTCGAGACAACTTGTTGAAAGCTCGATGTAGACAGAAAAGTTACGCCGGTAGACGACGCAAGCCCCTTGAATTTGACGTTGGCGACTACGTACTCCTAAAGGTATCACCTTGGAAGGGTGTGGTCAGATTCGGCAAGAAAGGGAAACTAGCGCCTCGATACGTTGGACCTTTTAAGATTCTGGAAAGGATCGGAAAAGTCGCCTACAGACTTGAACTACCGGAGGAACTTAGTAACATCCACCCGACTTTCCATGTGTCAAACCTCCGAAAGTGCCTGGCTGAGCATGATCTAATTGTACCACTCGACGACCTTCAAATAAATGAAACGCTACACTTCATGGAGAAGCCTGTCGAAATCATGGATCGCCAAACCAAGCAACTCAGGCGCTCACGCATTCCTATTGTGAAAGTCCGATGGGAAGGCAAACGAGGCGCAAAGTTCACTTGGGAACTCGAAAGCGACATGAAGGCGAAATACCCGCAGTTATTTAAGTGAAAGTCTAGAGAGAGAAAGTAGCAAAAAGGTGATTCACGGTGTTGTGCAGCTTTCAGCCTAATTTCGGGACGAAATTCCCTAAACAAGGGGAGGCTGTAACACCCCGTGTTTTCGAAAGTCAAAGTCAAAGTCAAGATTGAAGTCAAAGGAAGAAAAGATTTCTAATTGCAATCTGTCTCTCCCAGACCAAACCCTGTTTTGACTTCTTTGACTGTAATTAGTCTATTTTGATTTGTACGTTAGTTGTATTATGTGGAGTAAGTTGCTAAAATCAAAGTAATCGAATTAATTATCAGTACGAACCGCATTTCGACATTGAATAGCAGGAAGTAACAATGCGATAAAGACAATTGATCAATAAACAAACTACACTAATCAACATCGAACTCGAAACTCGAATGTCGCAATGATTGGTTATTGTTAT
Organism: Helianthus annuus; assembly: GCF_002127325.2. Lineage (NCBI taxonomy): Eukaryota > Viridiplantae > Streptophyta > Magnoliopsida > Asterales > Asteraceae > Helianthus > Helianthus annuus. Next base: position 31,688,288 of record NC_035449.2, on the reverse strand, counting down.
ACGTGTGTGTGTGCCTTATGTATTACCTATGCGTGTTTACTTTATGTTATGTGTGGTAATCAATTGAAACTCGACTCGAAAATCGAAACTCAATCGAACTCAATCGAAATCGAATCATGACAATTGGTGGAGAAGAGACAGCGCGAGATATAGATGATTGTATGTTAGATATAGTGGTTGGGATTAAAAGTAATTTGAATAGGAAACTCTGTCGTACTCGCCTCGTCCTCAATCGAAATCGAAATATCAAAAATCGTCGCATCGAACACTCGAATCGTGCAACTGAACAATCATGCTACCAGCTGATCGAACAGCCAGCCGATCGGACTGCTGTCCTATCGGATAGGCTGTCTGATCATGCTGCCCGACCGATCGGCCAGCACTTTCCTCTTATGGCATCCTATAAATACCCCTTGTCACTCTCAAACTTTCTACTTTTGGAAACCTCTGACCGACCAGCTCATGCTCCCCTCTTTTTCTTAGATTCCTCCCGATTCCGGTAAGATTTCATCCTAAATCTTGTACTTTCTTGATCTACACGCACTCCTACACCTTTCTATCTTTCAAATCTTGATTTCTAACCGTGAAATCATCAAGATTTAAGTGTTCTAGGATGATGTCATCATGGTGTTCTTGAAGAACTTCATGTTTTGGCCTCAATCCAACAAGAATAACTTGAATCTAGCTGATTTCCACATAAACAAACAAAGATCTGTTATAGATCTAAACATATACACGGTGAAAAGGATTCAAATATGGTTTTTCCAACTTTCTTTCAACTCTTTTACACTCAATGCCTTCAAACCGATAGAAACGAAGCTTGAGCCAACTTACTAATCATCCTAGTAGCTGTGCGGCTCAGGATTCAGGTTCTATCCACGAGGTTCGTCGATTTTGGGTTAAACATTAAACTCTGTTCTAAACAGTTCACCTACCGGATTTGGGTGATTCTTGTCCGATCAGGAGGAACCAGTAAAAACAAGGGTTCTATGGTTCGACTCGTTGTCAAAATACCTCAATATAACGATAAACAAACCAGAACAGCCAAGTGTTAGACGAACAGGCCGACCAGGTCAGGATGCTGAACGATCAGACTGCTGTCCGAACGGACAGCCAGCCGATCGGACAGTCAGCCGATCGGCAAGCACATGGTCCCACACTTGAACAATCCATTGAAGTCTAGTATTGAACGAACTGTTGTTCGATCGGACTACCGTCCGATTGGATTACTCTTCGGATCATTAGATACTATGCTTCAACACTTAGTCGATTTTCAACATGTTCAACGCGTTTGGAGTGCCACCCGATCGGACAGCCGTCCGATCAGGTGACATTCTGCTGAGAACCTATTTATTGAAGTACCTAACCGATCGGATAGCCGGCCGATCGAACGACCATTCGACCGACCGACCTGAAAGGTAAAGATACTTCAATGTTTTAAAAAGCTACAATGAAAACTTCAAAAGTCAAACCATCATACACAAACACATCCAACTCAAAGGAAGAAATAATCCACTCGAACAGCCATCCGATCGGACTCCCGTCCGACCGGACAACTGTCCGAATGGACTGTCAATCGAACGGACAGCCGTTCGATCGGACTGCCATCCGATCGACCCACTGTCCGATCCTTCGACACCTGTTTCCCGTCTTACGTATTGCTTATCGTTATGCTATCGAACTATTCAGGCTAACCCTACTCTCAAGTGCTCCCTTCAATCCATCTATCACTGTGAGTATACTCGAACCCTTTTTGCTTTGGCACTTTTGGGTGTTAGATACGTTACTTATTCTAAATCACAATCGAACACACTACTCAATTACTTTAAACGCTAACCGTTACCGCATGTATTACGTGACTAAATGAATGCTTGTTATGTTTACACGTGGAATGTTGTCTACCTGCCTTAACGACGATAGTACTATAGTTTGGACTCAACACCCGTTCACACGGGGGTTGTTAAGGATAATTACTTGCATGGATTACGGTGGTAATCATGTATTGCGAACTGCCTCGGGCAGTCAACCCGCAGTCATTGGTATCGATAGATCCATGTCGATAATTAACATGCTTCGTTTTCCTCTGTGTACGTGCTGGTTATGCGTAAACTATTTCGAACTCTATATGCTATTATCAAACTTGTATGCTCACCTTTACATTTTATGTATTGACTTTATTTTAACGTATGTGATAGGTGTTTAAGATGTTTACCTGCTAGGAAGGCGAAGCTAGAATAAGAGTCTAGAGCATAGTTGTCTGTAGATCTTGCAGCTTGAGTCTCTAGACATAGATAAACAATATTTATATTTAAATCTGAGTTGTCGGAACAGAATATTTGACTGATTTTATCTGTAATAATTTGTTTGCTATTTGAGGTACGGTATGGGATGTATTATATAAATTGAATAGTAATGATAGTTGTTATGGAAACTTCTGGACAATCTGTTTCGCTCAGTGCCATGCCCTGATGTTTCCGCCATCGGTTGGGGTGTGACACTATGATAATGCATGACAGACTTATTATTATTAGATGTACTATATAATATATATCTATATATATGTATGTATGTATAATCGGATTCTTGATGTTAATCGGATTATGATTACACTTCATGAATATAGGTTGTATTATCTAAGTTCTAAACCTCTCGTTACGATTCTAATGGGCAAGTTTCGACCCATGAAAACACATGAGAATTATAGTGTCAAAAACGAGTGTTTAAGACTAGATAATTAGTTTCGTATACATACTTTTGCATACTTAGAATTCCATATCCGAACCCTCCACAAATCCGAATACTCACACACATTCGTTTCCCCCATGTAGGGTGACTTCGGTGTTCCACCCTCCAAACTCAACGACTCGTGGATTGCTAGGAAACGCTTTGCAAAACCGTGAGTATACTCGACTCCCATTTTACTTTTAACACTTTTGGGTGCAATATGTATATGCTATCAAAATCACCAAATCACATACTTTATGCTTAATCACAAACAAAAAATCCTTTATACATGCTTAAAACGTCATACTTGCAAACTCGTATATGCTTGAATTCGTAAGCTTTATACTTTGTCATTAACTACGTACAATCCTCCCTTAATATGTATAGCGCTATAGGATTAACGCACCACCCGTATTCTTGAGGTCATGTTAAGTAAACAAAACGGTTTATTCATTGCTATGTTTAGATTACGCTAGCGGGAATCTTTGGGTTGACATGTATAGTTGCATGCTAGTATTGTATGATAGTTTTAAGTTAACGTTTATGCCATGTGGATTTGTTTAAACTTTTACATTATCTAGTATTCAAACTTGTATACTCGCCAATGCCTTGTATGTTGAACTATACTTTAATACGTATTGCAGGAAATTGATGATGATGAGGACGCATGGAATCTAGTAGGATGAACTAGAAACCCATTTTAATCTAGAACTCATGTTGTATTTTGTTTCTTTGATTACGTTGTTGTACTTTGTTTCCAAACGATGTATTTGATTCTAGAAATGAAATGAAACTTTGATTATTAAATACTTGTCGCAAATTAGTGTTATGAAGTCTCGAGCAATCTATTTCGTCCCGCCCCGATGATTCCGCCATAGGTTGGGGTGTGACACAATCGTCTAGCTTAATGATTATAGTGCTATAGGAGTAGCACCCGCCCTTATGTGGTAGTGTTACGTATTCAATCTTATATGGCCTGTTCCCTTATGTGGAAATGATATGCTAGTGGACACTTGATTTGATTGATAGTTTACACATGCTAGTAGTATACAAATTTCCATGTTAGATTGAGACCTTTTATTATATATTATGTAGACCAACTTGTATGCTCACCAACTATTTTGTTGACCTTTATTATTCATATATTGTAGGGAATTGATGATAATGTTTAAGAAATCTACAAGGTGGATTTAGAAACGCATGAATAAATTAGTTTTCTTTTGTTTAAATATTTGAATTGATGTAATTTCTTTTCTTTTAATAATGTACTAATTTGAGTTTATGAAATAAAAATGGTTTATTTAAATATTGTCATTTTCAATTGTTATAATGCTTTGAGCAATCATCCATTCGCTCATGCCCTGATGATTCCGCCATCGGTTGGGGTGTGACAGATTGGTATCAGAGCCATAACTATAGTGAATTAGGAAAAATTGCCATGATTGACCTAGTCTATAGTTAAGAACCGTATTTGACCATTCTTGATTATGATGTTAAAATTACCAATTTTCTTTTTAAATTGCTTCTATCTCTTCTTTTGTCTCGAGTTACATACCTTTCCTAAGGTACTCTACACAATGACATGGCTACATGAAGACACTCTTATTCCACAATCGAAATGACTCACCAAAATAGGGGTGATTCCCACATTTGGTGACGACTTTCAATTTGCCTTACATGTTATTTTCACAAAATTATACCATCAAGTTAGGAGTGATTTCTTTACCTTGATTGAAATTTCCCATTCTCACTCTAGTGGACCTTGCCAACGAGCCGAAATTCCCTTCTCATTGGTAAGAACTAACCACACTTAGGAACGACATCGTCAAGCTAGGGGTGAAATCCACATCTTGACAATTAGTTCCATTCCTTGATTTTCAATCTCACCAAAGTCTTGAATTTTCGATTGACTAGGGATACGTAGTAAGTGGAATGGTGAATGTCGTTAACCGATTTTTAGGCGAAAGTATCCTACCTATTAGGCCAAAGCGTATTCCCGAACTCAGGAGAACTTTCGAATACTTCGGCTTAGTCATAGTTTTGTTCCGAGACTCTCCATGTTTTACAAATCGAAATCTTTTTTTATGTTACATCAATTTCAATGTGTTTTACATTTGATCATTACTCGCTTAAAATTCGATTACACGAATCACGCCTCCCGCAATTTAAAACACTTAATAAAAATCAAGAACAAACTAAATTTATACTCCTTCATGTCCCATTATTTATGTCAACATGACTATATCATTCATTATGTGAAACTATTTGAAATCACATGTGCCTACATGCAATATTTAAATAACTACATGCTTATGTGAAACATGCAAACATATGTTATACACACCATTATGTCACAAATTGAATAAATCTTAATAAAACCCATTTGATCAAAGTCTTATCACCCTTTTATGTCCTATTGTAGATGTCTCTTCGTTCTAACGAACTTAACCTCCAATTTTCAATCTCTATCTCAAGCAAACTCAATCTTATCACCCCTCAATGGCAACACGTTCGATTCTCCAACTTCACCCTACTTTATTCTAAACTTTTTATGATCATGACATTCGATGCATTCAAACATTACATATTAGTCTTACATATGATTATTATTACACATACTTGAACTTATACATTCGTCATTGCATGTTATTTTTACACATGTTTATCATTATTCATACTTAAACTCATACATTTGACAATACATGATAGTCCTACATATACTTGTCCCTACTCATACTCGAACTTATGCATTTGATGTTACACGATTAGTTTTGTCCTTACGCATACTTTAATACAATCACATATACACGCGCTCGGTACTTCCATGTATTCATACGCAAATCCACGACAAATCACACTATGGGTCTTACCTAAAATAATCTCATATCCATATTTTCGATATTCTCATGCTTTGCGTTCAAATACCTTCATGGCCAAAACTTTTAATACTATACATTTTATTCACCAATTTTAGAAGCATGTCATCACAACTATCATATGTGTACTGTTTACTGTATTACCTTATCTGTTTACCATTTGACCCATACACCACTAGTACAGCCTGTGCGGATCATGCAATGATCGAAATAACTATGGATGCACACGTAATTATAACGGCAGGCGCATGAAAATCATAGCGAAGTTCTAGTATGTCGTGACGTGGAACGTAACATGACATCAAGTAACGAAACAGATGTGACATGGTTAGAACATGGTGGATACGCTGCTGGTACTTCTAATATATAAGTGTTCCTACCATGTTAACAAAAGTAACGTAAAATATGCCATGTGAAGTTCGATGTTATTTGGACCCTGCTTTTACTAAACAATATTATCAATCAAACAAAACTTCTTATTTGATGATCCTATCCCTTTTGTTTTACGTCACAAGTATTCTCGGTAACACGACATTTTTCCTTTTGTCTTATGACCTCCAATACTACGTTCCATCGTAACCAAGCATTGAGATTTTACTCAATATTCAAACCTTGATCAACCTTAGAAGTACGTTTTATACATATTACCATTTTAATAATAGGTTTTCCAATAACAAAACCTCACCCTCGAATCCATTAGCCGTTTGTGCTACAATCACCTTCAAAATTCTTCAACGATCTATTCCTTTTGGTCTAACACCCTCATTATTTTTGCCTCATGCGTTTGGTAAATCATTGTTGACTAGAAACCTTTTGACAAACCGTATCTACACACCCACTTAAACCGCAAAATTTTCTTACCAACGAAAATCGATTAACAATCTTCGACCATTTATTTAATTATACACATAGCTACCCAATTAACAACTTTCAAAACGTGTAGTCAGTCATCTTTATGCTAGAATTTGTTTCCAACTATTTGATCAAAATTTCATTTCAACCTTATCTAATGAACTTTCAGCCTAATTATCTATTGGAATAATTGCATATTTACCCTTAAAAAAAGCTTTCAATTGCATATTTACCCAAGCTCAAATTATAATTGCATATTTCCCCTTCTTTGGTAAAATGACTAATTTATCCCTTTCAAAACTAAAAGATTCATTTAGTTGTTGATATTCTTTTTCTAAATGCGAGCCAGATAAAGATGATAAATCAAACGGTCACCGGAAGTCCAACAAACGCGAAGCATCACTAGCCGGGAGCGTAGCAATGGGATTGTTATTCTCGCTATTTTGCATATTTGGAGTGATTGTAATCTTGGTGGAGATGAGGAAAAGGAGGCGGAAGATGAGAAGGTTGCCGCCGCCCCTGAAGCGTACACCGATGGTGGTGGCAATTCGTACTCCGGCGGTGACCGTGCTAACGCTAGCACTGCTTGGAAACTAACTACGACTCGCGAGGCGTTAAGCATAAACTTAGCCGCTTTTGAAAAGCCGTTAAAAAAACTCACATTCGCGGATCTGCTCGAAGCAACGAACGGGTTCGACAACAACAATCTAATCGGATCAAGCGGGTTCAGCGATGTTTACCGAGCTCAGCTAAAAGATAACACCGTTGCCGCGATCAAGAAACTAATTCAAGTTAGCGGGCAGGGTGATCGCGAATTCACAGCCGAAATGGAAACCATTGGGAAGATCAAGCATCGAAACCTCGTCCGGTTGCTTGGATACTGCAAGGTTGGAGACGAACGAGTACACCTGATTTTGATTTAATAGTTGTTTTTGTTTTGTCTCTTTATGCAAATTTGATAGATATACAAGCTGATATGTTCATGTTCTTAATCTATTAATTGTTCTAGATGATGATTTTGTGTCTTATTCTCTGTATCTTAGTAAAAACGCACGAAATGGAAAAAATAACTAGTAAAAAAATTCAAAAAAGTTGTTGTAAAGACAAAATCTAATAAAAAAATGGATAAATACTTAATTTATTAAGTTTTAGAAAAGTTAAGGGTAAAATAGTCATTATATAATTTGTTTTTAATAAAATAAATTAAAATGGGCAAATTTGCAATTTTATTAGTTAAGGGAGGGGATATATGCAATTTTAATTTGAAATTGGGTAAATATGCAATTAAGAAGTTTTATAGGGGGAAATATGCAATTGACCCTTATCTATTTTGTTTAAGTACTCATTCTCGCAAACTCAACTTAGTCGAGAGATTTTAAAATTTCTTTTTCTTTGTTTTTTTCACAATTAGACTCCAACTAATCAACCTATTTACCCGATAAAAATCTCTCCCTATAATTACAATTTTTTTACCATCTCATTTTAAACCGATAACATTTTATTTCCTACAATTGTAAATGGTTACCACTTGTTTTTAAACCAATAAAACCTTCTCTTACAATTGTAATTTTTACCAACTCATCCTAACTGATAGAACCCTTTCTCACAATTTTAAACCATCTTATTCAAACACTCAATCTTTACCACTTGCAAACAGTGAGTATACTTGAACCCTTTTTCTTTTAAATACACTTTGGGTTGCAATATATGAAATTATAAGAACTTAAATACACACAATCAATCATATTATTCAAACACTCAATCTATGAATATATGTTATTTGTCATACATACATGCTAGAAGTCAATCTTGTGTACTCAATCGCCTAGCTTAACAATTATAGCGCTATAGGAGTAGCACACCACCCTTATGTGGTATTGTTACGTATTCAATCTTATACAGCCTGTTCCCTTATGTGGAAAGGATATGTTAGTGGACACTTGGTTTGATTGATAGTTTACACATGCTAGTAGTATATAAATTGCCATGTTAGATTGAGACCTTTTATTCTATATTATGTAGGCCAAACTTGTGTGCTCACCAACTATTTTGTTGACCTTTATTATTCATACATATATTGCAGTGAATTGATGATAATGTTCAAGAAATCTACTAGGTGGATTTAGAAACGCACGAATAAATTAGTTTTCTTTTGTTTGAATATTTGAATTGATGTAATTTCTTTTCTTTTGACAATGTATGAATTTGAGTGTATGAAATAAAAATGGTTTATTTAAATTGTCATTTTCAATTGTTATGATGATTTGAGCAATCATCCATTTGCTCATGTCCCGATGATTCCGCCATCGGTTGGGGTGTGACATTAATCGGCATCTAGTCGGGTTTTTTTTTGCAACCATGGTTCCAATAATAACGATACCGATACTGATATTGTTCAATTTGAACCACCATGGTACCAATATTGCAATATCCCAATATGGTACCATAACATTGGTTAGAACAATCATGACACCAATATCGTAATTTCCCAACATGGTACCATAAAAGTAACCTTTTTAGTGTAGATGTGGATTCTAGTACTTTACATTTGGCTGCCTCATCTATCAAATGCAAAGTGAGTAACTTTTCATTTTCATACTTAGGCCTCTCCCAGTCAGTGCTAATATAAATCTTGCGAAAAATTGTTATCACACACATTCTTAGTCACGGTTAGCAATTTGGAAGGCTAGATCACTTTCCATTGGAGGTTAGATCACCCTAATAAAGTCGGTATTTAGTAGTCTTCCCATCTACCATTTCTTGTTGTTTAAAGTACCACTCCGTGTTATAAAAGCTTTGGAAAAAATTCCGTAAGTATTTCGTATGGATCGGGACCTTAAATACATCTAAGATTCATTAGGTGTAATGAGAAATGTATTGGCTCGAAAGAAAAATGGGGGGCTAGGTATCGGTTCATTAACGACAATGAATCTTGATCTTTTGGGAAAATGCTGGTGTCGAGAAAAAAAAGGGACAACAATGGGCTATCGTTTAACGTTATCACCACAATTCATCATAACTCTAGAATTTTATGTCTACGCCTCTCAAATTTAAAAAGGGATTGGGGCTATAATTTTATAATTTACATTCATACCTTCAAATAAAAACCTACAACCTTTAATAGGCTTACAAAAACCTACAAACTTGGAAAGGAAATGGAAACATGACAACTAATTAACTACCCATTAAAAAGGTGAACATAAAACATTCATCAACATGGGAAATAAGGAAACGTGCATGGTGATCATGATGAAGTTGGCACACATCAATCCCCAATGCTCAAACAATCATTGACCTCAAGGATAAAGTCGGCTAGGTCAAGGCGGGGTTCCACGATGGCCGCCACTTGATCTGGTTAGTAGCATTCAGAGTCTTCTCAATAAGGCTCCACGGAGGGTGCCATTCGCGCCTTCCCACTACACATTTAGTGGTTTGGTTGTAGACATGGGAGTTCCGGTTAGTGTGCTCAAAGGTTGGAACACCTTATTCAACCTCAATGACGGTAAGGACCCGTGTTGTTGTATGCGGGTTAGATGAAGGCAACAAATTTGGTGTTGGTGCATACGGTGGTGTGGGTAGCAGGAAATCAACATGGGGTGATGGTGTGTTTAAGGGAATTTGTATTTGTGGAAAGATGGCTAATGATGTAGGTGGCACAGAAGCAGTTTTCGTTGGCGCAGTTACGGTTATATGTGGGGTTGTTTCTCTTGTCGGTGCAAACACAAGGGGTGAAACAGGTGGTGCAGTGCAAATGCGAGTTATGGTAGATGGGAGAGGTGGTGTAATGCAAATGCGGGTTATGGGATATGGGATAGGTGGTGCAGTGGTGTAAATGGGTGGTGGAAGTGTAGGAGATTGGAGGGCTACCATTGCGGTTCGAATCAATTAGAGCTCGTTGAAGATTGTTTGAAATTAGTGTTGGATATGAGGTGTATGAAACACGACTAATTAACGTTGCTAACGAGGTACGATCCAAAGAGTTACACTTTGGATGACAAACAAGGAATACGCGGTATCTAACGGATATGCCCGATACCTGACGGGTAATAGGCCGAATACATGACAAGATTTTACAACCGGTATGAGTATCAGATTTGCCATAACTGTGGGATTTAGTCATGCCTGAGATCAATTGTTGGTGAAATTAAAAGATAGCTTTCATTTGGATTAAAAATAGAAGTAGCCTAACATGGTTGGATTAGTAACTTTAGTGTAATTAGTCTCTTGTAAAAAGGCTAGACGAGTAGAAGGCCCATAGTTTATCATCAAAAGACCCAGATTTTGATTCAACCCACATTCTCAAAGTCTCACAGCCCATAACTTATCATGAAAAAAAAGCCCAAAATCTTAACCCAAAACCACATTTTCTAGACAACAACTTCATCGTCTTCATCTAATCATCTTCGTCTTCTTCTTCTATCCTTTTCCGGTTTTCCCCAAATTTGCTTTCTTCATTCATTCATGGATTGTGCTTCCACTCTCTCTATCTACACTCAGCCTAAACCAACCAGCTTCACGCCGGCCGGCTATCTGCTGCTTCGCCGGCGGCTATATTTCTCAACTACACCGAACTATGTCAGTTCACGACGACGTCGTTTGCAATTCCGAACGTTTGTTGTTAGAAACGATTCAGCTAATTCTGGCCGTTCAGGTAGAAGTAGGAGAGTTTATAGAGAGTCGCAGTCGGAAACGGCGCCGGTAACCGCCGTTCCGGTGAAGGAGATTGCTTCTTTTGTGTTGCCGGTCGGCAGCTTCGTTGTCGTCACTTTTGGTATTGTTTTTCTGTTACTCTTTCTTCTGTTATTGAATGAATATGTTTGTTACATTCTGTTGAAAATGAGTTGTATGAGATTTAAGTTGTAGAGATGCTGTAGAAATGTCATGACTAAATGAAGTTTAGGTTTAGGTTTGATTTGATGTGCTAATTTACTGATAGTAGAATGATTTTGTTCCGATTATATTGAATATGTATGGTCTCACCTTTTTCCTCAGTACCTTATAGTGTTCCAGTTAGATAATGTAATTTCTGTAGAACTCAAATCAATCAATCGTAGCGGAATTAGGTTATATTCTTTGCTAGAGGCTTGGTTTTAAAAAGTGTGTGGTGCTCTGAAGCGTTTTGATCCCGAAAGCGGATGTGTGATGTGCAATGTGACACTAAAATATAAGATAATGTCATCTCTGGTCGGATTTGTTCGGTCGATGGTCTAATTTGTTCAGATACTCAACCTCATTGTTCAATCGGTGGTCAAAATTGTTCAATCGATGGCCAGATTGAAAAAGTCAAGACTCTTCGCAACGGATGGTCAAATTTGTTCAAATATTGGTTGGGCAACTGCATAATGCACCGCCTCACGCATCAGATCGCAGCGCATAATGGAATTGCATTGCATCACTGCAGTTGATACGAACTCATCAGCGCATTGTGCGCGCATTTTAAAACCAAGGCTAGAGCCTAGAGGATTATACATATGACGTTATCAGTCGTTAAAGCTAATGTTTTCTACATAAGAGTTATGCGAAAGATAGAAACTTCTCATTGGTTCACTAATTATGTCTTCAGCTGACAGTTATGTGGAAGTTGGTGGAGAAACTGATGATGCCCAAGCAGGCAAAAGCTCCAGCTGCTGATAAAAAACCAACCGAAGGAGTGAAATGGTCTTTTGCAGCAGGGACAAACTTGTTACCTAATTTTGGTGCAAAGATCGAAAGGGAATCCAAACTCCGACTCAATGACTTTGCCAAAGAACTTAGGTCATTCAGTATTGTTGACATGTCAGGTATTTGCAAACTAACATTATACAACAATGTTTCATCATTCATGTCAGTTTTATACTCCCTTCGTAAAGCTTCGGGTATTTGAATCTCGTACCATTTTGGCAGGTCGTAACTTTGGAGACGAAGGTCTTTTTTACCTTGCAGAGAGCTTAGCTTACAACCAGGTTTGATTTTAAGATCATGCTCATTTTTAATCTGCATTATTTGTCATGTAGCTTCTTATACCATGATGAATGATAGTATTATAAACCTCTGAATTAAAGTTCTAAATTCTGTATTTATGACATGACATCCTTACTTTTGGTTTTCCAGGTTGCTGAAGATGTGAATTTTGCTGCTAATGGAATAACTGCAGAAGCAATTAAAGCATTTGACGGTGTTCTGCAATCAAACATTACCCTGAAGACGCTTAACCTATCAGGCAACAATATTGGCGATGAAGGAGCAAAGGTGCACTAATTTGTTACCTGTTAGTATTAGCTGGTCTTGGATAGTTGGATATGATCGCAATCATGAAATTTTCTTATTTTTCCCCTTCTAGTTTCGACATTTTAACGTACAGATATAAATCTGTGCAGATTTTAAGTGAAATTCTTGCAGAAAATAATGGTATTCAGAAGCTCCAGCTGAATAGTACTGGGCTAGGGGATGAGGTTAGTTTATTATTATTATTTTTTTTTGAGTAAAATGCCATTTTCGTACCTGAGATTTGGCCAGTTTTGCGGCTTTCATTTAAAGGTTTGTTTTTCCGCATCTGCATCCAGCAGGTTTGAAATCTTGCCATTTTCATCTGGCTCGTTAACTCCATCCATTTTTCTCCGTTAAGTCAGGGGTATTTCCGTCTTTTTTTTAACTTAAAGGGCAGTTCAGTCTTTTTCAGAGATATTCGGTCTTTTTATGTAAAGTGAAAAGGGCCGAATTGCCCTTTAAGTTAACAAAAAGGATGGAAATACCTCTGCCTTAACGGAGAAAAATGGATGGAGTTAACTAGCCAGATGAAAATGGCAAGATTTCAAACCTGTTGGATGTAGATGCGGAAAAACAAACCTTTGGATGAAAGTTGCAAAACTGGCCAAACCTCAGGTACGAAAATGGCATTTTATTCCTTTTTTTTAATGTCAGTCCAAACTTCCAACTAGAGTTTATTGTTAGATGTTAATAGCCTCCGATGTATGTTCTTGTTGCAGGGAGCAAAGGCTATTGCTGGGATGCTAAAGAAAAACTCAACTTTGCGTACACTTGAACTGAACAACAATTTGATCGATTATTCTGTAAGTCTCTTTTCGTGTTTACGTAAGCATGTATATTATAATATAATTGTATAATTCTTATTTATTGTTTGGATTTGTGGACAGGGATTTTCCGGCCTTGCTGAGGCACTTCTTGAGAACAAGTCTCTACAAAGCTTGTATCTAAAGTGGGTAAAAATTATATGGTTACAAAACATATTTCATGGTTATTTTGTAACTCGCAACATGTTTTATTATCTTAGTGGAAACTATGGGGGTGCTTTAGGGGCTTCTGCACTTGCTAAAGGGCTTGAGGGTAACAAAGCTTTAAGGGTACTTACAAGTGTTGATATTTTGTTCGTTTAAGCTCTTATATGAACTTAAACTCCCATATCGTAGTATCGTACACAATGGTAATGTGAAAATTTTTACTATATATGCAGGAACTTTTTTTGCACGGGAACTCCATTGGCGATGAAGGAGTTCGTGCATTGATTGCTGGGCTGTCTTTACATAAAGGTTTCGATTCTTAATGCATAATTTTCCGTTCTTATTGTTATTTTCTCTTTTAATTCCATTTTTATGTATTGTGTAAAGTTGACACGTATAGTTCATAAGCAGGAAAACTCACAGCTCTGGACATTGGTAACAATATGATAACCTCAAAAGGCGCATTTCATGTTGCGGAATACATCAAAAGAACTAAATCTTTGTTGTGGCTGAATGTATACATGAATGACATTAAAGACGAGGTATTCTGATACAAATTAAACTTTTGTTTATTACATATTCATCTATTGTTAGTTCAAACCTTTAAGCAAATTCACTTATTAACATTTTACTGTTTTTTTAATTCTTATAATGTTCAAGGGAGCTGAGAAAATAGCTGAGGCTTTAAAGGAGAACCGTTCAATAACAAACATAGACTTGGTGAGTAGAGGGCCCAAGTTTACCTTATTACTATTAACGATAGTTATAATCATTATTAGAGTGAATTTCAAGGATTGTCCTTTATCTTTATACCCATTTTCAGGCACTGCCCTTTATGTTCAAAATTGATGAGTTTTGTCCTTTATGTTTTCATATCATACACGTTTTGTCCTTTAGGCCTAACCCAATTAGTTTTTTCAGTTAAATTTGGTCGTATACTTTGCACATGAGGGCATTTTTGTCAATTCAAAGGTAAGTTCAACGGCAGATTTACAGCTCAAAGCTTCTGCAACCTTTGAATTGACAAAAACACCCTCATGTGCAAAGCAAATGACCAAATTTAACTGAAAAAACTAACTGGGTTAGGTTTAAAGGACAAAACGTGTATGATATGAAAACATAAAGGACAAAACTCGTCAATTTTGAACATAAAGGACAGCGCCTGAAAATGGGTATAAAGATAAAGGACAATCCTTGAAATGCACTCTCATTATTATGTACTTACAGGGAGGAAATGACATTCATGCTAAAGGGATCACTGCAATAGCCGAAGTTCTAAAAGATAACAGTGTGATAACAGCTGTAAGTTTCTTGCCTGTTTTACCTGATTCCGTCATTTAATGAAATTTGCAATGATTATATTTTCAAGTTTACCTATTTGCAAATGGTTATCGTTGCAATTTCACGGGATGTAGGAAGTATTATTATACTTTCTTTTAGAAAACCGAAACTTAATCTTTCTTATCATGTAAACAGCTTGAACTTGGTTATAATCCCATTGGACCAGATGGGGCAAAAGCGTTGGCTGACATTCTCAAATTTCACGGAAATATAAAAACTCTCATGATTGGGTGGTGTAAGGTAAACACTTTCTCTGTCAATAAGTTTTCACTAATAATTAATTTGTTATATTTGATTACGAAAACTATATATCTGGATAAAATGATATTCGAGGTTGTGTTCATTAAAATGTACTTCTGGCAACTTCTGACGCATTTAACCTACCCCTTTGAGATGGAACATTATCTGTTCCTACTCATAAGTAAACGGGTCAAAATTATCACGTTTTTGAAGTTGTAGAATCTGTTAGAAAACACAGAGGATAAATTTCATCTGATCTCATAACAGATAGGAGCAAAAGGTGCAGAATTCATAGCTGATACTTTGAAATACAACAATACAATCTCCACTTTGGATCTACGGGCTAATGGGCTTAGTGATGAGGTACATATTCCTAAATGACATTTTGTATTATTACTTACTAGCTTACAACCCCGTGTATTACACGGGTTGAGTGACGAAAAATGTAAATTATAAACTTGTATATAATCCTTATTAATGAAATGACTTATTTAGATAAATTAGTAAAAATAAAGAACAGTTATATTTTCGTTTCTTGTACATGTGATTTGATACTTTATTATTAATTATAATTTATATCCAAATAATATATTTTATCTTAACAAATATATATGGATGGGGTAAAATGAAAACTTCTACAAGTTGTGAGAACTTAGAGAACTCAACCTTACAAAAGGTTTCTTGAATTTTTTTACAGAGGGTGTGAATGAGCGGTTAGAGACTTAAAATGTTAAACTTTTTGATTTTGGATTCAAGTGGTTAAAACCACTAAAACATAGGGACTCAAAAAGTAATTTACTATTAATTAAATTTGAAATTATACGTTTGATCTCTAACTATATTAAATAATATTATATTTATTATATTATTTGATACATTTATATTTGTTATAGATAATTATTATTTAAATTTGAATTTAGACGTTTATCTCTAACTATATTAATTAATATTATATTATATTTTGTGTATAAAATTAATATGTAATACTATTATTAAAAGTGAGAAGGCACCAGAGAGTGACACGTGTACAAAAAGATTTTTGTTTATTAGTATAGGAAGATTTTCAAAAGGCTAATGACAAGTTGTTCATGCAGGGTGCCAAATCTCTAGCTCGCAGCCTGAAGGTGGTCAATGAAGCTCTCGTGTCGCTCGATTTAGGATTCAATGAAATTAGAGTAGGACCCACCTTCAATCACCTTCCCGATAATACTTTCTCATCTTAATAAAGCTTGTTTTTGATTTACACGATGAATTTTTGCACCGTTTTGAATTTGATTTTTCAACAGGATGAAGGGGCTTTCTCCATTTCTCAAGCGTTGAAGGCTAATGAAGATGTGAGACTCACATCACTGAATCTTGCTAGCAACTTCCTTACAAAGTTAGGGCAGGTATATTCTATCACCATTTTTATTTTACTTTCACTCAAGAGGTAGGATAAGCCCATTTACTTATGAATGGGCCCGCTAATCTTCAACATGTCACATGGGTAGAGGTGGGCAAAGAAACTGGTTAATTAACCGGAACCGGTTATTAACCGGTTACTGGTTAATTTTAACCGCCGGTTAGTAACCGG
Organism: Helianthus annuus; assembly: GCF_002127325.2. Taxonomy (NCBI): domain Eukaryota; kingdom Viridiplantae; phylum Streptophyta; class Magnoliopsida; order Asterales; family Asteraceae; genus Helianthus; species Helianthus annuus. The sequence goes on along the minus strand of NC_035449.2, from coordinate 31,671,465 downwards.
TTATGGATATTTAGTATAGGAACCGGTTCCGGTAAACCGGTTAACCGAAAAATAAAAAAAAGGCAAAAAAACGGTTATTAACCGAACCAGTTAAAGTGATTAACCAGACCAGTTAAAGTAATAACCGGTTAAAGCATTAATCGGTTAAAGTAAAAAGGTGAAATTAACCGCCATAACCGGTTAACCGAACCGATTATGAAAATTAACCGGTTTGTGCACCTCTACACATGGGTAAAACGGAACAAAGATTGTCTGTAATGCGTGAAACCCTTTAAAATCATTTTATATAAAAAAGGTAAGATTATTGCGAAATGATACATTTTTTGTACTTAATAATTATAAAAAGTATTCACCCATTCTGACCAGTTACCCAACCTTAAATCAAATATGTTGCAGAGTGCCCTAATTGATGCAAGAGACCATGTATACGAGATGAACGAAAAAGAATTAAGCATCGGTTTCTAAACAAGCATCTTTGAGCATGATGAATATTTATTTAAACTTGGTGTGGGCGGGCATCCCTCAACCGCAGGGATGTTTAGAAATTTTGGTACAGAGATTTCAGCTTTTGTTGTTGAGGAACTTTCACCCTTAGCGGTAAACATAGGGTTGGTGTTATCATTTTGCTTTAAGATCACGATTATGAAGGTAAAGATTATTATTGTTACTACCATTCCGCACCCCTTGCATTGGTGTATTAGGTTTGAGCATACGACTTTTTTTAAACAACTTATTTTAAGGCTCGAGCTCGTTTAAGTTTGGCTAGATTTGAGCTTTTAGCAAAAAAGCTGATCTCAAGACGCTCGTTTAGTTGACGGGTAACCGTTTTTAGGGTTGTCATTAAAAAACTAAAAACGGATTAAAGTGCTAGTTTACTTGCCATTATAAATAACACAACGAAAAGTTGCAAGTATACTAGAACTTCATAACAAAAAATTTAAGTAATTTAATCTATGACGTGTAAATAGATGTAGAACAATTTTGAAATAGAAACATTAATGGGAACTTTATAAATGTTTTATAAACACACTTGCGTCAGCGTGTTTCATTAAGAACTATAATTATTTTAGAGCTGTTAGAAACAAGTAAACATTTGTATATCATATTTAGGGATGGTATCAGTACCGGTATGGCGGTATACCTACCATGTAGTACTACTGAAACCGATTTTGTATAAATCTAAAATCCAAATTCCATATTATGTAGGCACGTTTGGGAAAGGCAGACCCATCTCCGAAAATGTTAAAAAAAAAAATGGGCCCTCAACGAGAGGGAAAAAGGGCCTTGCCACCTCTATGATATCAATCATCAACTACATATATAAAAAGTAAAAACTCATGATACGGTGATAATTGTTATAAAACATTTAACTTGGGTTTGTTGTTTGAAATCTGAGTGTTTTAAAACTGAGTGAGTCATTTAGCAGTAGTTATTTAGTTTCGGTTTAAATTTTGAGCTTTTAAAATGGTTTTAACTAAGAAATTATATATAATAGGTAAAAAAAGCGAGGGCTTTTTTAACTACACCCGCCAATTACTTCCTCTTGTAATCAGTCTATACTTTCTCTTTTATAATAGCCATTTCCTTTCGTCCCTAGCATTCAAGAAATGACTTTACTTTCCTTGTTCTAATTTAGCTTACATGTATACCTTTGAGCAATACAAAGCCAAACACTAAACTTTTATAATGACACCTAAAGTAATACGAGTGGTGATGGAACTCATCTTTTATGTTAACAATTCTTATTTGGTTCCTGATGGACCTTTTTTATGTTAACAATTCTTATTTGGTTCCTGATGGACCTCATCTTTTATGTTAACAATTCTTATTTGGTTCCAATTCATCCTTCAATAGATTTCAAATGTAAGCTTATCTGAGGGTTTTGTTATCTTTTATACAATGTTACCAAACAGCCCCTAAATGTAGTTCTCTCTAGTAATGGAGTTTGGATACATACATTCTAGTGTTTTGCGAAATCTAATTGTTTGAAAAGTTAGTAATTAAAAAAATTAGAAAGAACGAATGGAGTGATGATCCATTGACAAAACTTTTAGACACCTATGGGAGTTAAAAATAAATTAGTCGTTCGGAAAATAATTAGAAAGAAGTTGTTCAAGCATTTAAACTGGTATGTACCATAATAGCTCGACTTCTTATTATAAAAAAAAAAATCTAAATGTATACTTTAACAGTTTTATAAAAGGTAATTAGATATATTGTTTTATTGTTATAACTTAAAAGTAATAAACTTGATATTCATTACAAGATTAAGAACTAATAAGTTAACTGGCAGGCTATACACACACCATTAATAGGTTACACAACCTTTATTAACTTTTTTCCACATATCACATGTAACACCCCATGTTACAAAAGTCAAAGTCAAAGGGAGAAAAGATTGCTAATTGCGATCTGTCACTCCTTGCTTATCTACTAACTTGACTTTCTTGACTTGTAATCGAATCTTTGTATTATGTGGAGTATCTATTAATAATCGAGGTTTTATCGCATGTTTTATCGCTTTATCGGTAATCGCATCGCAATCGCATTCGCAACTTGATTGATAGGTTATGTATATTGTTTTACGTGTGTGTGCTATTTATGTGTTACTTGTGCATGTTTACTTTATGTTTGTGGTGATTTAATCGAAACGCAATCGCAACTCTATCGCAACGCAACTCAATCGCAAACGCTAAACGCAAGTTATTTAGAATGATTGTATGTTAGATATAACTAGTGTCGATTAAGCTAATTGTAATCAATGTTTAATACTATCGCGTCGCACCCTCGCTTAGACGCATCGCAACGCTCAAAACGCGAAACGAAACGCCGAAATCCAACTTGCCGGATATTAGACTGAATATTATTACAGCTGGCTAATTGTATTACCTTAATTAGATTAGGTCTAGAATATCTATATATATCTTGTCCTACATTGTATCATTCACACAATTACAATCAATATACAGTTGATACCAATCTTTATGGTATCAGAGCTAGGAAAACCCTAGTCTCTCTATAGCAGACATCATCACAGCCTCTGCTGTGATTTTCGATCAACCCCTGTTCTTTCTGTTCTTTATCGAAACAATCAGAATGTCTTTGATTGAGCCCTTCTCCTCTACTGATAAAACCACACACAACTCCCACAAGTTCGGGTTTCTCTCACCCCGACCAACTATGGCTATTGGAAGGCCATGATCCAGCCGTTTCTCACTACAAACGGGTTGTTTGGTTATGTCAATGGCACAATACTCTGTCGAGAACCCCTGATCCAGCCACCTGCTGCCACTGGAAAGGAGACAACTGCAGCAGCCTCCACTCCTAACCCTAGTTACACGGCTTGGATTTCCAACGATGCACACGTTCGTATGCTGCTGATGTCAACTATTTCTGAAGCATCTTTCCAACACGTACAAGGTACAACATCTCGTGATCTCTGGCTTGCTCTTGAACGCGCTTATGCACCTCATACTGCGTCACGAGAATTTACCCTTAAAACTCAGCTGGTGAAGATACAAATGAAGGGCGATGAAACTTATGGTGCATATCTTGCTAGGGCACAAGAGTATGCCTCTGCCTTAGCAAACATCGGATCTCCAATGTCAGACAAAGACATTGTGATGCTTGTGGTTTCGGGTCTCCGTGATGAATACAACCCGATTAAACAAAACTTGGTAACACGTCAATTCACGGCTGTCTTTTCTGAACTCCCTAGTCTTTTAGTAGACTATGAGTACATGATCAAGAAATCAGCCCCCGAGGTTGGTCCAGCGCAGGCTTTTACAACCTCCAGCAGTCAGAATCCTTCTCTTCCCACCGATACAATGCAAGCCCTTCAACAGCTTGTTTCCAAACTAGGGCTGCAACTTCAGCCCGCTACTACCATGCCCTCCTCGTCCTCAAATGTTGTTGGACCAGCGGCTTTCTATACAAATCGAGGGCGTGGACGTGGCAACAATTACAACAGGGGACGTGGACGTGGATCACATCAGAATCGCAGCCAAGGAAGTGGAGGTTTTCGCCCTAATCCAGGTCAGTTTAGTTGGGCATCTAACCAGAATACTGTTTATGGCACTTGCAACAGGTGCGGAATTGGCCATCTTCCTTCTCAATGCCCGAACCGCGACCCATCTACCTTCCGATCCAGGCAGCCCTCGGCTAATTATGCCGACACTCGGTCACAAGCATCCTCTCAATGGCTCCCTGACACCGGCTCTAGTAACCATGTCGCTCCGGATATGACGAATTTTGACTCTGCCGAGCCCTACTACGGTGAAGACAATCTACATGTTGGCAATGGTACTCCTCTTCCCATCTTACATATTGGTTCTAAACAGTTTTACTCACCCAACAAAACCTTTCAATTAACCAGCATCTTACATGTGCCTGAAATTAAGAAAAACCTCCTCTCTGTTCAAAAATTCTGTCACGGTAATCATGTCTTTTTTGAATTTCACTCTACCTTTTTTGCTGTGAAGGACAAGTTTACACGCACTACCCTCCTCATGGGTCCAAGTGACGGTGGGCTCTACACAATTCATCTTCCCAAAAATCAACCAATCCCAAAAGTCACTTTTTCAACAACCCGTGCACCGGCTTCTACATGGCATCAAAGATTGGGACATCCACACTCCCAGCTTTTTCATTCTATGCTTTCTAAATATTGTTTACCAGTTTCCAATAAAGATTCTGTTTTGCATTGTGACTCTTGTTCCATTGGAAAATCTACAAAATTACATTTGTCATCTTCTGAAAACAAAAGTTCACATGTTCTTGATTTAGTGTTTTGTGATGTTTGGGGACCCGCACCTATCCTGTCTTTCGATGGTCATAACTATTTCTTATTATGTGTTGACCATTTCTCTAAATTTATGTGGCTGTTTCCATTAAAACGTAAATCTGATGTCTTTGAAACCTTTAAACAATTCGTCACTATGGCTGAAAGACAGTTTTCAACCAAACTAAAAACTTTCCAAACCGATTGGGGAGGGGAGTTCAGGAACCTCTCTACCTTTTTCTCCTCCATAGGCATCATACATCGCCTATCTTGCCCTCACACAAGTGAACAAAACGGTGTCGTTGAACGACGACACCGTCATGTTGTTGAAACCGGTCTCACTCTCATGGCATAGTCGGATACACCACAACGGTTTTGGCATTTTGCATTCGAAACTGCTGTCTACCTCATAAACCGTATGCCGTCACGTTCCAATTACATCGTCTCACCGTTTGAACACCTTTTTAAACGGAAACCAATCTTTTCCTTTCTTCGTGTCTTTGGTTGCCAATGTTATCCCTATTTGCGTCCTTACAATCCACACAAGATGGATTTTCGGTCCATCCCCTGTATCTTTCTTGGATACAGCACATCTCATCACGGGTACCGATGCTTTGATCCCGTTTCCGAACGCATCTACATTGCCCGTCATGTTCGGTTCAATGAAACCTCTTTTCCTTTCAAAGCTCAACCCTCTATTCCTTCACCTTCTTCACAACCCGATTCTAGCCCGTACATATCCTCATACCCTACACCTCCTACTCCTACTCCTACTCCTAAACCTGATTCCCCTACCCAGCCACCTCCATCCCCTCCTGTCGACAATCACCTTACACCTCCCATCCCTCCACCTCAAACCTACTCTCGCCAAACTAACACCCTTCCCACCATCCCTGCCTTTTAAAAATACTCCCAAACACACCAGAATGTCGATCCTCAAACGACATCCTCCTCACCATCTGATCCCACTCCTCTCCCTATACCACCAACTAACGCCACCATTGAACCTATCTCAACCCAGCCACCGCTCTCGTCCATCTAACTTACGACAAAACCCTAAACAATCCAAGCCATACAATCTCTCATCCTTTCATACCACTCCATCTCCTTCCACCACCGAACCCACCACCTTCGCCACTGCCAACACAGATTCTCATTGGCGTAAGGCTATGGCAGATGAATATTCGGCCCTTATATGGAATGGCACTTGGACACTGGTACCAACTCCACCTAATGCTATTATTGTTGACTGTAAACGGGTTTACAAAATCAAGCGTGATCAACATGGAACAATTACGCGCTACAAAGCGCGCCTGGTGGCTAAGGGCTTCAATCAGCAACCTGGTATTGACTACACAGAAACCTTTAGTCCCGTGGTCAAATCTACCACCATTCGAGTTGTCCTTTCTCTAGCGGTTACCAAACAATGGCCGCTCCGACAACTAGACGTGCAAAACGCCTTTTTACATGGAGACTTGAAAGAAAAGGTCTATTTAAAACAGCCCCAAGGGTTCGTTTACCCACTTAGACCAGCCCACGTGTGCCTCCTTCATAAGGCTTTGTATGGTCTGAAACAAGCACCTCGTGCTTGGTTTGAGCGGCTATATTCAACATTGCTGTCTCTTGGCTTCAAAGGGTCTAAGACGGATCCCTCTCTGTTTATTTATTCCTCTCACGGGACTCTCATGTATATGCTGGTATATGTTGATGATATTATCTTGACATGGAATAACAATGCCGCCATCAATAAAGTGGTTAACAGTCTGAGCCATACATTTGCAATACAAGATATGGGGCCCTTATCCTACTTTTTAAGTATTGAAGTGGCCCGCCGAGGTTCTGATATTATCCTATCTCAGAGAAAATACATTAATGATCTATTGGTCAGGGCATCTCTTTCCAAGGCGAATCCAGTTCCTTCGCCATGCACCACTACTGCTCCTCTCTATCTTGGTGACAACTCTCCTTTTGATGATCCGGTTAGATACAGACAAATGGTGGGGGCACTACAGTATGTTACTTTGTCACGTCCTGATATTACTTTTGCAGTTAACAAGGTCTGCCAATTTATGCACGCTCCCACTGAAAATCATTGGTCCGCAGTTAAACGTATTTTGAGATATCTTCATGGAACTGTCGATCAGGGTCTTTTCATTACCCGATCTGCATCCTCTATTTTGCATGCCTACATGGATGTTCATTTCAATACCTTGAGTGCCTACTCCGATGCTGATTGGGCAGGTTGCCCAGATGACCGTCGTTCTACAGGGGGCTATGTTATCTATCTTGGATCAAATCTCATCTCCTGGTCTGCAAGAAAACAAAAGACTGTCTCGAGGTCATCTACAGAATCGGAGTACAAAGCTATGGCTGATACGGTGGCAGAATTAACGTGGCTTGAAAAATTACTGGCAGAATTTCGAGTTCTCATGCATTCTGTTCCAAACTTATGGTGTGACAATTTGGGGGCAACATACTTATCCGCTAATCCTGTCTTTCGTGCTAGAACAAAGCACGTTGAAGTTGACTTTCACTTCGTTCGTGAAAAGGTTGCTCAAGGAAAACTATGTGTTCAACATATCTCTACAAATGATCAAATCGCTGACGTCTTCACAAAGCCGCTGCCATCAGATCGCTTTCTCTTTCTGAAGACCAAGCTAAGAGTCGGTCCCCGGCCTTAGCTTGAGGGGGAATATTAGACTGAATATTATTACAGCTGGCTAATTGTATTACCTTAATTAGATTAGGTCTAGAATATCTATATATATCTTGTCCTACATTGTATCATTCACACAATTACAATTACAATCAATATACAGTTGATACCAATCTTTACCGGACCACTCGATCGAATGACCACTCGATCGAATGGTCGTCCGATCGGATTGCCATCCGATCGAAGTGTCATCCGATCGGTGTGCTATCCGACACCTGTGCCACTTTCCTCTTTTGGCAACCTATAAATACCCCCTGTCACATCACAACAGTGATGTGACAGCCCTCTCTCGTTTGACCAGCGTTCCAGACCATCTTTCTCTCGATTTCTCGCGATTCTTGTAAGTTTTCAACTCAAATCTTGTACTTCTATGATCTATACACACTTCTTCATCATTTTCACCTTTGAATCTTAACTTTTAACCGTGAAATCAGCGGATTTGAGGTGTTCTAGGGTGATGTCATCATGGAGTTCTTATGAACTTCAAGATTTGACTTCATTCCACCAAGAATAACTCAGATCTGAAGGATTTCCACAAGATTAAACAATGTTTTCTCATAGATCTAAACATTTTCAAAGTTAAAAGGATTGAAAGATACTTTTCTAACTTTCTTTCAACTCTTTTACACTCAATGCACTCAAAACCGATAGAATCGGAACTCATTCAGGCCTTCTACTCTTCTCTAGTGATGTGTCGGTTTGAGGTCTGAATTCTATCAAAGAGACAACCGATTTCGGATTGAACATGAACAACCGTCAAGAACAGTTAACTGATCGGATTTGGGTGATTCCTGTTCGATCGGACGACTTGGGACTTGACGAGGTTCCGTTGTTTAGTACGTTGTCATACCGTCTCAAGCAAACCGCTAAACTTTCAAAATGATCAAGTTCAAGATGATCAGGACGTTGGGATCGGATTGCCATCCGCTTGAATTGCCATCCGATCGAACAACAATCCGATCGGATTGCACTTGGTTCCAACACTTAAACAATTTTCAAAAACTTTCAAGGGATCTGAATGTTGATCGGATTGCCATCCGATCGAACGACAATCCGATCGGTGACATTTGAATCTCCGACACTTAAACATTTTCATAATTTTCAAGGATCATTAGTCCCTAACGGATTGCCATCCGATCGGATTACCATCCGATCGAATGATCATCCTGCTGTGAACTTGTTCTCACTAGTAATGTCTCGCTAATCGGATCGCTATCCGATCGAACGATCGTTCGATCGACGACCTGAAAGGTAGAGATACTTCTCTGTTTTCAAAATGCTACAACGAAAACTTCAAAGCCATCATACACAAACACATCCTTCCCAAACGAATGTCAATCCGACCGAATGGTCATCCGATCGGATGACCATCCGAACGGATTGACATCTGATCGGATTACCACTCGACACTTAGTCACTATGCACCGTTTAACGCTCTGTTCTTCGCTTATGCTATCGTTAACTGTTCAGGCTAATCTCTCAGTGCTCCCTTCAATCCAAGAGAGTGTTTATTTACTTAAACACAATCTGTGAGTATACTCGAACCCTTTTCGCTTTACGCACTTTCGGGTGTTACATACGTTACTAATTCAAATCACAATCAACACACAACGCAAACACTATTTATACGCTGGCCGTTATTGCATGCTACGTGTTATTCGATGAATGCTTGTATGTTATGTTAACACAGTGATTGTTGCCTGACACCTTAGCAACGATAGTACTATAGTTTGGACTCAGCACCTGTCGTGGACAGGGGTTGTTAAGGGCTTTACTTCACGTGTCCCAGTGGGGATATGTGTTGCGCATTCTACAACTCGCAGTCACGTCTGTGCATATTTCTCTTTCGATAACCTACTAGCCTTCACTTTGTACATGTTACATGCTGGTTATGCATAAACGATTTCGAACTCTATTATACTATTAAACTTGTATGCTCACATTTACACTATGTGTATTGACCTTTATTTTAACGTATGTGACAGGTGCTTGAATGCTAGGAAATGCTGTGCTTTGGTGAATCAAGCTAGGGGTCTAGTTATGTCACGCTTAAATCTGAGTTATCGGGATAGTGTTTGTTTTGAGACAATTATTTGTAATAACTGTTTTATTTGGATATGTTGTGGTATGGGACATGACGTTTAATATCTGGTAATTAATAGTTGTTATGGATACTCATGGACAATCTGTTTCGCTCAGTGACATGCCCCGATGTTTCCGCCATCGGTTTGGGTGTGACATCACATGGGCCGTATTAGATTATTCGGGTCCGTATTAAACAAAATAGAGTTCTATAGAGACAGCTATACGAATCATTTAAGGTGGTCTATAAGAGTTTGCAACCCGTGTAACCATATACAGTCGGTATAACCAACCATATACGGCTCGTATAATTTTATTGAACCTGAATGATGTCACATTGGTATGTTTAACTAGGAGTTACACGCTCATGTAACATGTGGGGTGGGTGTGTGCATATAGCAACACGCTAATTTAAATCCTAAAAACCATTAGCGTGCCATCAAGTCTTAATAACTTTAAATCCTAAAAACAATTAGCGTGCCATCAAGTCTTAATAACTTTAAATCCTAAAAACAATTAGCGTGCCATCAAGTTATAATAAATAGATACGATAATACCTCAAACAGATGCGATGAAACCTCAAACATAAGTAAGATGCGATTGAATTTACATACATATGACCTCTTAGTCCCAAAAGAACAAATAAAAACCAATAATTCCCCACAATTCTAAAGAAGGTCCACAAATCTATAATGCTAACAGAGCTAAAGAAAGGGAGCATCACAAGTTAATTGGGTTAAGTTACGATCTACAAATAGTTATAGTAACCATCTTTTACATCATTCTAGTGTCCTGTTCCATGGTTGTTTGGCAATTCTTTTTGAGACGGTGTGGAGTCCCCCCTATATTTCTTGGTTCGTGACTTCGTGATTTACTCATGTTTCATAAAACGTTGGGCCAAAGGAAAGATAATGTTTTTCAAGGGACGACTATCTTCACGGCTTGTCGTGTATTTAGAAATTTAGGTGGCTCTTATCTCTAAAACCGTGGAAGACGTCAAATTACTTTGTTATCTTTGGATAAGAATAGATCTCATGGTTTTTGTCACGAAAAGATTGGGGCAAATTTATTTTGTAATTTTGTGGCTCTACCGTTGGTGTCTTTTGTAGTGAAACTTGTCGTTCTAATAACTGAACTAAAGAAATAATATAATAAAAATAAAATATATTTTTATTTTTTCAATAACTCTAAATTCTAAAACCCTAAAAAGTCTAAAACCCAGCTCGTATTATACCTTAGGGTGTACGGTGTGGGAGTCGGCAAAGGGTTTGCCGCTCGGCAAACACCGCCGCCGACCCAATGCCGACGCGGCAAACAAAAGCAATCGGTGACAGGTTGCCAACTCAGGAACAATGAAAATTTGACCGTTGGGGAATGTTACAACGGTAATAATACCGTTCAAGGTAAAAAAAAAAATTTATTTTTTGTTTTAAAAAATTACACTATAAATACTAAACCAAGTATCTATTCTCATCCACTGTTTAAAACTTTTAAATATTTTGAAAAATTACACTATAAAAAATGGAAGGCTCAAACAAGGGTGAAGGCAAGAAGAAAATGATAGGGTCCGGTTCGAAGTCGAGAGCTAAAGATAAACGTGGTTCGGGTGGTACTAGTGTCCCGTTTCATCCGCACCTTGGGTTTGCGAATCAAACCCAACCTCCATTTTATTATAACCAACCCATGCATCAACCTTTCGGTTATGATACCCAACCCACCCAAAATTGGATGCAACACGGTCCGACGATGACTCGACCCGGTTATTATGAATACTCCCTAGAAGCACAAAATGCTTTTGACTCGTTTTCTTTTCAAACCCCAATGTCACAATCACCGAGAGACGTACAACATGACTCCGATGAGGAGTTCGTGCAAGAAACCCAAGAACAAGAGTTAGATGATGATGATGAAGATGTTGCGGTTGAAGAAAATCCCGTGAACGAAAATGTAGCCGAACCGGAAAGAAAAGCAAAAGCCAAACGGGAAACTTGGACGCCTAGACAAGAAGAGGCGTTAGCAAAAGGTTTTGTTCATTGCACTTTGAATAAAAAGAAAGGAAATCAACAAAAGGCGGATGGGTTTTGGAAGAAAGTTCTAAACCACTACAATGAAACGGTCGGAGGAAGTAACCGAACCCACCACCAAGTTCGCTCAAAATGGATGACGATGCAAACAAAAATTAACACATTCAACGGTCTATATCATCAAGCGGTAATTTTTTTATACGGTTTATTTTTTAACGAAATGTTTGGATTTAGTTGTTGATAATTTATTTTTTTAGGATCGTTTACGTCCTAGCGGGAGTGACGATGCTTATGTAATGAAACAAGCGCTAAAGGATTACAAAAGCAAAGAAAAAATTGAATTCGCTCATGTTGCGGCTTGGGAGGTTGTTAGAACAAATCAAAAGTGGTCGCCGGTACCTTTGTTGAATGAAGAAAGCTCCGGTTCGGGTCTAAAAAGAAAGTCTTCGGATTCGGGAAATTATACACGAGGATCACCGAATGTCGAAATCTCGAGCGGATTCGGATTCGATATTCCCGACATAAACGAGGATCCTTCACCACCACCACTAAGACGACAAACGAGAAAGGAGAAAAAGGACAAAGGGCCGTCTTCAAGAAACGAAGATCCAAGAGATATAACACACAAATTCGAAGAGTACAAGGTCATGAAAAAAGAGATAATGGAAATTAAACGTATACGAGAAGAAAAATATTTGACCTTGGCGGATGAGCAACGAGAGGCGTTGCGACAAACAATGTTCGACAAGGACTTGGAGACGTATAATCGGCCTACTGACAATATTCACCCTGCGATGTTGGAAATCACACTCGCTAGAAAATGTGAGATCGCAAAAAAATATGGATGACCTTGTGATTTTTAGTTTTTTTTTTAAGTTAGATTTTATTTGAAATGTAATGTTTTATTTTTATTTAAGATGTAATGCTTTATTTTTAATTAAAATGTACTGCTTTATTTTTATTTTTAAAAAGTTTATGTTTTTTCCATTTTAACTTAAGTATAAAAAACAGAAAATAAAAAAAAAGTTTGCCACTCAGCAAGTGTTTAAACCATTGCCAACAATTTTCAGCAAAGTTTAAATACTTTTGAGTGATTGACATGGCGCGTTCTGATTGGTCGGTTTTTTAGTTTGCCACTTCAAAGTGTTTAACCACTCCTTAGACCACCCGTAGTGGGGCGTGATTTTTAAAAAAAAAATTGAAAAAAAACGCCCCAAAACGCCCCCCATCCATTACACTAGGCGTTATTTTAAAAAAAAAATTCAGAAAATTGATTTTGGCGTTATTAAGAAAACGCTGCATGTGGCCAATAGGCATTATTCCCATGTTTGACTAGCCAATAATCATTTAGGTTGCCTTTTTTTTTTTAATGATTTGAATGGGCATTATTCCCACTACACCACTTTTGCAATAACGCCCCATGCTGACTGGACTGCCACGTGTCGAATAATGTCCCATGGTGGGGGCATTATTTTTCTTAACCACTAAACATGGTCTTAGAGCATTCTCATCCAATCCATCAAATTATACATACATTCCACTAAAAAACAGCTCCTATATCAATATATTTTCACTAAAAACAAATATTTTTTTCTCTCCTTTTCAATTAAATAATATTATCATTACATTTTTCTCTCTCTTCACTCACAACCACTTTCAATATATATTAAAAAAATTATACTAGGTGAACAGTATCCTCCCAAATATACAGATGAACAGTAACATTTTCTCTCTCCTCCACTCACAACCATTTTTTATACCCTTTATAATATAAAAACTACCCCTTACATATTTTGATGGTTTAAATGAGAATGCTCTTACACCAAATTTTATTATTTGGGATAAAAGGAAAGAGGGTTGTGGATAATATACAGGTACAAAAATGGCGACTGCTTCTTCTCTAATAATCACCTCAAGAATTCCACTTTCTTCTTCCTTAAAATGGGTGTCAATTCCCATCCTTCGTTCCCCAAATAACTGTTATAACAAACAATCCAGCCTCCATAGAACCCCTTCTACATATTCCATAAACCCTACTAGAAGAAACCCTAAAACCCTAATTGTTAGAGCTGCTGAATACAAATTCCCAGACCCAATTCCTGAATTTGCTGAAGCTGTAAGCACACCCAGACCCAGTTTTCGTTTTATGTTTTATGTTTTATGCTTTATGTTTTATTTGATTGTTTTTTAGAATGTGAAGGAATGCATACCAAGTGTTTGTTAAAATGTCTCTGTGTGTTTGGTGGTTTAGGAGACTGAGAAATTCAGAGATCATCTTATTGAGAAGCTGTCAAAGAAAGACGTATTTGAAGATTCTGTTGATGAAGTGGTTGAAATCTGTACTGAGGTATTATATACATCCACATATATGCAAACATTTACGGCAGAAAGTTATGATTTTTAAGTGCTTTTTGCTTGTAAAATGATTTATTTGAAAACGGAATTAAGAAACAATGGCTTATATTTGAGTTGGGTTTGTGAATAGATATTTGCCAAATTCATGAATGAGGAATATGGTGGCCCGGGAACATTGTTGGTTGATCCTTTTTGGGAGATGGCTGATACTATAAACGAGAGTGATTTACCTGGAGGGCCACAAGCTGCGCGCGCCGCGGTTAAATGGGCTCAAGATCACGTTGACAATGACTGGAAAGAGTGGAACGGCAATTAGCAAGAACCATGGTCCTACACTATGAATTAAACGTGATTGACTGGCTCATCACGTCAGCTGCATCGTCTGAGTAAGATTGATCTTAAAGAGGCGCGGAGTGGCAACAAGAAAATGGTCAAATGGTGTGCGTTTAACGTGCTGGTCTGTTGTAGTTATCATAGAAGTAGAACATCTTTTATTTTCGTAGTGTATTGTCATGGAACAAGTCTTTCATGTAATTGAACAAGTTTTGTAGTCCAATGATTATATGTTGTCACAGCATCCAAATTCATAAAACCTGAGTAGGTTAACTTATTTAAGCCTCAAATAACATTAGTGGGTTTTTACATGATCATATGGATAAAAAAATTGTTTATTGATCCTATTGGTGGTCTACTAGATTGATTGATCCATTCAGCCAGATTCATACTTGGATCGAGAATAAGACACCCGCCATTGTCATCTATCGGTCACCATGGTCTGTCTTGGCCATCACCGCCCCAACATGTGACCCCACTAATGTCATCGGTGGCTTCCTTTGCCCCAACACTACCACCATCCACTGCTGCAACAAGCACCACCTCTATCCACTGCCATCACCACCCGCCCATCAGGCGTTGCAGCCACAATCGTCACTTCCATCATCACCATAGTCACCATCACCGTTATCAGCAAACAAGTTAAAAAAAAAATACTATTAGATCACCCACAAGGAGTTTGTGGGGAGATCTGTGACCCACATGACGCTAACGTGGAGGCGAGAGATTAAAAGAGACGGGTTTTGTATATGTCTACGGACGGCTACAGATGGTAGAAATGGGAGGACTTCGAGAGAGGGGAAATGGCGTTCTTCGAGTGGTTCATGGACGTGGGGTCCTTAGCCGACGTGGCTTCGTGAGCTTCCAACATGCCCTTATGCTATTGTAGGTGTGTGGTGGGGTGGGTAGGATGTTAGGTTGATGGTAGAGGGGTGGCATATGTGGTAGGTTGTTTGGTGGTGGTGGGGTTGGGGAGTTGGAAAAAGAAAGGTTCAAACATAAAGGGTAGCCATGTTAAGTAAAACAAAAGATAAAAGACCAATCCATCCAATTATTTTAATTTTGATCTGATTATTTAGTAAAAATAAAATGGTACCAACTCAAACAAACACTAATATTGTTTTTAATATTCTAAATTTACCAATTAGAAACATTACATGATGATGCTAGTGGAGATGAATATGATCAGGTGGTTCCGCTAGTGACACAATGATACTCCAGTGATCCGTCAATGATCGAAATTTGCCGTTAAAAAAAAAAGAAACATTACTTGTACATATTCTGTTCTATATCTTTGGAGTCCAACTCAAACATGATTATTATTGTTTGAGACCAAACTTGTCATACAACTCGTCTTCCCTGTGCCGCAAATCCGGTTCCGCTGCTACCGCGGGCTTTACGCAATCGATCGGATATACCGTTTCTTTTTTATTTGCACAAAACCCTCAAATTCACTTTACAAATAACAAAACAAACCCCTCAAATCTTCCATCTGTGATCGTTGCCACTCTCGAAGGAAGAATAATCTGGTATCCATTTATCTTTAACATCTTCTTCTGTTCTGTTAATTCCAACTTAAATTTCATCTATTTTGTTACGCTTTAAATGTTGGTTTTCATTGTCAGTTGAACGAAACCTAATTAGTTGTTGAAAGAAACACTTTAGAAATGTAGTAGTAGGTAGAACAAGATTAAGGAAATATCTCAACTTCATCTTATTATCTTGATCAATTTAGGTATTTTCTTGTTAGAATCTATAGCAATTTGCTCTGTCTAAACATTTATAAAAGGGGAATGAATGTGTTTAGTTGGTGATAAGAAGAATTTGTTGTTAAGTAAGGTATGAAAGGACTTTGGGAGAGACTGCTTTGTCATGAACACGCGTGTTCGTCGGCTTTATTCTAACAATTTCTGCCAACCCAAGTTGATTCTGTGCTAGATTTTCTGCATTTGGTTGTGTTTCAAATGTTGGTATTTAATAGATTGTTCAAAATCGTTTCAACTTCGGATTTTGCTTTTAAATGAAACCTAATTACTTGTCGAAACACTTGAGAAATGTAGTTGGTAAAACAAGATTAAGGAAAAATCTAAACTTGATCTTGATTAATTTAGGTATTTGCTTGTTAGAATCTATAGTAATTTGCTCGGTATTTTCTTGTTCTAAACAATTGTAATTTGCTCCTTTTTAACGCGTGTTCATCGGCTTTATTCTAACAATTTCTGCTAATCCAAGTTGATGATTCTATGCTAAAAGTCTTTCATTTGGTTATGCTTCATATGTTGGTATTTAATATTTATTGTCCAAAATCGTTTCAAGTTCAATTTTTTCTTTTAAACGAAATATAATTACTTGTCGAAACACTCTGGATATGTAGTTGGTAGAACAAGATTAAGGAAAAATCTCAAATTGGTCTTTTGACTAATTTGGGTATTTCCTTGTTCAAATTTATAGTAATTTGCTCCGTTTTTTTTTTTTTTTTTTTTTTGTATACAATCATAAAAGGAGAACGTGTTTAGTTGGCGATAAGAAGAATTTGTTGTTACAGAAAGTATGGAGAGGACTTTGGGAGAAACTACTTCGTAATGACCTCCTTGTTTAAAACATGTTCATCGGCTATATTTTCAAGGACTACAGGCAATCTTGTTGCAAGATGTTTGTCTAGTGGGGTCACCCGTTTATCTTTTAGAAGAAGAATCGATCATCATGCTGCATTCGTTACCGCAGAAAACGGATTTCTTTTAACACGGTTTCGAGTTTGTTGTTACTCTACGCGTAAAGCCACCCGTGCCGGTAAATCCAAAACAAAGAAGCCAGATCCTAAATCGGAGAAAATGTTGGGAGACGAAAAAAATGCTTTCTTTGTTGTCCGTAAAGGGGATCTTGTTGGCGTGTACAAGAACTTAAATGAGTGTCAAGCTCAAGTTGGATCATCGGTACAGTCTTTTTAACTCATTCATTGTATCCCTAGATCGTTAGTTTATGTCTTTGTTTGTATGTTTTATATTTCGAAACAATTTATAAGAGTTAAATGTAGATATTTTGAAAAGCTTAACAGATCGTAATGCATTTGTGTGGTCCTGATAGGTATGCGATCCACCTGTCAGTGTGTATAAAGGCTACACGATGCCCAAAGAAGCCGAAGAATATATGATTTCTTGTGGGCTTAAGAATGCACTTTATTCAATCAAGGCTGCAGATTTAACAGAGGAGCTATTCGGAAATCTTGTCGCATGTCCTTACCAGGTAAAATAAAAAAAAATCTAAAAGTGAAATTTTTTGTATAGTGTTCACTTGATACCGTTTTAGTTAAGATAGATACATGTCGCAAATAAACGATTCTTGTTGAATAAACATCTCATACAAAATATGCTACTTTCTTCCGGCAGTTGAATTTCATACGGTTTATATCAGATATTCATACAGTTGATTTTTTTTCTGCAGCCACCACGTTTTGCCTTAGGTGAACCGTCAAGTGATCATTTGTCCAAAAGAAAATTTCCGGAAGTTTTGGGATCTCAAACTGGGGTAAGTTAGTAGGCAATATCTACAATAACTAAAGGTATATATTATGTATATATTGCTTTTGTCTCTATGTTTCGTCATTGATGTTTTTTTTTTTTTTTTTTTTTTTTTTTTTTTTTTTTTTTTTGTAAATAACTTGCAGGAAGCCTTTGGGTTGAGATCTATTTCAAGTGATCCTACAAGGAAGCTTGCTAAGTTGGAACAACTTACGTCTCAAGCCGTAACTAATACGGTGAGTACTGATAGTGATACGTGATGTATGCATGAAAACTAATATATTTCTTGTTCAAGTGCTGAATTTCTATTTCTTATTTTCCTTTATATGAAAGTCACCGTTTTCCTATATAGTGACACGTGACGGTGCATAATTATGTTACAGCGTACGTGTATTCTTGAGTTTGATGGTGCGTCTAAAGGAAATCCTGGGCAAGCTGGGGCAGGAGCTGTTTTAAGAACTGATGATGGAAATTTGGTATGATCGGTTTTCGGCGGGTATTTTTGAGTTCTTTTTGTTAGTCGATGATAGCTATACTTTTCTTTTTTATAGATCTGTAGATTGCGTGAAGGATTGGGTATTGCTACGAATAATGTTGCTGAATATCGAGCTGTTATACTAGGGTTAAGATATGCTCTTAGCAAAGGGTTTACAAGTATACGAGTTTTGGGTGATTCCAAACTCGTTTGCATGCAGGTAGGTATCTTCTATTTTCAAACTAATAATGTTGTATTTTTCTTTATAATTCGATGATGCGTATATTATAAGAAATATTATATGGTATAGGTTCAGGGTCTATGGAAGGTGAAAAATCAAAACATTAGCAAGTTGTATGAAGAAGCAAAGAAACTAAAGGATAAATTCCTTTGTTTCCAGATCGATCATGTTTTAAGGGTAACATCGCACATTTCATATTCTTTTATCTACTTATGGTAACTAACATGTACTCTTATGCAATTTAAACATTTGCAACATATGTTACTTTTGTCGAGTGTATTTAGATAAATAAGAAATCGGCAAAACAGTTTATTTTATTGTAGTGTATAGCTAGCTAATTGTGACATACAAAATTTACCAGAAATGGAAATGCAACAATCTTTTATGGAACATCCCAAAAACATGAAAAATTGTTGCGGTTTTATCATGTGACTAATGCAGGATTTATTTTCGTAACCTGTGTAAACTTGTTTTCCGTTTTTTAGGACTTAAACTCTGACGCAGATACTCAAGCAAACTTAGCCGTTGATCTTGCGGGTGCAACTTCTTCTCTCTCATATATCATTATGATTACACAAAACAATGTTATTATCTTTAAAATTGGCACCTCTAGTTTCTAGCTATGTTGACCAATGCTTACCATGATGTTGCAGTTGGTCAGATTCAGGAAGTTGACTCATAGTACATTTCTACCATCCATTCATCCTTCAAGCCAAGTTTCAAACAAACAATCAAAAACTTTACGAGCTTATTTTCAAGATTTAAACGATTGATTGATTTTCTACAGTTAAACAAAATGTTGAACTTTTGGGGTATACTTTATGTCAATGGTGTCAAGTGTGATAGTTTTGCACACTCTTTTAAGTTAGTTTCTGTAGTTGTAGACCAGCAGCAGGCGCGTTTGTGATGCGAGTTGGATTAAATTAAAGTTTTATTCTATTTTTCCTGCATTGTAAATTTGTAATTTGGCATGATGTGTTGACTGTTGATACAAGTTGGTAGAGAAAAAGAAACAATATACATCACCGAAAAAGAAGCAAACCATCTAAACACTCCTTTATGAAACATTAATCGTAGATGATAATAAACGAGTGTTGGCAATCATCAGGCAAATGAGGCTACACAAGATGGTGATGCGTGTTTCACACAACCCCCTAACTCTTCATAAGGTCATCCGTAGTCATAAGGCCCTTTTGGGGGGCGTTATGCGATATGTGGCATGCCACGTCATCACGGGGCTTTATGGGGCGTTATGCAAGTTGAGGCCATAGTCATAAAGCCCCTTTGTCATCATTACTCATTATTTTAATTTTCATTTTTTAATTAATTTCTAAGTTTTTAAAAATTAAAAATCATTTCATTAAATAAAAAAAAAGAGTACAATAAAATAAAAAACAAACATTAAACACAAAAAAACGGAAAAACATAATTGGAGGGACCAAATATTAAATAAAAAACATTAAATAAAATAAGTTTTCATAATTGCAGGGACCAAATATGTTTAGAAACCAATTTTGTAAGGACCAATTAATAAACCATTCATCCTTCATCCTTCTTCAATACCTGCAAGGCTGCAACAAACAGAAATAGAGCATGAGCATTATATGTATGTTGAGAAAACCAGAAAATAAAAAAAAACAAAAAAATATTCAAACAAACCACAAAACGCCGCTATAATTCTCGCGCCACACCCCCATTTTTCATTTATAGCGCCGCTAGTTTTGGTGTTTGGGGCGTTTTTCCGGCGCCATCTCCGGGCATAGCGCCCCACTACGGATCGACTAAGGTTTGCACGGGAGTTGGGTTGACTCGTCATGTTTAGCAAGAAAAAGACACTAAAAGGCGAAATACTTAAAGGAATAAAAGTAGAGGGATTAGACATGTATATAAGCAAAGTTAACTAATAAAAAATATAGTAAATTACTTTTTTGAGTCTATGTTTTAGTGGTTTTAACCACTTGGATCCAAAATCAGAAAGTTTAACGCACTGAGTCCCTAACCACTCATTTTATAACGTTTTGAGTCCAATTTTTAACACTTGTACTTTTGATTTTGGACTCAAGTGATTAAAACCACTAAAACACAGGGACTCAAAACGTTATAAAATGAGCGGTTAGGGACTCAGAGCATTAAACTTTTTGATTTTGAACTCAATTAATTAAAATCAATAAAACACAGGGACTCAAAAAGTAATTTACTCTAAAAAATACTTTATTAAAGTAAAGAGACTAACATGTATATTGTGAAAGTTAAAGCAGAAAGAAGACTAAACACATATATTAGCAAAGTTAAGGGTGTAAACGAAAAAAGACAAGGGTTTAAAAGAAAACAAAAGGAGGTCGCTATTTGGCAGCTTCTTAGTAAGTATAATGAATAGTGAGATGCGCGTTGTGGCGTAAGTCAATTTGGTTCGTCATGTTAGCAAGGAAAAACACTAAAGGCAAATTACTACAAAAGATATAAAAATAGAGGGACTAAAAATATATATTAGCAAAGTAAAGTTAAGGGTGTAAAAAAAATACAAAAATCTTAAAAAAAGAAAAAAATAAAAAAATATGGAGACTACCACGTGGCAGACTCTGGATGTCTACCATGAACGAAGAGAGCAACCATATTCTATAACATCTTAAAAGACAAAGTCGGTGACTTTTACGCCACCGACATCCTAACTTTCAAACTTTGACACCACAACCCCCTTTATTTTCAAATTCCATAACCACACCCTCCTCTTTCAAACCTTGTCAGCACCACCTCTCTACTTTGTCTTTTCACCATCACCTCCTCAACTTTTACACATTTACGCCACCACTCCTCTACTTTTACATTTTCACCACCACTACCTCATCTTTTACATATTTTTGCCACCATCCATCTGCTTTTACAATTTGCCTTTTTTTAGACTTTGCGTTTTTACCCATTGCACTTACACATTTTCGCCACCATCTATCTGCTCTTACAATTTACCATTTTTAGACATTGCGTTTTTACCCCTTGCACTATTACTCCATTTTTATATCTGCCCAAATTTAAAAACTTACAATTGTAACCCCTAGACTACTACTCCTACTTTTGCAAATGTCATTGCATTGTGTTTTACGAAATGTCTTAAGCATTATGTTTTACATTTCGTGTCTACCTTTGTGTTTTACACTTTTTTTTATAATTGTTTTTTACGCATTCTCTTTTGCACTTATTTTATAATCTATAGATTTTCATTACTAGCTATCTATTTGATTTATTCAATAGCTATGACGAGTTTCTAAGCTAGTAAGCAAATAAATATATAATGCTAACTGGGCCAACGAAACAGAGCATCACATGCTAACTGGGCTAAGATCTACAAACGGGCTAAAGTAATATTTCAACATTTTGATTTAAAAGTCCGGAAAAAACACTTTGTTTAGGGTTTCGAAGGCTCAAAGCATTGTAACCAGCAGCTCTAGGGTTTTAGACCTCATTCTCACTTCTATCTGGTAACTCTTTCTTTTCCTTGTTATTGCTCAATTTGATTTTCTTTTAGCTTCTGATGCATTACTATATACTTACGAATTTCTATCTTTAATTGATCTGATCCTTTGTTCTGGTAATCACTTAATTTTGTTCTTCAATTCGTTGTCTTTCAAAATATAATTCAATTTATTTTACTTGTTGATGAACTGGAGTAATTTGTTGCTTCATTATTTTCAGCTTATCTATACTGTCTGTTTCTTTGATATATGTAGGTTTTTAGCAGAAATTTTGAATTTTTATTTATGTTAAGTTATTGTAACAGATGCTAGGATTGAATTTATTTATTTAGGGTTTTGCTAATTAGATGATGAAGAACTTCATTAGTAACTAGATGCTTATTTTCAAAGTTTTTTTTTTAATTATTTAACTTGTTATTTTGTAGTCAGTGACTCATTTATACCGTGTTCCGAATCCGATTACCTACGTAATGTTTTTGTATTGTGAGATTTATGGTATATTATCTTTTATTTTGCAGCATTTTATTATAGATCTGCAGATATGGTGCAGTATAATTTTAAGAAAATTACGAAAGTACCTACGGGGAAGGATTTTGTTGATATAGTACTCAGTCGAACCCAGAGGCAAACGCCTACTGTCGTTCACAAGGGCTATGCAATCAATCGCATTCGTCAGTTTTACATGCGGAAAGTGAAGTTTACACAAACGAATTTTCACGAAAAGCTCTCTACCATCATCGAAGAGTTCCCGAGGCTTGACGATATCCATCCTTTCTACGGTGATCTTCTTCACGTTCTTTATAACAAAGATCATTACAAACTCGCCCTTGGTCAAATCAATACCGCTAGAAATCTTATTAGTAAAATCGCCAAAGATTATGTGAAGCTGTTGAAATATGGCGACTCGCTCTATCGGTGCAAAGCGTTAAAGGTTGCTGCTCTTGGTCGTATGTGTACTGTAACGAAAAGAATTGGTCCTAGTTTGGCGTATCTTGACCAAATTAGACAACACATGGCGAGACTACCGTCGATCGACCCCAACACTAGGACCATTCTGATCTGTGGGTATCCGAATGTTGGGAAAAGTTCGTTTATTAACAAAATTACTAGAGCCGATGTTGATGTCCAGCCGTATGCTTTTACCACAAAGTCGTTATTTGTTGGTCATACTGATTATAAATACCTGAGGTATCAAGTTATAGATACCCCAGGGATTTTGGATAGACCGTTTGAAGATCGTAATATTATCGAAATGTGTAGTATAACAGCGTTAGCACATCTAAGAGCCGCGGTTCTGTTTTTTCTTGATATATCTGGTTCTTGCGGGTACACAATCGCGCAACAGGCGGCACTTTTTCACAGTATCAAGTCTTTGTTTATGAACAAACCGTTGATTATAGTCTGCAACAAGACCGATTTGCAGTCACTGGAAGGAATATCAGAGGACGACAAGAAGTTGGTTGAGGAAATGAAATCAGAAGCGATGAAAACATTAATCGGTCAAGGTGGCGAGCCGAGAGAAGGTGCTGAAGTGCTTTTAACGATGAGCACGTTGACCGAACAGGGTGTGATTGCGGTTAAAAACGCTGCTTGTGAACGGTTATTAGATCAAAGAGTTGAAGTTAAAATGAAGTCTAAGAAGATAAACGATTGTTTAAATCGATTTCATGTTGCTGTTCCGAAACCACGTGACCAGAAAGAAAGACCGGCGTGCATACCGCAAGCTGTGCTCGAAGCGAAAGCTAAAGAAGCAGAAAAAGAAAAGAAAAAGCTTGAACGGGATCTCGAAGAAGAAAACGGTGGTGCGGGTGTTTATTCTGCTAGCTTAAAGAAACATTATCTGCTTGCGAATGATGAATGGAAAGAAGATAACATGCCGGAAATTCTCGACGGGCACAACGTATACGATTTTGTAGACCCCGATATTTTACAACGGCTTGAAGAGTTGGAGAAAGAAGAAGGTCTTCTGCAGGAGCAGGACGACGATGAGGTGGACATGGATGTAGAGGATTTGACCCCACAACAGCAAAAGGAGCTAGCGGAAATCAGGAGAAAGAAAAGCATACTCATCAGAGAACACAGAATCAAAAAGAGCACTGCGGAAAGCCGACCTATCGTGCCGAGAAAATTCGATAAAGACAAGAAGTTCACTTCCGAGAGAATGGGTCGACAGCTGTCATCTTTGGGACTTGACCCGTCTAAAGCAATCGAACGGGTTCGAAGCAAGTCTAGGGGTCGTAAGAGGGAGAGGTCAACTGATCATGGCGGTGATGATATGAATGTGGATGATGACGGTTCGAATAAGAAGATGAGGTTGAGGTCATTGTCTAGGCCCAGGTCAAGGTCGAGTTCAAGACCGCCAACGGATGTGGTGGTCCCTGGTGAGGGGTATAAGGATTCGGCTCAAAAGATTCAGGCGTTTAAAATGGGTAAGAAATCTGTTTACAAGAGGAACAAGGATGCTCGAAAGGGTGAGGGTGATAGAGTTATTCCTAATCTGAAACCGAAGCATTTGTATTCTGGCAAGCGGTCTAATGGCAAGACTACTAGGCGTTGATGATGATGTTAAGACTTTGAATGTTATGGTAAGCGTTGGTTATGTTTAAGCGTTTATATATATACAAAACAAGTTATGATCTCTAATGAATATTCATTTATTTGGTTATTTCAGGAAGTGAGAGCCTGCAATTTTGGAAGTTGTTTGGATGTTATTTGTTTAGTTTTTGCTTATAAATTTTTGAACTTTTGAACTTGAAATTTACATTTAAATGTTTTTGGTGAAATTATATACATTTATTACGGGTGCGTGTCTGAATGAAAATGTTATGTTAGGCAATTTGAGTTGAGAAGTAAGTCTAATATTGGTTATAAGGTATTGTGAAGTCATTTGTCACTTAGAAGTTGATGTTACGGGTGTGTGTTTGGTTTGGTTTCGTTTCGTTTTCATCGATCAATCATATGATTTACGACATTGGTTTGGTTTCGTTTTCATCGATCAATCATATGATTTATGACATTGTATATACGAATGACTACTGGGAAATAGATTCGAGGGGTAGAATTAAAATACCGTTATCCTACAAAAAAATTGAGTATGTAGTAGGGATGTAAACTAGCTGAGCTGAACCAAGCCCGAGCCTAGTTTCACGCTTGGCTTGTTATGTTTTTGTGAAACTCAAACCTGGCTCCGTTCGAGCCTACTTATTTGAACTCGAGCTCGATCTCGGCTCGCGAGTAAAACCCTAAGCTCGAGTTTGGCTCGAGCTAATTTGAGAACAACCTCAAACAAGTTAAAAGCTCAGCTCGAGCTTGCTTCAATATCGCTTAAACGTGTCAAAGCTCAGCTCGAGCTTAGCTTGCCAATATTATCATTATTATATTATATATAAAAAAACTAAAACTTTGTTTGGGCTCGTTAAGGCCCAGGCTCATGAGCCTAAATGAGTTTTGTACATCAGGCTTGATAACTAAACGAGCTCTATTTCCGGCTCGAGCTTGGTAAGACTCGGCTCGTTTGAGCTAATTTACACCCCTAGTATGGAGACACTCAATGTTGTGTTCCAGTTAAAAACATCAGATTTGGCCTTCATCTGGTTTCGTTTCAATGATTGATTGTTAAATGACTTTTCTAGCCCTCCCATAAGACTTAACTGTATAGACGTGTAATGTCATATCTCAGTTTTTAAACATTAACTAATCTCTGGGATGCATACTTTTTAATTACCCTTAAGATTTATGAATGTAAATAAGATGCAATGGGCTAATAATCTTTTTATGTCTTTGGCTCTTGCAGTGTCACTATCAACCAATTATTTTATGGCAGCTTGTATGGCCGGCGGACCTGTTTTTGTGTACACCCTCTTAACTAGCATCTTTGTAACTACGCTTTGAGTCGTCGTCACATGGTGCAATAAGACCAAACTACCCTCGACGCCTTATCGCTTTTTTTGGGTGAAGTTAACCAGTTATCCAGTGAGTTTCTGCACAAGGAATATGTAGGACCGAAACATTATTGGTTGAACCGGACATGAACATGTTAATTAGACTTTAGCGAATGAAGCTTCCGAGTGCCATCTTAGCAACATCCATCATGATTGGCATATTTGAAACTCAACAACACTTATGATGTGACTAATAATTCTTGTTTACATGTTCTTGATATCAATCACTAAAAGGAGGCAACTTTTAACTCCACACTAATATACATATTTCTTCAAAATCAATACATATCTTTTAGTGTTGTTGCTTATCCTTTTTTAAAATGTTCTTAAATCTTAACTATACAGATGGTTCTTTAATCTTTTTGATCCAAACATATTTTTTCAAAACTATGATCAGCTAGCACTAGCAGCCTCAGAGATACTTTGCAACGCCGGACGCCATGATTTCGACCTTGAAAACGATCCAGACCTTTGCTTGATTGTTCTTTCATGTGTCATCACCTGATAATTCATAATAAAACACATAAAAATCAGTAAAACTTCATCTTTTATCCTTTTAAGTCAAAGTTATATTTTTTATATAAATGATAGTAAATATTCACCTGGCTTGTATTCTCCAATCTTGAAGTTTTTTCATCTTCACTATGATTTTCCTTTTTCTTCTTCGCTTGTCGTTTCGCTTTTAGCACCTTCATAACTTCTGTAAAACAAAATAATTCCAACCATCAAACATAACTCCAACAAATATCCAAACTAAAATACAAAAAAAAAATGATACTAACCATGAGAGGTGACAAGACGATAAGCGCGGCCAAGAACAAGAGTGTCACTTGGCCGAAGCAGCTTAACTCGTGTAAACCGAACGGTTTTATTCCCGGAACCATCTTGATCATTCTCGGTACCGGGCAATGGAATAATGAGAGAAACATAATGTCCAGGATTCATCTTCATGACTTGACTAACAGTTACAGACCAATACATCCTTTCAATCTTCCCTGATGGATGTTGGATCACCAAAGCAGCTGCATCTACTGCTTGACAATTCCCCATCTTTAATCTGATCTTCAACAACAAAGATGGAGGATTGTTGTTTGAAGAAGAAGATGATAAGAAAATAATGGTTTTCTTTTGCTAGCCTCTACCTTCACCCTTTATATAATATATCCATATGGCATTTTTGTAAATAGTTAAAAAAAACTTGTTTGAATAAAATTATTCTTTATGTCTTTGACTTCAAATGACTTGGAAGGTGAAATTTTTAAAATTAAAGGTCACTCTCTCTCCAACGAACTTGTGTGTGACCTTTATATTATTTTATGTATTAGATTATTAATTTATTGATAAAGGCATATCCCTGTTTTGAATTTTTAATAATATATGGTCATAAAACAAATTAGAATAATAATGACACCTTGATTACATTTAATGTTATGTGTTTTTTTTGTTTGTTTTCATTTTATATAATTAATGTGTCTCATGAAGTGTTTAATGATTCTCAATGTATTGCAACAATTTGTTTAGCTAATATTAGCAAAATACTCACTTTTTAAACTTGATGTATTTATGGTGTTGTTTGATTAATATAATTATTTGTATACTTAATTGTTAATTAAATTTTAAAAGAGTTTAATAGTAATAATTGTACATGTTATGATGCTCATTGTTAATAATTTTGCTATAGATGTTGGATCATGTTACATGTTATGATTAAAAGCTTTTCAAGTTGAACATCTTGTCTTATTGAAGATGTCTCTTTATACATTTGGGTACTATTATTTTATACGATAATCTAACTTATATTAAATCATTTTAACCCGTTTATTAGATCGATATTGACAATTTTTTATTAGATATCTAACAATTTTTTTATTAAATAAATTTCATTGAACAACTTGTATAATTTGTTATACATAACTAGTTTGAATTTTTGATCATAACATCTTTTTACACAACTAGAATGTTAGCTATCATCGACTGTTAAGCACGAGCGATAGTTACCAAAAGATTACCAAAGGAAATTAGAAAATCAGAAAAAATAGACACAAATTAGTATTATGAATATTCATCATTGATCCGTTGACAATAACAGAAGAAAAAACATACCAAAAATAAAAAAAAACGAAATTATATTAATCATTTGCCGTTGATCCATCAGTAACTACCGATAAGTTGCCGATGGTTTCTTTCCATCGGTAGGAACTCGGTTGCTACCGAAGGCTGCCTTGCATCGACACAAGCTTAGTTCATACCAATTAATATATCACCGATGGTTTTTAACGCAACTTATGGATATGATTTCAAATAGGATTTCAACCCAAGCTTTTCAATCGTTTTTCGGGGAGAGTATATTGTTACCGACAATATATCATCAATCACTAAAGTATAAGACTCGGATACACTTTCACTCCAATCACTCTTGTAAATAATACATTTTCGACTAATATGTTGTACAAAAATCATAAACTAACCCATTTCATTTTTTGTTGTTTTAGTAAACCGTATGAGAGGTATACCCAACTATATAATGAAAAATATGTTGAGAGGGCGCCAAATGCTCGACCTGCTGAAGACCCACACCTATGAAAGCAGACTATTGAAGGTTGAAAGAATCGTTGCACCCATAAAAGCAACATTCATTTTATATGAAATTCAAGAATTTTTAACATGTTTGAATTCAAACATATTACAAATCGACTATCACATATCTTTAATGTGCAAACTTACTATCAAGTTGTCACACCCCGTTTTCCACGTGTATCACCGGTGGGCCCGGTGGGGGATTACCGTGACGTATTTGGCAACAATATAGTCAAACCACACAATTATATAAATGCACAGCGGAAGCTTTAAAGATAAATATATACTTCAACCTCTGGTTGTAATATCAAATGTATTACAGAAGTCGAATGTATCCACAGCGGATCAAAATAAATAAATATTGTTCATTCAGATACGGCATCGAGTTTGCGAGACTATTCGTGATGCTTAGGAAGCTAATACCAGCCAATTTCGTATAGTACCTGCACTTAATCTTTTTGGGGAAAATACGTCAGTTTACACTGGTAAATACGTTCAACTGACACATTTGAAAATGTTTATTAAAATTGATTTGAATGCACAAGGCACAAACTCTTTTATAACTTAGGAAAATTATTAAAATCTTGTGAACGTATTACATGTTCTTTTATGCGTTCAGTAGCCCGGATCGTGCCGGGTTAAAGATTAATAGACACACCACATTGCGTAAAACCGTAGTATAGAAACCAACGGCTACGTCTTTTAATTAAATGTCGACAATATATACCGGGTGTACGCCTACACCGGGATGTCGATGGTCGTGGCCATTTCGTAAAATGATGCCAAGGATATCCGGGACAACGGTCATTAACCCCCCAAAGGCTTTTAAGAGACAAAACTGTTTAAATGAGCCGATCATAATATTTAATTAACCACCTAAACGATGGAAGATATGATGCTCAATCAAGCGGTAAATATTATACCGTATCCCAAGCCCATATAGGGGAAATAAGTTAAAAGTATTTACCTTTGCAAGTATTACTCCTTAATTTGATTAAATCACCGATAGCTTTTACTGGGCTCCTAATCTGGAACGAAGGTTTTAATTAACCTCTTAGAATCCTAACGGGTCTTTATATTGGCCGTAGCCTAGACCGGTTGGTTCCGGAATATAAATAGGGTTTAATCGCGCGAAAAGGCGAAAACCGAGAATGGAATGTGATTCTGCCCCAAACAAGTTCAGAGACTTGTTTTATATGGGTTCAAGGTTCACACTCTGGATTTTGGGGTCAAAATAATATAGTTTGACCCGTATCGGCTAATTCATGAAAACTAGTTTCACAAGCCGAACCGTGTGCGCAATAGGCGAAACGGTTAACCATGAGAGTCTTACGCTTATTTCCTAAGTCAATATGCCATAAAGAGGTTGTGGTATCAGTAGGATACCTTCCGTGATGCCCGTATCGAGTTTGAGTCAATATTACGCCCCGTAGGGACTTTTCGGTCATTTTAAAGACTTTTAAAGAGCTTTTCGAGTTCTACAGGAAATCTGAGTTTCCCGAACAGTTTATAAAGTCTAAAATACTTTATTTATTATTTAAAATCAGTAGCAACTGGAATCGGGTCAAAAGACCTTGTAGAACTCAAGTTTTGGCCGAAAAGGGCATATTCGGTATTTACCGAACCGTAGCCATAACCGCAGGTTATGAGCGAGGTAAAAATTATTAAAAATCTTTAAAATTCCAAAAATATTATTTTATAACAGTGGGTAAAAGTTTTGTTGACGAAATCTTGGTTTAGATGGGCGTTATGTTAATTGCGCCGTTTATTACAAAAGTTTCTTATAATTGCGCTATTTAGCATAACTCTCATTCTAGACCTCGGATTGACGTGAAACTTTAAGGACATGCTTATAATTTAGTAAGCAAGGTTATGGTCCGTTCACGTGTCCGAAATACTCGTTTTATTTTATAAAGGCCGTTACGGTCAACTTTTTAGGCGATTAACGGAAATGCGTAAAAGACTCGGACAATTCATGAACCGGTCACAGAGGCTTATACCACCATGTAACCTGGTCCTAAGAGAGTCCTAAGGCATATCTATACCTCACTAAAACGGGTCAGAACTGAAGTCAAAGCAAAAGTCAAACTTTTGCGACATTCGGCTCCGAATCGGGTCAATATAGCAAATGGTCGATTCAAACGAGCGTAAACAAGTTTATATACTTAATATCATGTTTTATGAGTGCCAAAACAAGTTTCATAGCATATACATTACAGATTATGCATAAAACGGCAAAATAGCTTTCTGTTGACTTTTTAAGTGCACGTTTGACTCGACATTTGACATAGTTAGAGTGGTGATCAGAGGGAACCCTTTTTGGGGTTTATTACCCACATAAATACCAACTCATAACTACTTTTGATCCGACAATTCACTGGACCATTTGTGAATTATCGCTATAACAACCGTTGGTTACGACGGTTGGGTTTATAAGCTAAATCTATGGAAATACAAGACCAAAATGGATTTGAACGACTTACAGAAGTTGGGTCTTGATTAGGGAACAGAGAGGAATGCTTGAGAGCTTTTAGAATGATCAGTAGTTGAGTGTTTGAGTTGTGTGAATGTTATGAAGCAAACATGGCTATTTATAGTGAAACAAGGCACTCAAGATCATTACACAACACCTACAACTGATCATGGATGATGGGCAGGTGTCCCATGGAGCTATGGGTCGAGTATAGGGTGCCCATGCCTCATTTATTGATGTTTGATCGTTCACAAGCTCAAAAGGCATGCAATTACAAACTTTCTGCATCTGGGCGTCTAATGCGGCCCGCATGGGAGTTTCCATGCATTTGTACGCGGGTCGCCTGAGATTCAAACTTCAGGCGCGTATATTAGGTGGCTCGCGGCCCGCCTCAACTTAGGCCAAAACATCACGCGGGTCGCGAGAGGCCTGTTTTTCAGGTTTTTAAAATCTTTTGTAATGATGAACAGAATCCGGTAATTAATAACGAAATCTTTCGTAATTATTAACCTGACCTTTCGGGTTTGAAGGGGTAACTTTGCGGTTTGGCCCTCGGTTAATTACAACTAAGGACCTCGTGTTATTTACCCGCATTATTAAGTCCCTGGTTAATTTATTAGTTATTCGGAAAGCCTTAACTTTCACTGTTGACGCTTTTAACCCTTCTCATACGAATTCGATCATAACTTTCTCGTTTTAAAACGGAACTTCGCGGAATTTATACAGTATATTCTAGTGAGCGAATAATACTGTTACAAAGCCTCGGGAGCGTTAAAGGGTCGCTCAGAGGTATAATTAAACATGTTGACACGGTTAACCCCTGTAGCTTGTAATCTCTCACTTTCTTCCGCGTTTCGCTTCTGTACGGTCCATGATTCATTCGTTTGAAGGTACGAGCACCATTTAGGGTTACCATACAGTATATTTACCCTTTGTTGACATTTATAACCCTCGAATTTACATACTTTCAAGGTTTGTCAAAATTAGTCCTTTATTTAATATCAATGCCACGTGTAAACTAATGACACGTGTTAACACATTATTGGACACAAAAATTCGAGGTGTTACATCCTCACCCCCTTAAAATAAATCTCGACCCGAGATTTACTCAAATAAATAGGGGTATTTTTCTTTCATTGTGGCTTCGACTTCCCACGTATATTCGGGACCTCTACGAGCATCCCATTTGACTTTTACAATCGGTACGTGCTTTCTGCGAAGTTTTTTCACCTGTCGATCTTCAATCGACAACGGTTTCTCTATGAATTTTAAGCTCTCATCTATATGCACATCTGTGTGTGGAATCACCAATGATTCATCGGCGAAGCACTTTTTGAGATTGCAGATGTGGAACACATTGTGAATTCCATTGAGCTCTTCAGGCAAGTTCAACTTATAGGCAACTGATCCGACACGTTCAATGACCTCAAAAGGTCCTATGTACCTCGGACTCAGCTTGCCCTTCTTGCCGAAACGCATCACCCCTTTCCAGGGCGACACTTTAAGCAACACCTTTTCACCTACTTCAAAGTGAAGGTCCTTACGCTTCGGATCAGCGTAGCTTTTCTGCCTATCACGGGCAGCCTTGAGACGTTCCCGTATCTGGACAATCTTGTCCGTTGTCTGGAAAACTATCTCTGGTCCCGATAATTGGACCTCTCCTACTTCCGCCCAACAAACAGGCGATCGACATTTCCTACCGTATAATGCCTCGAAAGGCGCAGCCTTTATGCTGGTATGGTAGCTATTATTGTAGGAGAATTC
This sequence comes from Helianthus annuus, assembly GCF_002127325.2. NCBI lineage: Eukaryota > Viridiplantae > Streptophyta > Magnoliopsida > Asterales > Asteraceae > Helianthus > Helianthus annuus. The sequence continues at coordinate 31,638,719 of NC_035449.2, read as the reverse complement.
GATTAGGGGTAGGTTCTTATCCCAGTTACCACCTAAATCGATCGCACATGCACGAAGCATGTCTTCTAGCGTTTGTATAGTACGCTCACTCTGACCGTCCGTCTGTGGATGGTAAGCCGTACTGAAGTTCAAACGCGTGCCCAAAGATTGCTGGAAACTCTTCCAGAAATGAGACGTGTACCTGGTATCTCTGTCGGAGATAATAGTCACAGGTATGCCGTGCAAGGCTACAATCTTATCAACATAAAGTTGGGCTAACATATCGGAGCTATACGTCTCCTTGATGGGTAAGAAATGAGCTGATTTAGTCAGCCTATCGACTATGACCCATATTGCATCGTTTCCTTTCCTCGTTTTAGGTAACTTGGTTATGAAGTCCATAGTTACGCATTCCCACTTCCACTCGGGAAGTTCAGGCTGTTGTAGCAAGCCAGACGGCTTTTGGTGCTCGGCTTTGACTTGAGCACAAGTCAAGCACTTTGCTACGTGGGCGGCCACAGACTTTTTCAAGCCTATCCACCAATAATTTGCCTTTAAATCTTGATACATCTTGTCAGCTCCAGGATGGACCGAATATTTGGAACTATGGGCTTCCTGGAGGATAACATCTCGTAGTCCTCCATAAATCGGAACCCATATTCGTCCGTTTAATCTAAGGATTCCATCCTTGCTAAGAGTCAACTGCTCTTCAGTCACTCCTAACTTTTCATTAGGATAATTAACTTCCAACACAGCCTCCCGCTGCGCAGCTAATATCTTTTCAATTAAATTGTTTTTGACCTCAATGCTCTTGGCATTGATTCTAATAGGTTTTACCCTTTCTTTCCTGCTCAAGGCATCAGCGACTACATTCGCTTTGCCGGGATGATACCTGATCTCACAATCATAGTCATTCAAGGTCTCCATCCAACGGCGCTGCCTCATGTTCAACTCTTTCTGATTGAACAGGTGCTGGAGGCTTTTGTGATCAGAATAAACCACAAATTTAATACCATAAAGGTAATGCCTCCACAATTTCAGTGCAAATACAACTGCACCCAACTCCAAATCATGGGTGGTGTAATTCTTTTCGTGCACCTTTAATTGTCGTGAAGCGTAGGCAATAACCTTGCCCTTCTGCATAAGCACACACCCCATGCCTGTGTGTGATGCATCGCAGTAAACTACGAATTCTTCTGTACCCTCAGGTAAGGTCAACACAGGTGCGTTGCTCAGCTTTTGCTTCAGGATTTCGAAGGATTCTTGCTGCTTTGGGCCCCAAATGAACTTTTCTTTCTTCTTGGTTAGGGAAGTCAAGGGCGCAGCAATCCTCGAAAAATTTTCAATAAACCTCCTGTAGTATCCTGCTAACCCCATGAAACTACGAATTTCGGTAGGCGTCTTTGGCTCTTGCCAGTTCATGACTGCCTCTACCTTAGCGGGATCCACTTGGATACCACGTTCACTTACAACGTGACCTAAAAACTGAACCTCTCGTAGCCAGAATTCACATTTCGAGAATTTGGCGTAGAGTTTCTCACGTTGTAGTAATTCGAGAATGCAACGGAGGTGCTTCTCGTGGTCGGCTTGGTTCTTGGAATATATAAGAATATCGTCGATGAAGACGATGACAAATTTGTCCAAATACGGCTTGCAGACGCGATTCATGAGATCCATGAACGCAGCCGGCGCATTTGTGAGCCCAAAAGGCATCACTAGGAACTCGTAATGACCATAGCGAGTCCTAAATGCGGTCTTATGTACATCTTCATCTCTGACCCTTAGCTGATGATAGCCCGACCTCAAGTCGATCTTTGAGAAGTAGCTCGCTCCTTGCAGCTGATCGAACAGATCGTCGATCCTTGGCAAAGGATATCTATTCTTTATGGTAACTTTGTTCAGCTCACGGTAATCGATGCACAAACGCATCGATCCATCCTTCTTCTTTACAAACAGGACAGGTGCTCCCCAGGGAGACGAACTAGGTCTGATAAAACCTTTTGCCAACAGTTCATCCAATTGGGTCCTTAATTCCTTCATTTCAGTAGGAGCTAGCCTGTAAGGTGCTCTTGCTATGGGAGCTGCTCCAGGTATGATATCTATTCTGAATTCCACTTGTCTATCTGGTGGCAAACCAGGTAGTTCTTCAGGAAAAACCTCGGGATATTCAGAAATGACAGGAAGATCCTCGATCTTCGGCTTAGGTTCTGCAATTATCACCTGAGCCATGTAAATTACACAGCCTCTGTTCAAACATCTAGAAGCTTTGAGCATAGATGCGTCCTTGGGTAATCCGTACTGCGTGTCTCCTCGAATGGTGAGCGATTCACCACTCGGAGTCTTTAGCACTATAAGCCTCTTGTTGCAAACGATTTGGGCCTGATTACGGGATAACCAATCCATGCCTAAGACTATGTCGAAACCCGCTAGATTGAAGGGAAGTAGAGATAGAGGAAAAGAATGGTTCTTAATGGACATTTCACATCCCTCTAGCACAGTGGAGACGGTTTCTATCGTGCCGTCTGCTAACTCTACCTCGTATTTCATATCTAGGGTTTTGATCGGCATGTTCAATAGTTTACAAAACTTTTGGTCTACAAAGGACTTATCAGCGCCAGAATCGAAAAGTACTCTTGCAAATATATTATTTACGAGAAAAGTACCTGTAAGCACATTGTCGTTCTGTACTGCCTCCTTTGCATCCATGCGGAAGACTCTCGCATTAGTCTTCTTTGTCTCCTCCGCCTTCCTGGCATTCTTAGGGCAGTTACTCTTGATATGCCCCTTTTCATTGCAACCGTAGCAGGTTGCGTCCTTGATCTTCTTGCACTCCACGGTCTTATGATCCTTGGACTTGCATAGTCCACAGGAAAAAGTCTTTGGCTGCGACTGTGAATTCGACGCAAACCTACATTTCCCGGAGTGGGGTTTCTTGCAGATTTTGCAATTGGGTCTTTCACCCGTTTGCCCATCTTTCTTCGTCTCCGACCCTCCTTTGCCATCACCGTTCCCATGGTGCTTCTTTCCTGACCTTCGTGAGGTATCATCCTCACGTTTCCTCTTCTCAGCCTCCTTGGTCCTTAGCGTCCTCAGACGGACAGCATCTAAAGTGAGAGACAAGGAGAGGTCAGTAACTGACCTGAAGGTCGTCGGCCGAGAGGCCTTCACACTCGCCTTTATCGCAGGCTCCAAGCCCCCAATGAAACGGGCGATTCTTCTAGACTCTGGTGTCACAAGGTACGGAACCAGGCGAGACATCGTATTGAAGCTCGTCAAATAAGCCTGGCAGTCCAGGTTCGTCATTACCAGTGACACAAAGTCAGCCTCGATCTTCTCAACCTCATGCTGAGGGCAGTAGTTTTCCTTAATGAGAGCAATAAATTCCTCCCACGTCATTTTGTATAAAGCAGACTTACCTGATGCCTGCACCAACGCCCTCCACCATGCCAGGGCCTCGCCCTTAAATGACTGGGACACAAACTTCACCACATCCTTCTCTGCGCACCCACTGATGTCCACAATAGTGTCCATCTCATCTAGCCAGGTGATACAATCAACAACACCTTTCTCCCCCGTAAATTCCCGGGGCTTACAAGATACAAAATACTTGTAGGTGCAACCCTTGGCACCGGATGCATCGGTGTATTCTCGTTCACGACGAATACTATTTTCAGCTGACGAGTGATTGTCGTCATCTTTCTTGGGTTGAGAGGGTGGTTTGGAGTGTGTCTTTGGTTTGGAGGGTGGTTTTGATACGGTTCTGCCTTGGGACTCGGTATATTGACGATCCAGAGCTGCCTGAACAGCATTGTCAATTAGAGCCTTTAACTGTGCGCCTGTCAAATGTACTGGCGCATTGTCGTAGTCATCTTCATTTGTATGGCTATTCTCTCCATTGGGATCCGCCATTTGTAACTTGAATCTGTTACAGAAGATAACAAAATTTTATTTAGAAGCTTATTATGGAATTGTCTTTTATGACAATTCGTTAACCATGGTAACAGAGACCATATTTGGTTAACTTATTACTCACTTAGTTTTTAGGATCTGAATACATCCTATTTTAGCTATAACAATAATATTGGCGGCATAAATCCTAATCACGAGGATGTTTTATAATATTAGCCGAGATTTCAGAGAATCAAAGGCATAGAGGTTTGAACCGTAGTTCTCCTACCCCTTTTCTGGCAGGGAGTCATAGACCACCACTGTCTTTTGTCTTTATAAGACAATTATTACGACCCATAGGCACTACACCCCTAATGGATGTTTTTAATATGGTTGGCCCGTAGGCACTACATCACTTAATGGATGTTTTAATAAGATTGGCCCGTAGGCACTACATCACTAATGGATGTTTTAAATAAGATTGATCACCTTCATTGGTGATTTAACCCACGATTTATAAATCATTTAGTTGGGTTTTGAAATCCTTAAAGGATTATTGTATAAAAATGACGTACGTGATTTTAACGAATCACATCTGCCATGATTGTTAACATGTTTGCAGCGGTTAACAGGGAATCTGAATCTTTTAATTAAGTCCTACCATCTTGGCCGGATCTTTAAAAGCACCAGGCTAGGTTTCACTCGTAAGATTCTTTATTTAGGCAGATCAATTTAAAAGGAATGGTCTTGATTTATTTCATACATATTAAAACAAAACTCATAACATACATTCCATAATCTCAATTACAATCACATATTGCCCTAAACGGGTTTTTCAAATAGTACATGCCTCCTTAGAGGTTTAAAAATAGGTGACAAGTCCACGCAGGGACTAACATAAGATAAGTGTCCGTGCAAGGACTAAAAGATAAGTCCACATAGGGACTGAAATATGATAAGTGTCCACGCAGGGACTTATTTCAAAGTAGAAATTACATTAGTACAACTATTAAGGGCTAGTGGTTACGTTTCTTCTTTTTGCCCTTTAGTAGGTTCGCCAAGCCTTTGAGAAATCCTCGGTGGCTCTTTTTCTCTTCCTCGAACTCTCTCTCCACACGATCTAGTCGATGGAGTATCTCTTCCTGTTCAGGAGGAGAGAAACGTGGTTGTGGCGCTTGTTGCGGAACTGGAGGTCTGGGTATTGGATACCCATGAGCTGAGTAGTCCGGTGCTCCCATGTTTCCATGTGCTCCGTCAGGGTAGCGTGCATTATATCTAGCCGATACCACATATGGGTCGCGCTCATAATTGTAGTTGTAATGTGCTTGTGACGGTTCGAACGGGTTGTAAGCCGTTGGACCCGTGTAAGCAGGTATGGGTTGGTCGTACCCAAATGGTGGCGAATTTGGTGCAGCTGGTGCGGAGTTCGCCTCCTGTATAGGACTTGAAGGTCCTTCTTCTTGTAGTGGCGGATAGTGGCTACTACTAGAGTGTCGAGGGGTGCTGAAGTGGATACCCCCTCCTCCTCGTGTGGACATACGCGCATTCGTCCTCCTACGCCTTGGCGGATCAGGCATTACTGGTTGCGCCGGTGGCGGAGGTGGTGGCGTAACTGCCACAAAGCGTGAATCCTCAGAGGGATCCTGTGGATGTCGCGGTTGTTGTGATGTCTGTTGAGGTGGTGTGTAGTACCATTCATGTCGGTCAAACAACGCTTGGAAACTGTCTGGCCCCTGATAGGGTGTGCCATGGAAGGATGACCCATCAGAGACTTCTATTGGATGCGTGGGCGTACCACGAGCAGGTTCTGTTGGATCAGTATCTTCGTCCATATGATCCTCGGAGAAATGATCTTGTGGCCCTAATGGAACAAAGCCTGAAGGTTCCTGTATATAGTCAGCTGGATTAAACTGACCTATGAAGTATGGAGTAGGGTCGTCATAATTCCGGTGCGATACCGAACGTTGTAGGGGTATGAAGGAAGGTTGTGGGTTGTTGGGATCATTCTCTGAGTTTGGCCCGAATGAGTGCCGGTATGATGGCGTCGAGCTGTGCGAGGTGGAATGCCTCGCGGGTTCGTAAAGGTCTCTTCGTCGTTGTGGTTCTTCGCTCCTTGTCATTGAAGGAGGTCTTGTACCTGACGGTCCAGCTTCGTGATCGTGATGTGTCACGATATCTCCTCTGCCTCTTCTTCCCCTTCCTCTTCCTCGGAATATAACAGGTGGCATGTTTCCTGCTTTATAAAACTTTAAGTACCAATAATAAAAGAAAAAGACAAAATTGGAATAACAATTCGAATTTGTCCTAAGTTCTTGTCTAGACTCAAGTATGTGCAATTGTGTCATTGAGATTAAACACAATAGGATAGTGTTTAATTCACTCAATGTTGGCTCTGATACCAACCTGTCACACCCCGTTTTCCACGTGTATCACCGGTGGGCCCGGTGGGGGATTACCGTGACGTAGTTGGCAACAATATAGTCAAACCACACAATTATATAAATGCACAGCGGAAGCTTTAAAGATAAATATATACTTCAACCTCTGGTTGTAATATCAAATGTATTACAGAAGTCGAATGTATCCACAGCGGATCAAAATAAATAAATATTGTTCATTCAGATACGGCATCGAGTTTGCGAGACTATTCGTGATGCTTAGGAAGCTAATACCAGCCAATTTCGTATAGTACCTGCACTTAATCTTTTTGGGGAAAATACGTCAGTTTACACTGGTAAATACGTTCAACTGACACATTTGAAAATGTTTATTAAAATTGATTTGAATGCACAAGGCACAAACTCTTTTATAACTTGGGAAAATTATTAAAATCTTGTGAACGTATTACATGTTCTTTTATGCGTTCAGTAGCCCGGATCGTGCCGGGTTAAAGATTAATAGACACACCACATTGCGTAAAACCGTAGTATAGAAACAAACGGCTACGTCTTTTAATTAAATGTCGACAATATATACCGGGTGTACGCCTACACCGGGATGTCGATGGTCGTGGCCATTTCGTAAAATGATGCCAAGGATATCCGGGACAACGGTCATTAACCCCCCAAAGGCTTTTAAGAGACAAAACTGTTTAAATGAGCCGATCATAATATTTAATTAACCACCTAAACGATGGAAGATATGATGCTCAATCAAGCGGTAAATATTATACCGTATCCCAAGCCCATATAGGGGAAATAAGTTAAAAGTATTTACCTTTGCAAGTATTACTCCTTAATTTGATTAAATCACCGATAGCTTTTACTGGGCTCCTAATCTGGAACGAAGGTTTTAATTAACCTCTTAGAATCCTAACGGGTCTTTATATTGGCCGTAGCCTAGACCGGTTGGTTCCGGAATATAAATAGGGTTTAATCGCGCGAAAAGGCGAAAACCGAGAATGGAATGTGATTCTGCCCCAAACAAGTTCAGAGACTTGTTTTATATGGGTTCAAGGTTCACACTCTGGATTTTGGGGTCAAAATAATATAGTTTGACCCGTATCGGCTAATTCATGAAAACTAGTTTCACAAGCCGAACCGTGTGCGCAATAGGCGAAACGGTTAACCATGAGAGTCTTACGCTTATTTCCTAAGTCAATATGCCATAAAGAGGTTGTGGTATCAGTAGGATACCTTCCGTGATGCCCGTATCGAGTTTGAGTCAATATTACGCCCCGTAGGGACTTTTCGGTCATTTTAAAGACTTTTAAAGAGCTTTTCGAGTTCTACAGGAAATCTGAGTTTCCCGAACAGTTTATAAAGTCTAAAATACTTTATTTATTATTTAAAATCAGTAGCAACTGGAATCGGGTCAAAAGACCTTGTAGAACTCAAGTTTTGGCCGAAAAGGGCATATTCGGTATTTACCGAACCGTAGCCATAACCGCAGGTTATGAGCGAGGTAAAAATTATTAAAAATCTTTAAAATTCCAAAAATATTATTTTATAACAGTGGGTAAAAGTTTTGGTGACGAAATCTTGGTTTAGATGGGCGTTATGTTAATTGCGCCGTTTATTACAAAAGTTTCTTATAATTGCGCTATTTAGCATAACTCTCATTCTAGACCTCGGATTGACGTGAAACTTTAAGGACATGCTTATAATTTAGTAAGCAAGGTTATGGTCCGTTCACGTGTCCGAAATACTCGTTTTATTTTATAAAGGCCGTTACGGTCAACTTTTTAGGCGATTAACGGAAATGCGTAAAAGACTCGGACAATTCATGAACCGGTCACAGAGGCTTATACCACCATGTAACCTGGTCCTAAGAGAGTCCTAAGGCATATCTATACCTCACTAAAACGGGTCAGAACTGAAGTCAAAGCAAAAGTCAAACTTTTGCGACATTCGGCTCCGAATCGGGTCAATATAGCAAATGGTCGATTCAAACGAGCGTAAACAAGTTTATATACTTAATATCATGTTTTATGAGTGCCAAAACAAGTTTCATAGCATATACATTACAGATTATGCATAAAACGGCAAAATAGCTTTCTGTTGACTTTTTAAGTGCACGTTTGACTCGACATTTGACATAGTTAGAGTGGTGATCAGAGGGAACCCTTTTTGGGGTTTATTACCCACATAAATACCAACTCATAACTACTTTTGATCCGACAATTCACTGGACCATTTGTGAATTATCGCTATAACAACCGTTGGTTACGACGGTTGGGTTTATAAGCTAAATCTATGGAAATACAAGACCAAAATGGATTTGAACGACTTACAGAAGTTGGGTCTTGATTAGGGAACAGAGAGGAATGCTTGAGAGCTTTTAGAATGATCAGTAGTTGAGTGTTTGAGTTGTGTGAATGTTATGAAGCAAACATGGCTATTTATAGTGAAACAAGGCACTCAAGATCATTACACAACACCTACAACTGATCATGGATGATGGGCAGGTGTCCCATAGAGCTATGGGTCGAGTATAGGGTGCCCATGCCTCATTTATTGATGTTTGATCCTTCACAAGCTCAAAAGGCATGCAATTACAAACTTTCTGCATCTGGGCGTCTAATGCGGCCCGCATGGGAGTTTCCATGCATTTGTACGCGGGTAGCCTGAGATTCAAACTTCAGGCGCGTATATTAGGTGGCTCGCGGCCCGCCTCAACTTAGGCCAAAACATCACGCGGGTCGCGAGAGGCCTGTTTTTCAAGTTTTTAAAATCTTTTGTAATGATGAACAGAATCCGGTAATTAATAACGAAATCTTTCGTAATTATTAACCTGACCTTTCGGGTTTGAAGGGGTAACTTTGCGGTTTGGCCCTCGGTTAATTACAACTAAGGACCTCGTGTTATTTACCCGCATTATTAAGTCCCTGGTTAATTTATTAGTTATTCGGAAAGCCTTAACTTTCACTGTTGACGCTTTTAACCCTTCTCATACGAATTCGATCATAACTTTCTCGTTTTAAAACGGAACTTCGCGGAATTTATACAGTATATTCTAGTGAGCGTATAATACTGTTACAAAGCCTCGGGAGCGTTAAAGGGTCGCTCAGAGGTATAATTAAACATGTTGACACGGTTAACCCCTGTAGCTTGTAATCTCTCACTTTCTTCTGCGTTTCGCTTCCGTACGGTCCATGATTCATTCGTTTGAAGGTACAAGCACCATTTAAGGTTACCATACAGTATATTTACCCTTTGTTGACATTTATAACCCTCGAATTTACATACTTTCAAGGTTTGTCAAAATTAGTCCGTTATTTAATATCAATGCCACGTGTAAACTAATGACACGTGTTAACACATTATTGGACACAAAAATTCGAGGTGTTACACAAGTCGTTGGGTCTCATTGGAAACAACATCTCAATTCCTACGGAATAGAGGTAACACTGTCTACATCTTACCCTCCTTAGACCATATCTTAACTTTGCTATCGGTGGGATTTACTGAGTATTAACATTTTTTTTAACAAACGAGGGAATTAAATTATGAAGAGTAAATTGCCATTTTGGTCCCAGTGGTTTGGACACTTTTGCCATTTTAGTCCAAATCTCAAACTTTTTAAATCTGGGTCCCTGTGGTTTCACTTTTATTGCCATTTTAGTCTAAAATCCAAAACCCTCCTATTTTGACTGTTGAAACCTGATTGTTTTGTCTTCTTGTACAGGGGCATTTTGGTCATTTTTATTTTGTTATAACATATTAAAGCAAGATCTGCAGACAAACCACATCTCCACTGTCACTTTCAACCCAAACAAACCCAAACCACAACCACTACCTCCACCGTCACTTTCAACCACCACAACCTCCACCTCCACCGCCATGACCCCTACCGTCACCTTCACCACCCCCTGTCACTCTGTCTCTCTCTCTTCTCTCCTCTATATCTGCAGATCATCACAAAAAACCCAGGTCATGAAAGACTATAACCCACATCTTTAGTGGGTTTTGGATGTTTCGTTAATCACCCGAATAAGAAGACTCAGGAACTTCGCGACCACGGCTCCGACCTAGACCACGGCTGCGGCCACCGCCTCGGAAAGTTGTGTTAGTGTCAGATCCTGCTGATTTCTTGTTGTTCTTGATGATGTCATCGAGTGTCATGTCGAGTTGTTCGGCCATTTTGGGCAATGAAGTGGTGAATTTTTAGATGTTATGATCAGGGTTTTGGATGAGGATAGATGAGAGTGGAAGCTGCACAATTTTTTTTTTGGGTTTTTGATTGTTTGGAGGTTGTGTATCGCAGACAGAGAAGGAGATTGGGGGTTTGACCAAAGATGTTTGGTATCGCAGAGACATGAAAGATGATGGTTGCCGCTATTGTTCATCAAAGAAGAAGATAAGGTTCAGATGTGTGAGATAGGTTCAGTTAGGTTATGTGAGTGCGAGACGCCGGTAATAGGCCGAAACTAGAGGGGAAGAGAGGAGTGTGGATGGCGGCAGATCTGTGTAGAGGTGATGCGGTGGTTGCTGATGGTTTATGGCAGCGGTGGTGGCTGATGGTTATGGTGGATAACGGTGGTGTGTGGTCGGAGATGACGGTTGTTTATAGTGGTTGGTTGTTGGTGGTTGCAGGTTGTGGTTGTGGTTGCAGCTTTCATCTGTCTCCATTGAAATAAAATTAGGGTTTTGGTAGAGAAGATGAAGATGCAGATGTGTAGAGGTAGAGAGAGAGATGAATTAAAGGAAAGAGAAGTCTAAGAGACGATTGCAATTTACTCTTTTTTTAGTTTATTAATAATAATTAATATGTTATAAAAAAACCTGAGATGGACCAAAATGCCCCTGCACAAAAAGACAAAAGAACCAGCTTTCAACAGTCAAAAAAGAGGGTTTTTGGATTTTGGTCTAAAATGACAACAAAAGTGAAACCACAGGGACCCAGATTTAAAAAGTTTGAGATTTGGACTAAAATGGCAAAAATACCCAAACCACATAGACCAAAATGGCAGTTTACTCAATTAGGAAATTACACATAATCAAAAGTCAGAATTATTATAAGACCATGCTTACTGGTAGAGAAAAATAATGCCCCGACCATGGGGCATTATTCGACACGTGTCATCCCAGTCAGCATGGGGCATTATTGCGAAAGTGGTGTAGTGGGAATAATACCTAATAATGCCTCTTCCAATCATTAAACAAAAAAAAGAAAAAGCAAAGAGATGGTGATTGGCTAGTCAAACTTGGACACATGCCCCTTCTCAAAAGTTGTGAGACCATGCTCAACATTGATTGGTTAAGCAAACATGTAAATAGCGTTATAATTAAAACGCCGGAAACCATTTTTTGAATTTTTTTTTAAAAAAAAAGCCCCATGTAATGGGGGGAGGGACGTTTTTAGGCGTTTTTTTTTCAATTAAAAAAAAAAAACGCCCCACTACGGGTGGCCTAATAAAAAGAGGTTTATCTTATCGTGTGATCCTAAGCCTATACTTTAATACATAAGTGTTTATTACTAATACAAACTCTTATTAGTTTATACAATAAGTTAAAGATTCGATACTTCTTATTTGTATTTTTTTAATAATGGACGAAGACTTATTAGAGTTAACATAAACTAGAAAATGGTGCGCCTGCCGGCAACGACCGTAGATGGTGGTGAAATCCCACGTGGCATTATACATGTTTTGGACGTATTTGGTCGGCATTGTCGACGGTGTCAATATTTACTCTTTTGGACACAATTTATTTAGTGATTAAATATATGGTATTTGTTACATGAACCGAGACATGGTGTATTTTATATATTACGTATGTATATTTTTAAATATAAGTTACGATTGTTTGTAGGGCGGGTGAAATTAATTAATGAGTTTTGTACCTAAGTTTTGGCGTTTCATTCATTATTTTTTCATTTGTGAATGGGAAACGAATACCATGATATACACCTGAATGGGGTCATCAAATAAAGATTATCTCTTAATTTGATTGGATTTATAGTCATCAACGATTACGGTGAAATTATCATTTTATTTATATGCCTTTCCAACGTCCACTCCAACTATATGTTCACCTAACTATAGTTCGTTGATTAAAGACAACACAACTACAGTTCGTTGATTAAAGACAACACGCTAGTCTAACCTCGAGTCGTTCTAACCTTTGAGTGCAAGTTGTGATGATGGAAACATCAATTATTACTAAACATACACACCGTTCAAAATGTTTAGCCTCTCCGTTGTGGGTTAACGCCCCATGCGAAATCAACATGGGAGGCGTTAACCCCCCCCCCCCCTCTCTAGTTATTGAGAGGCGCCAATGACCACAAGTCCTTTTGAGCGCTAGCACAACAATGGGGAATGGGTAAAGCATGTAGGGCAACTACCTTCTCCAACCAGTCAAAGTTGTTTTCTTTCTTTTTTTCCTTTTTTTAAAGAGTAAACTCGCAGAATGGTACTTGAGGTATGGTTATTTTTGCCATTTTAGTAAAAAATTCAAATCTTTTGAATCTAGGTCCATGTGGTTTCAATTTTGTTGTCATTTTCATTCAAAATCAAAATCTGGTCAGATTTTTCAGTTAACATTCAGTTTTCTTTGTCTTTTTCTCTCTTTTAATGATAGGCAAAATGGTCTTTTAACGTTTTATTATAACAAATTAAAAAAATCCGACAATTTTGCCATTCATCAAAAAGGAGGAATAAGACAAAAAAAATTGGATGTTAACTGAAAAATCTGATCAGATTTTGATTTTGGATGAAAATTGCAACAAAATTGAAACCACGGGGACCCAAATTCATAAGATTTGAGTTTTGGACTAAAGTGGCAAAAGTGACCAAATCTCAGGGACCATTTTGGTAGTTTACTCTTTAAAAGAAGTGTTTTAGTTATTGGGTGTAGAGTTATTCCACTATACCTAGTTATTGGGTGTTTAGTTATTGCTCAAATTCCTACGTGATAATGATGTGACGGTAATGTCGCAATGGGTAGAGGATCCTGTAAAAAAGGTCTAAAGTGTGAGAAGGGTAAGAAAGAATCTCAGCCATTAGATCTTTTGATGTAATGGTTGAGATCAGTAGGGACCAAATTGTAAAATATTTTCATTAATTTGGACTGATTTGAAATATCTAGGGGCAATATAGTCTTTTAAACCCACTAGAAATTAGATAATGCACATGTAACTTCCCCCCGTCTTTTTTAAACGTCAATAACTTTTTATACGTAACTTTTTAAAAAAAAAAAAATTACACCATAATAACGAGCTTTTTTTATCTTTAATATGAGTACCATATTGCTATACTTTTAGAGAAAAAAATATGTTTCGATCAGATGTTTAGTCAATGAATGGTGTTATATACTTGTTGAATGGTGTTATATACTTGCTGAATGGTGTTATATACTTATTGAATGCTGAATGGTGTTATATATTTGCTGAATTGTGTTATATACTTGCTGAATGGTGTTATATACTTACTGAATGGTGTTATATACTTGCTGAATGCTGAATGGTGTTATATACTTGCTAAATGGTGTTATATACTTGCTGAATGGTTTATATACTTACTGAATGGTGTTATATACTTGCTGAATAGTGTTATATACTTACTGAATGGTGTTATATACTTGCTGAATGTTGAATGGTGTTATATACTTGCTGAATGGTGTTATATACTTGCTGAATGGTGTTATATACTTACTGAATGGTGTTATATACTTGCTGAATGCTGAATGGTGTTATATACTTGCTGAATGGTGTTATATACTTATTGAATGGTGTTATATACTTGCTGAATGGTGTTATATACTTCCTATAATTAAGGTGGCGGTTATGGGAAGTTTTTAATTAATTGAATTAATGATAAAATTACTTGTTTACCCTTTTCAGTTAATTTAGATCTAATGGTTGAGATTCTTTCTTACCTTTCTCACACTTTTGGTCTTTTTTACAATAACCTTACCCTGTGGCAATGATTTATTATTCCATAACACGTGATTGTATTATTCAGAATGCTTGTGTAGGTCACAATGCTAAATATATTTATCTCATACAATTTCACTACCTACATATAGTTATTTTTGGCAAAAAGAAATAACATATAAAAAATTAAAAAAAAAAAAAAAAAAAAAACCTTGTTTGCATGTAGTTTTCTAGAATTTTTCTATACTCTTTTAAGTTTGCTTATGAACCTTTTACTGGCTCTCAAAAAGGTTGAGTTGACACTAGTGATTATCAACGGTTTTAAGATAATTAATAAAATCCCCCTTTCACCTGTTAGAGTATGGAGTATGGGACGGGAGTTGGGGTGTGGGTTGGAAAGAAACGCCCAAGTCACTACCCCGGGTGGGTTTGGGTTTGGGCGTGGCCTCTTGGGCGGGAGTTTAAGGCCGGGCGTGGGGCATGCTAGCGATCCTATGTGGCCGGCTCTTATTGGCTTGTTGGCTAGGGCATAGCTCGCCATGTTTAAATTTTAAAATATAACCGTTGGCCAAGCCACGCCCCGCCATACACCACGGACACGTCACTCACCAGCGGGGGGGCTCGAACTCCACGTGTCAACCCATGCTCCAAACCCCCGCCCCACCATAGCCCATGATCTTAGTGTTTTTCTTGCTATTAAACTAAATTTTTAATGGGATTGGATACTATGGAGTCAAAATTGTCGGGTCAAAGGTGCGCTCCCTCGAATCAAATCTTCGAATGGGTTTCTTGGCTACCTAAAAAGGTAAACATTTTTTTGTTGGCGAGCAAGCATGGATCACTTCCCAACTCTCGTGGCACTGGAACGTTGCAGGCTATCAATCTCGTATTTATTATGCAGACTCTGTGGGTTGGCTGACGAGTCGCTTGACATCTTCTTATAGGATGCTATGTAGCAAGTGCGGTTTGGCAACTGGTGCACAATACATCCAATCTTAGCCGTCCAAACAAATGATCTCTTCCACATCCATAACCAAGTATTCGGATCTAAGATTAAAAAGTCTTTGGTGCAAACAATCACACTACTCACATGCTGGCTTGTTTTGAAGACTCGAAGATGTGGTATTCTCAAACAAGAAGGCGATTCCATCTAACATGGTCGGGGAGAGCAAAACACTAGGCTTCTTATGGGTGAAAAATAGATCCAAACTTTCATCTTTGGAGTAGGGTCAGTGGTGTATTTTTAATTTTAGTAAGTCTTTGTGTGTACCCTATAATCTTTTGCTTTTAGCTTCTTGCTAGAGTTTCTAATAAAATGAACCTTCAAAAAAATGGAATCAAAATTGTTAGGGTTCCTAGGAAAACCAAGACTAAATGACTAATTAATGAACCCTAAATGACGAACAAGAATCTTAGCAAATTTTATTAAAACTTTGACTATAGCTCATAGTAAAATCAAATTATCTAAAAACCTCTGATGTATCGTCATACTAATCCCATGTGAGATGTCGGGACCTCAAATATTTTACTAATTGTCCCAACGTCACCCACTCAAACACTTTTATTTATTAATGATATGTTCAAAACATAAAAAAAAGACATTAAAATTCATTGTAATTAACCTTTTGCTATCATAGTCTTTGTATATTACCTTAGCGACAAAACGAACTTATTTTGCATGATAAACTTTTCTTATTCATCAATACCTGCATTTTGTAGAATATGAATCATTCAACTCCAGAATATAGGAAAGACACCTATTCCCATAAACTCTCTTAATTTAATATAATTAATGAGTTTATACGAAATTATAACCAAATAGCTAATTTGCCATGAATTAAGAGAAAATATACACCAATCATAGTTTTTTCATTGTATATTTTGATCAGAAGATTTATGAATATCATACACGGGTTAGGGTTGCAATGTATTTACTACATTCATTTCAACCACTCTATAAGTAATAATTTAAAAGATTAAAGTAAATAGATACTACAATTGTCACTAAAGCTTCTATAGTTTCACTATCAAATCACCTAGTTTAGTGTTGAAGCGATTGTGTTTTCAACTTGGTGGGCGACCTGGATATTCAGATTCGGGATCCTTTTTTGTCCAACGTTAAAATGGATGAACACATTTTTTTGAAAGGATGAAAAAAAAGTCATTCTTAATTGGATAGAGTAAAAACCCTCTAATGTACCTAATGTACTTGTAATGGTTTTTTTTTTTTTTTTTTTTTTTTTTTTTTTTTTTTCTGCCTAGTTTCTTGCTATTGGGTTTATTAGGGGTATATTTGTCATGAAGTTTTTAAGAGCTTCTAGATTTAAACTTTTAAGAAAAAACTCCTACTAAATAAAAAGTTTTGTTTGGTTGAAGGTGTTTGAAGCTTTTGGTTGAACGCTTCTACTAGTAGCGTTTAGAAGGAGTTACAAACTTTCAGGGAAAAAATGACTATTTTAACCTCTAAAGATAATGAATTTTTAATTATGTTCATTTTGGTTATTTTATACATTTTATTAAAAGCTTCAGTTACCCCAAACACCTAAATATATCTAAAAAGCTATAGCCACCAGCTACCATATATCAGGTTCCAGTCACCAGCCACCAACTACTTTTGCCAAACATACCCTAAGTTTATATATTATCCGCCATTGAAAAAAAAGAAAAGAAAAATCAAAATGTTCAAAATTCATGCAAGAGCACCAGATACTTTTTCTGAAAGAGGCTTGACCTGATTATATATGGTCACAAAAAAAGGCATTCATCCAAAAGAATCTTCAATTTCCAGTCTAATAAAAAAATTAATATAATTTTCTAATGTGTGTTGTACCCTTAGTGGGACAATATGTTTGCCTTCACTTGTTACAACCATGGAATGTGCAAACTGTTAATATTATATACGAATTGCACTTCACTCCCTAAAGTTTAATATACTCAATCTACATACCTCTTTATCCATCTTTTTCTTAAATTATTTTTAGTTTAATAATAAAAAATGATGGCCCAAGAACTTTACAATACACACTTGGACCAAGGTCCTTTATTTCTAAATGAGTAAATTACAATAATCGTCCTTTATGTATATCACTTATTGCAAATTGTGTCATTTATCTTCAATAATTACAGAAAACGTACTTAATGTTTGCAAACCCTTGCAAGTTATGTCCTTAAGCTCTAACTCAGTTAACTTTTGTGGTTAAATCTAACCAAATAGACCCCACATAAGGGTATTTTTGTGGTTAAATCTGACCAAATGGACCCCACATGAGAGTACAATGACCAAAATACCCTCACGTGGGGTCCATTTGGTCAGATTTAACCACAAAAATTAACTGAGTTAGGGCTAAAGGACATAACTTGCAAGGGTTTGCAAACATTGAGTACGTTTTCTGTAATTATTGAAGACAAATGACACAGTTTGCAATAAGTGACATACATAAATGACGACTTTTGTAATTTACTCTTTCTAAATAGTATTTACTTTCTTGGAGCACAATTTTTACCTATCTATTAGAACTATCCCTTTTAATGTATTAAACAACACACATGTTTTAAGCAAAATACAACATCATACATTTATTGTGCTTCCAAAACTCTTTACAAATCATAAAGCCGAATTCGACAATAGAACAAGTGGTTGGATGTAATAGTGCAAACATGGCCTCCATGAGGAAGACGTGTAACAACAGCCTATTAAAATTCAATTCATATTCATCTCAAACTTGAATACTTGAAGTGAAATGGGTCTCATTATGTGCTTCATAGGATTCAAAGGGTTGAAAGTGTAATTGATTAAAAGACAAGGGTCCACATCATTCATTAATAGAAATATGTGTTTTGAACATATTCTGTCTTTGTGGGGACAACATAAATTAGGTCTTGATTGTCTTTGCCTCGTCTTTAAAACATTCTAAATTTCATGCTAAAACCACCCAACCAAACTAGACTGGAGTTAAGGGACATCTTCTTCTAAGTAGGTATCCTGTCCCTTTTAGTTTAATGGATTGTTTTTTTTTTTAAATGTGATTGTACACATACATTCTTCCCCCCTATATAACAATGTCACAATTAAGGATTTGGGTTTTAATTAATTTTGTGATTTAGGATAAAGAATCAATAGGTTAGTACAAGTACAAAAGTACATCTAAGATCTAATCAGATCATGCATTCATGCTTATGAAGTTTCCTAGCAAGATACGATGCACATGATTGGCATTATAAATTTCTTGATGTGTTTAGTTTAAAAATGTCAAATTAAAATTAAATAAATGTTTGGGAAAGTTCAAATGAATAAAGATGAGTGGTTTTATTTGCAATAGATATAAAACAAGTTATTCAATGTAATTCATTTTTGTTTGTTGTTTTGTAGGTTTATAATGCTCGTTGACACATCATCATCAGGTCCCTTCGCGCTTCATCTGCCACCATCTCCTTTTCACCTATACACGCCACTATGCCCCCATTGTAGTGGACATGGAACATGCTCTCTACGTTAAGCCACCGGCGTTTATAGGTTGCAAAAAGAACCAAGGGTATCTAAAATGTCTCATATTGTAGTTATTCTCTTATGTTATAAGATCAAAGTCCATAAAAAAAGATAAGGAAAAGCAAGTACTTGTAAGAAGACAAAGATAATGCCAGCTATTTTAACTAAAAAATAATGGTTAATGACGATATATGGAGGGAAAGGGATAATTGATTAGCATACATTGAAACTCTTAGGTGCAATGTATACCAAAAAAAAATTAATTATTATGTAGATATGCGATTGATGAACTAACCCCTAGATCTCTCTCCTTCTTTTAATCAATAATTGATGTTAGAATGAAACTCATGTGGACTTACAAGTTGGGTTTTATCGTATTCGGGCTAGCGATGGAGATTCTAATAAGTTGTATTATAGTCACGATTCAAACCAAATATGAGGTGGCTTGATCTAACTTTTTAGATTGTACTAAAGAATTTGATTTTTTTTGTAACATCTGTCAAAACGGGCACCCAAAACTCGACCCGTTTTGACAATTTGATCCGAACCGGAGTTGTAACAACTAGGTATTTTCCTTCGCATTTATACCCCTATGTTCTTACTATATATATATATATATATATATATATATTTTTTATATATAAACAAAACATCTTAGAATACTTGTTACTTATATAATGTCGGTATCCTACTTTCAAATCCAATTAACCATCTCCCAATTAATCTCCACCAACTATACTTATATTCTGGTTAAGTTTTCTTTCATATAAATTAAATTTTTTTTTTTTTTTTTTGTATCGTTACAAACATATAGTTTTGTTAAAAATATCCAAACATTTATATCAAGCTATATTTTCATTCTTGAAGTTTATAAAAGTTATTACAAATGTAAGGTTCTATATAAAATATCAAATATTATTACTATATATTACTATATATTATTATTAATATTATTATTACTATATATTATATATATATTAAAGAGAAAAGTCGGTGGCTACATGCCACCAACCCTACTCTCATTTTGTTTTGTCTTTATGTGCTATTAATAATAATGTTCTACTGGGCTGTTGTTTGGGCTCAAATAAAGACAACAGCTTTGTTCAGCATTATATATACTAGATGAGCTTTACAAAATATCTCTCACACATCACTTTATCTATATATACATCCATCTTTATCATTTTTAAGAATATTCAAATATTAACTTCAACAACAATTACAGTATTATTATTATTATTATTATTATTATTATTATTATTATTATTATTATTATTATTATTATTATTGTTGTTGTTGTTGTTGTTGTTGTTAAAAAGCATATACTATGAACAATGTTTGTTTGTTTATTTTCTAAATTCCAATTTCACTCTTTAATAAACTAATATATAATTTTAACTTATTTAACTCTCAGTAACTCCGTTAGCTCTAAAAAAAGATGAATATGTAACCGTATCGGTATTCTCATATAAATTCTATTATAATTGAAGTTAAAATTCAAATTTGACACCATAAACTATATCAAGTACTGGTAACATAGTAAAGCAAAACGATACCAACTAAGAAAACATAAACAACTAAATTTAACCAACTATATACTTTTCCTTTAAATACATACATCCATTTATTTCTGCCACGTCACGCTAAGAAAACATAAACAACTAAATTTAACCAACCATATATTTTTACCTTTAAATACATGCATTTCATAATCTAAGTTTATGTACTCGAAACATAAACTTATACAAAACTATTTCATAATCTGATGTACTCGAAAAGGTTTTTGTTGAATACACTTTAGTGTAATTTTTGTTTGGAAACAAGGCGAGTCAACAATATAAAGTTTTGTTTTTATGTATGTTTTGAGTTGCACTTTGTTTTGTTGTAAATTTTGTTTGGAAACAAGTCGAGTCAGATATAATACTTTTTCATTCAACGGTATGAATTTGGATTGCTCTATGCTTCAACGTAAATTTACTTCGAAAACGAGTCGGCGCCGCCGCAACGTGCGGCGGGTAAAAAACCTAGTTACTAATAGAATTGAAATGAATAGTGATTTTAATATTATAATAATATATACTTTTTAAATATTTTTATTATTTTAATACTATCATAGTTGTTATTTTCTTTGTTTTTTAACTTTAATCTTTTTTTTTTAATATCCGGGGTTGGGACAAGTTTGGTGTCAACCGGTATCGAACCAGTACTGGTATTGAAAATACCGGGACGGTCCTGTTCCGTATCAGACTATCAGTACATGAAGGTAAAAACCGGCACTAATACAGAAAACGCCAAAAGTTGGTGCCGAATTGATATTGGAAATCTTTTGGTTCGGGAAATTCAGTGCTGCTACCCGGTACCATTTGCTCATCCTTGATCACGGTTACCGTACGAACAACGGTATCGTACAACTTTTTTTTTGTTGATTTTCTTCAACTTTTAATTTTTTCTTTTTTTAGTTTCAGGGGTAGGGATGAGCTCGGTGCCAGCCGATACAAAATCAGTACTGATACCGAAAATACCGGTTACTGTACCGGTATATGAAGGTAAAAAACGGTAGTGAACCGGTACCAGGAACGCTAAAAGTCGGTACCGAATTGGTACTTAAGATCTTTCGGTTCGGCAAATTTGGTACCGGTACCCAGAGCAATGTGCTCATCTCTGACCACAGGTTTCATACGAACAATATCGTTACCATACAACTATTTTGGTTGATTTTCTTTCGGTTATCTTTTAGTGTTTTTTTCTGCATTTTCTTTTATTCTTGTCAGAAGTTCCGTTCGCAACACGTTCGTAGTGATTTTAAAACACATGTAAACACAGACTAAATAACAAAAAAAAATTCGCCGCAACGCGGCAAACTTCTTTAAACCTAGTTTTAAATGAATCTTGAAGTTCTTGAACACCAAAGGCTAGATTAGCATTTTTGTAAACTCAAAATACTTAGTGTTATTAACTGGTTTGTAGTTTAGAAATTTGTTAAAACTTTAGGGTCGGAATTGTATATTTTATATATACTTTGAAGGAAAAAAAAAACAACCCCTCTGGCCTCATACTTCCCACAGAAAACCTGGAATCCGGCAACAACATACATTAATACAAAAGAAATCAAAGAGATAAGAGTTATAGGAGTTATGTATGTGGAGAGTCACCATATAAATGATACATTCATAACAATATATTAATATTATTAATATATTAGATTAATATCTAATCTAATTTTATAGCAACTAAGAGTGGTTTTTTAAAGATTTTTTATTAAAGATATAACTTTTTTAATTATTTGATATATAAAATATGAATAAAGATTTATTCAACCCGTACAATACACAATAAAATAAGATTTATTCAACCCGTACAATACACAAAGTTTTTAAAGATATTTATTAAAGATATATTTTTTTAATATTTGATATATAAAATAAGAATAAAGATTTACTCAACCCGTATAATACACAATAAAATAACATTTATTCAACCCGTACAATACACAAAGTTTTTTAAAGATATAACTTTTTTTATTATATAGTACACAAAATTACATATTTAACCCACATGTTTTTAAAGATATAATTTTTTATTATTCAGCATATAAAATTACATTTATTCAACCCATACAATACACTGTGTTCTTAAAGATATAACATTTTTTATTAATTACTATATGAAATTACATTTGTTCAACCCATGTAATAAACGATGTGTAATGTGTTAAAGATATATTGTTTTATTGTATAGTATATAAAGTCATATTACACGAGGTTATAACCTAGTAACAATGATAAACAAACTTTTTTATTTATAAGTTTGCTTACTATTTCAATAAAATTATTAAATGTTATGACATCATTTTTTCTATCTATATTATCCATAAAATGGGGAAACTGAAAAAGAATAATAATAATAATGGGTCCGATTTTTTAGTAACTAAATACTTCGGATTATATTCTACAGAAGTTGACGAGTCATAACACTTTTTGGGAGTTCGATCAGTTCACTCAAAAAAGAAGGCTAAATTGCACTTTTCGTCCTTTATGTTTCAGGGTTTTTGCAGGCGCTGTCCTTTAAGTTTAAAAATTACACTCTATGTCCTTTATGTTTGCAACCTATAACATGCGGTGTCCTTTATGTTTGCAACCTATAACAGGCGGTGTCCTTTATGTTTGCAACCTATAACAAGCGATGTCCTTTCTCATAAACCCAGAAAGGACATAGAGTGTAAACATAAAGGACATAGAGTGTAATTTTTAAACTTAAAGGACAGCGCCTGCAAAAAACCTGAAACATAAAGGACGAAAAGTGCAATTTAGCCAAAAAAGAATGTGTGACCCTTTGTTATGAATTGTCATGATTTTTTTCTTTTTTTTTATTTATATATATTTTTTATTTTTTGTGACCCTTTGTTATGGATTCGCATGAATCTTCTCTTCTTTAACAGACTTTAAAAGATCACTAAATGAGTAAATGGTATAATATATTTTCTTTTAATAGTTAAACTTTAAATTTAGAAAACAGATAAAATGACTTATAATCAAATATTAAAAAAAATAATAATAATTAAATCAAGAAAGTAAGAAACCAGAAATATGTGTCATTTAGTCTTGTTACAAATATTTGACGCTTGTAAATAATTCTGATACTTGATCAGATCCAAATTCCCAATAAATATATATGTGTCAAATAAAAGCTGATATATCATCATCGATCTATGTCCTATCTCAATGCATATATATCAATAATTCAATATGAAAATGAAAATACATGTCCATATTAAGTTTGTTCGTACCCAAAGAAACGAAACACAAGTTAGGTCTTTGTTTCTTTTGTAAAGTATAAAAACATCCTAATTATCTTGATAGCTAAAGAATAGGGTATTAAATGAAATTTGTTTCTTTCTTTAGCATAAAGCACAACTAAAATCCGCCGTTTATTTACTGAAAAAAAAAAACAAATTTCATTTTTACGCTTGTGTTGTATTTATATGTAAATATGTAATCAATTAATCATGTTAGATTTAAAATGCTTTTTAGACGTGAAATTCACATTTTCAAAGTCAATAGCAAATGTAACTTTTACTCGTATATCAAGTTTTCTCTTTCTCTCTCTCTCAAAAAAAAAAAAAATGACTTAATCCTTATGTTTTTTTTCTTGTCTAATGTATGTTTAAGAATCTCTACGTGATTTTTTTTGTTTGTTTAATTTAATTAATAGCAGGTGGTTTAAGCATAATTAATGAATGACAAGTACAAATGCATCTTCATCTTCTCGGGTCATGTTTATGAAGATGGTACGAAGTACGAAGTTTCCTAAGAATATAAAAAGCACATAGACAACTATTATTGTGCAAGTGTGGATTAATTTGGATCAAAAAAATGTAACTTTATACCCTTAGAGAGTGTATATATATATATGATATATATCATGCCTTTGTTAGTGTTGCTAATTTGTTGGGAACTAAAAGTACGTTTGGTTCATGAAATTATTTTTAATGAACGGATTAGAATTTGTTAAAGAAATTGGACTTGGAATTTAAACATCCTAAAAAAAATTAAAATTGAAAGAAGTTGGACTTGGAATGGATTAGCTCGCCACCCACGACCCGACCCAACCACATCCGGACACCCGATCGTAACCCGGAACCTTGTAACCATGGACCACCGTTGCCTCCCTACCCCGGCCCGACCGCTGCAAACCCCGCTCGACCTGGGTTGGTGGTGGGGTCGGGGCTGCTGGGTCTGTAGTGGTTCGGGTCGATGGTCGAGGGTGGCAACTGGGGATGGTGGATGCAATGAGACGGTGAGTAATCGAATATTTCAATAACTTTGGTTGAATTCTGTCATATTTTTTTAAATGTAATGAAAATGATAATTCGAGTTTGAAAAAATAAAAAAGAAAGGCAACTCTTAATGATCATGCATGATTGCTAAAATAAGTGGAATGTTCAACACCATGCTTAGGGCACTCATTCATTATACAAACATTTGTGGCGTTTTGTAAAGGTTAAACTTTTGATTAATACCGTTTCAAAAAAAAAACTTTTGATTAATAAGAAAACGAAAATATTAATTAATTAATTAATCATCTTAATTAAGTTATCCAAAAGTAGTGTCTTTCAACTACAAAGGAACCACTAATTTGAAATATCAAGTTCGAATAGTAATCAAATGTTGGGGGGGTGGTTCTACTTTCATTTTGTACTGATAATTGTTGGTGGGAAAATAATTGAAAATATCATGTTGAGGAATATTATACCATTTCACTACAATATTAATGATGAGATCTTTAGATGATTTTATATGTAATTATGTATCATAATATAAATTATTTTCTGACTGTATAAAGGATCATATCATATCTTTGTTTTGTGCTATGTTACAATGCAATCATTTATCATTGTATGCAATCAAATGAATTTTTCTAGAAACAAAGAACTACTTCACCATTTTATGTTTACTTGAGCCATCTGTTACATCAAATCTCAGTAAAATGACATTATATACAACCTTTGTAACCGATTGTTTCTCAACAAAATAACCATATTACCAGTTTTAACGGGTTGTCATATCATATAATCATAATGAAACCAATATATTTGATCATGATTAGAAAGCAAAACTAGCCAAGCTAATAAGAACAATCAACAACTCTGCAAGCAAATAATATTGGCCCCATATCTTAATTGGCGCGGTCACCATCCATCGGTCTCTCTCAAAAGTTATCAACTTATGAGGAATAATATTCCACCAACATTAATTTTGACAACTAAGAAGAATGCCCACATGACTTTAAATGGTCAGAAGTATGATTCATAACCTACAATTCAGGCAAGTAAATGCGTAATTCATTGAATGGGCCAGCTAAAGAACAATATACAAGATTCAAAATCCTGAGAGATGTTAAGACTATAACTGAAATGGTGAACAGTCCATACATGCATATACACTCAAACAAACAAACAAACCGAACAAGTGTGATAAGCATCAAACTCAAAAGACAAGTGCTTAGTCTAGTGTTTTTGAGAGTTCTTTTGTTTTCCATTTATATTATATGAAACTTTGATTAGTTATTTATTTGAGTTTTTTGTTTCTTGTTTTTAATTTTAGTTTAGCTGTGTTTAGCTAATAATTACTTTTTTGTTTAATACTTTTTCTTCATATTTAACTTTGTTTAATTATAGTTACTTATTTGTTGTTGTTTTCATTCACATGGCCCATTATTGGCCCAATCCATTATGGGACTTTATTTTAGATCATAGGTAAAGAAAATTGTTGTCAAATACAAGTTAGAAAAGAAAAAAAGGCTCTCATCACATGTCATCTTTTGTGTTTTGAGTACTACAACAATCCCATGTTGGTGACCTTTCAAAAATTGTTAGTGGAATATGGATGTGAATATCTTGATGTGAAGAAGATCATTTATTTTGATAACAATATATCATGTAAAGAAAAGTATTGTCAAATACAAATATTAAAAAGGAAAAAGTTCCATCACATGCCGTTTTGTTTTGTGGAGTACTACAACAATGCCATGTTGGTGACCATCGAAAAATGGTTTATGGAATATATATATAGGATTAGGTTCAAACGTGAACAAAATCTCAAGAGTGAACTGCGTGAACTGATCTGGTCCCTTGATTTTTATGATCTTGAGATTAAAGTGAGTGGCATGAAGGTAATTATCTGGTTAATTTTTTCCATTTAATTAAATACAAAAAGGGTATATGTGTAATTTCAATCTTAAATTGATTGTATAAATCTCTCACAAATCAAGTAATCAATTATCCTCTTAAATTGATTGCATAAATCTCTCACAAATCAAATCAAGGATTACAAAAGATGTAACTTAATTCAATTATTAAAATAATTATTTGTTTAAATGTGATGTACACATGTGTATTCTGATTTTGCCCTCTTTTTAATGCGATGTACACATGTGTATATCGTCTGTTTTTGTGATATCTCAGAATTTTTTTTTCTTATTGAATGTTGATGTACACCTGTGAATTACTGTACACATATGTACGATGGTGAGTACACATGTGTACTGTTCTATTTATATCCAAGTACACATGTGTATACCGTTGAAGTATGAAGGTTACGTGGATCTTAAAAATCAAAATTTGAATTCTGGTGATAAAATCTGAAATAAAAATTAAAATTGAAATCTGGTGATTTATTGTTTGTTTTGATAATTATCTTATTAATAAATAAACATAATGTGGATAATGAATTTAAATTAGGAAAGATGTAACTTAATTCAATTATTAAAATAATGATTTAAATCTAATTTCTTATATAATTACAATCCTACCCTTAACAACTAAAAAGGAAATCAAGCGTCCACATTTGTTCACGCAGTTCACTCTTGGGAGGTTGTTCACGCTGGAACCCTACCCTATATATATATATATATATATATATATATATATATATATATATACACTGAACGGCAAATTTGGATCACTGACGAACCACTGGAGTATTATCGTGCTACCAGCGGAACCACCCGATCATATCTATCTCCACTAGGCATAATGCCTATACACCAATTCAAGAGGAAACCCAACAAATATGGGAAAACCCCCTTGTGGGAATCGAACTCATGACCTATTGGTCCTAAAGTCTTATCTCACCCCCAAGATGCCAGTAGTTTATAGATGCTACATATATAGATGTGAAAACTTTGATGTGCAATAAGTTTATTATTATTCATATGAAGTCACTTATGAGACTTTATTTTGATAACATGTAAAGAAGAGTCTCATCAAATACAAGTTAAAAAGAAAAGGTCTCGTCATACGTCGTTATTTTTGTGTTTTGAGTACTACAACAATGCCATGTTGTGGACCTTAAAAAATCGTTTATGGAATAAGGAATATGGATGTGAATAGTTGGAATGCAAGGATGAAGTGATTATTCATGTCATATTATAGTTTTCTTTTAGAACGGTTTCTAATTATTTTATACTCTTATTAACCATCTATACTTGTATCTTGCATAATAGAGGGAAGATTTTACCATCACATTACGTCTCTCGGGGACATATTGGATTATAAATGAGATTAATTTAAATTTGATAACAAGTAAAAAAGAGTGTTATCAAATACAAAGTAGAAATATAAAAGTTCCATCATAGGATACTATTTTTGTATTTTTAGGCCATTCGTAGTCATAAGGCCTCTTTGTGGGCGTTATGCGACATGTGACACGTCACGTCATCACAGGACTTTATGGGGCGTTATGCAACTTGAGGCCGTAGTCATAAAGCCCCTTTGTCATCATTACTCAATTATTTATTTTTCATTTTTTTAATTAATTTCTAAGTTTATAAAATTAAAAATCATTGCATTAAATAAAAAACAATACAATAAAATTAAAAAAAACGTTAAAGTAAAAAAAACATTACACTAAAAAAATATATATATTTATTCTTCGTCTTCATTGTCGTTCTCTCCTTCTTCCTCTTCGTTTTCTCCAGCATCCAAACCTACGTCTTAAAAGTTCCCGTCTTCGAATTCCTCAACTTCTTCTTCCTCGGAATATTCTTCGCCATCACCATTGTGTCGCATTGGGCGAATCGCCCAAGCATGCTCAACCAAATCCGCCTTCAACGTGTTATGTATTTCCTTATATCGCAATAGTTGAGCATTTGCGAGTCTCTCTTCCATTGTTGCTTGGGTTCCTTCGACTAAATCTTCCGGAATATAGTTTTGGCATATCGCTCTTCCATCATCCTCTATGATCATATTATGCAAAATGATGCAAGCATACATGGTCATTCGTATTCTATCCTTATGCCACATACGACAAGGATTTCTGATAAAATGCCATCGTTGCTATAGAAACCCAAAACACCTCTCGTTCCACGCAATCTCGTGTTGTTTTCTCCCCCATCTTCAAGTACTCGTCGTTGATGTCGTACGTGTTTCCGTAGGCTAATATGCGTAAGGCGGAAGTGACCTTTTGAATTGAGGTGAAGCTTAAATATCCTCGCGTGTCCATTCTTTGCTTAAAGAAATCATACTTATCTTCCAAATCATTATTAATGCGCAAAAATAACCTTTGGCTCATCCGAAACCGCCGTCGAAAAACATTGGGTCCGTGAACCGGTGTGGGATCAAAATAGTCTTTCATCAAACGCTTGTTCGCGGCTTCACGATCTCGAAAGATATAGGTGCGCCGCAAAATGGGACATGGAGGGGGAGTAGGCCGAACGTGCTCAAATGCTTGTATCACAAGAGTACATGCACTCGTAACCGCTTCTTCCTCCTCCGCGTTTTCTTCGGGCGAAAAAAATCTTCGGTAAATATCGGTGAACGAGTCTTCCGATGGGGAACCCCTTTTTTTAATAGGGTGGGAGTAGCTTCAACACTTTTTAAAAAATATATAGAGAAGAAGTGAATGATATATAATGAATTGTAAAAAAATGGAAGATTTGGGAGTTATTTATAGATTGAAAATTTGATTTTTTTTTGTAAATATGACCGTTCAACGGTCAAAAATTCAAACCAAACACCCCATAGCGCCGCTATGCATATGGCGCCTCCCCCTTCTTTTCCCCGAGTCTCATTTAACAAGGGGAGGGGAAAGAAAAGAGATGAAAATATAAAAAACTATGTTCCCGAGTTTTTTTAAGGATATGAGGGGAGGGAAAGGGAAGAAAATTTATCCATACATTTATCCTCCCAAATTGGAGAGATTAGGAGAGAAAATATTATTAATTACTAAATTGCCTTCATATCTAATTAAAATGTTTTATGTTTAAATGATATAATGGTAAAATTGTTCCTTTCTTTTCTTTTCCTCATAACTCGGCGACACATAAAATGCTTGATTTGTTCTCTTTTCCTTTACTTTTCATTAAACTCGGGAACACGAAAAAATCATATGTTTTCTTTTCTTTTCTCTCTTAATTTATTTTCCTTCCCATCCCTCTGTTAAATGAGACTCAGGAACAGAGTAGCACCCTCCGTCCCGGTGTTTAGCAGCGCCATTGGGCGCTATAGCCCAACATACCGACCCATTAAGGGGGACTTAGTGCTAGAACCATGCCATGTTGTTGACTTTCCAAAAAAAAAAGACTTTTATTGGAATATGAACGTGAAAGAAGAAGAAAGCATATTCTTCTTATGTGATTATTGGATATAATTTATTTTGGTAACACACAAAAAATGTTATCAAATACAAATTGAAAAAAATTAAAGTCCAATCACCTTTCATTTATTTTGTGTTGGACTTTTGAGTATTAAAACATTAATGTCATGGGTGACCTTTGAATAATCATTTATGGAATATGGAGAATATTTTGATGTGTAAGGGTTTTCAATTGTATCCATTGTTTTCTCTCTTTCTAACAAATTAAGATATTTGTAAGATAGATATTTTTAAATGATTATAATGCATTAGGATTCTCATGAAATCAATGTTGAAGCAATTCATAATTGGATTCTGATTTGAAAATTCGTAATTCAACTCCGTTTTATTCGATTATCAAGAATTCGAATTCGAATCTAATAAATCGAATATAAAATTATAATTTTAAATTCAGTTCGAAATTTGAATTCAGGTTATACAGATTTATTTGTTATAGTTATATATATACATACATATTACTTTAATTTTGGCTATAGTATAAACTAATCTATAAATATAAATTTAATCTAAGGGTCTATTTGGTATGGGGTAATGTAATAGACGGGGAAATGGAATGGACAAGGTAATGGAATGGATGAGGTAATGAAATGGATCGTTACCATTCCATGTCTTGTTTGGTTGCCATGTGAGAATGAAATAAAGCATTACGTTTTGTTATTTGGTATGCGAGAAAAGACGAACAAATAAAATCGGATGACGGTGGTCAATGATGGGCGGTGATGGTAGGTGGTGATATGTGGCAGTTGTAGTGGCGCAGCAGTTGGCGGTGGTGGTGGGTGGAGACGACGGCATGTGGTGACAACGGTGGTGGTGGTGGTGGGTGACCGTGGTGGTGGGTGGCGGCGGTGGTCGGATGTGGTAGCGACGGTGAAAGTGGTCGCAGGTGGTAACGGCGGTGGGTGGTGGCAGTTGATAGCATTGGCAGAGCTTGGTGGCGACGACGGCGCTGATCGAAGGTGGCAGCGGCGATGATTGAAGGTGGGTGGTGGCGGTGATCGGAGGTGGCAGCGGCGACGGTGGGTGGCGGCGATGGCGGTGGCGGGGACGGGGGTGGGTGACAGCGGCGGATGACGGTGGTGGTGGGTGGTGGTAACGGTGGTGGGTTGTGGTGTTGTTAATGAAGGGTGAAGAGGGAATGGAATGGAAAAAAATAAGGGGATGGATGGAATGATTTTGAGGGAATGGAATGTATTTTGGAATGGACGATTCCATTCTATTGACCAACCAAACACTCTTTCCTTCATTCCTTCACAATGGTCCATTCCATTCCACCTCTCATTCCTGCATACCAAACGCTACATAAGTCCTAAAATAGCTCATTACCAAGCCCAAATAGCCCATAACGAATTTAGATATCTTAAATGAATTTGAACTAAAATGAATTTATTCGAATTAATCCGAACATGATTCAGATTCGAATTGGCATTTTAAATCGAATCGAATTTACTAGTTTTTAATCGAACTCAGATTCCAGCGAAAAGAATAATTATTCGAAAAATTCGATTCGAGTAATTCAAAATTTCGTTATTCGATTCGATGAACACCTCAGAGTTTTAGGGATTCCCCCACTTGTAAAATGTCCTGATTTTTCTATGCATAATGGAGTAATGGTGTTGTATTTTATGTTTAGGGTGTTTCTTAAAAATGATATTCTAATTTTAGTCCAAAACTTTTCATCTTTTGCAATTTAACCCCACAAAATTTGATTTTCTACTTTCAACTAGGGGTATGCATGTGTTGGTTTGCTTGGGTTTTTACCATTAACCATAACCATAACCGCTACCTTCGGTTATGGAATTCCATAACAATAACCATAACCGAACTTCGGTTATGGTTATTCGTTTTTTGTTAATTTTGATTAATTAACCAAACAAGGTTTGAAATAAATAGGGTGTGCATTTGGGGCATGCATGGTTTGGACTTGGCTTCGGCTTTCTTTTAAAAGATAACTAAGACTACACTTTTTGATTAAAGTATCAATGTGCAATATTTTTTAGTAAGATAATTCTAAAAAAAAATTACGATCATAACACCTCAACTCTTCATCAAAACAAGTGGCATGTACATCAAAATCCTTTTGTTGCTAACATACTTTTATCTCGGTAAAAAACCTTTATATGGTTAAGGTAAAACATAAAACCATTATATATAGTAAACATTACAAGTATGGTTCGGTTTCGGTTATTTCGGTTAACTAAAGCTTCATAACCATAACCATAACCGATTGGTCGATTAATCAAAGTTTCATAACCATAACCATTGGTTATGTCGGTTATCGGTTAATAGTGGTTCGATTATGTCGGTTATGGTTTGGTTATTGGTTATGGCGGTTAATTTGCTCACCTCTACTTTTAACCCAAAACTTTTTATTTTTTGCAATTTAACCTCACAACTTTGTTATTTTCAACTTTAGTCCCCGATACCATTCATTTTTCGCAAATTTTCGTTTTACGTCTGGTTAGCACGGTGCAACGTGCGTCTGTGGTTCAACGTTCCGTTCTAAAAATTGCGAGTTAACACGGTGTAACATCCGTATGTGATTCAACGTGTTTACATCTATTTTTTCTCGTTTGACAGGTCTGTCGCAATGCACGGTCCTAGGTCGACTTAGTTATTTTTTCTATGTTTTACATTTCGGTCTAATTCATTAACATGACGCAACTTCAGTGCTGGTAGTCATTGGCGGTCATTGGTGTTATTTGGTAGAGATGTGCACAGTTCGGTTATTAGCATTAACCGAAATTGAAACTAAAGTCATTGGTTAATTTATTTTACTAGCCATTCAGTTTTCGGTTATTAGCATTAACTGAAACAGAAATCATCGGTTAATCTTTTTTATTAACCGTTCGGTTTTCGGTTAGTCGATTTGGTTTATTCGGTTATTTGTTGTTTTTGGTTCGGTTATTTTCGGTTAATAACCGAAACTAAATTTGGGCTAAATTTTTTTCCTAAGAAATACACGTAATGGAAGTAAAAGTACATGAAATAAATGTATAAATATATGAAATTAAGGTATAAATAAATAAAACGCAAGTATAAATACATAAAATTGAGGTAAAAAACATGAAATGGTGGAATAAAAGCTAGAAATATATGAAATTATTAATGGTTCGGTTCAATTCGGTCAAACAATAGTAAAAAAAACGATAACCGATTTTTCAGTTAATTTTGGTTCGGTTTTGACTCCCCGCCGCAAATTCTATTTTTATATAATTTACATTTTAAAAAGGCCATGTGTTTTGAGTTGTATTACAATTGCTTTTAATTACTTTTAGAACATGTACAAGGGATGTTCAAAAAACTCGCGGCTCGCAGCTCGTTCTAAAAAAGTTTGAAAAGAGCTCGGCTCGAAATTGGCTCGGCTGTAAACGAGCCAGCTCAGCTCGGCTCGGTTTGTAAATGAGCCAGCTCGGCTCGTTTACAAACCGAGCCGAGCTCAAGTTTGGCTTGGCTCTGCTCGTGAGCCGGCTCGATAAGGTTACATCCTTCATTTTTTTGTCCCACATCGCTCGGAAGATAAAAACTAAGGGAGTATCTCCCCTATAAAAGAAGGTAAAGACACTCTACAAAGTGAGCTAACTATTTTTACTTGCATATTTAGTCATTTGGTTAAATTTAATTGCAGTTATGGTCCTTAGTCTATGAAAAGATTAATTTTTAGGGCTTTTTAAGTACTAAATTTTGCGGTTCTTTGTTAGTTCGAGCTAGATTGAGCCGAGCCGAGCTAGCTCGAATTTTAATCAAGTCGAGCTCGAGTCTCAAGTTTCAGCTCGATTTGAAATTCGAGCTCGAGCCAGCTCGAATTAAGTTTGAGCCGAGCTTGAGCTGGGTCGAGCTCGATTCAACTCGGCTCGTTTACAACCCTACATGTACATCATAAAGCTACTTCACATTTTCATATTTGGCCAAAAATATTGTCGAAATATAAAATAACAAAAAAGTAAACTAAAGAAACGGGCTATACTTAAAAAGTTAAGCATGACTATACGTGCATAGGGAGTAAGGGTTAAATTGTTTGATTGACTTCCGACACTTAAAAAGTTAAGCATGACTATACGTGTATAGGGAGTAAGGGTTAAATTGTTTAATTGACTTCCTACACTTAAAAAGTTAAGCATGACTATACATGTATAGGGAGTAAGGGTTAAATTGTTTGATTGACTTCCTATACAATTTAGACCATCTCTAACGCTCCATTGTTCAAAGAAATCCATGAATGTGAGGAGGGAAAGGCGCGGAGAGAGGAGAGTGGAAGCGATAAGACGAGAGAGATGGTGCAGATCAGTTTTTTCACCAGTTAAAAATATTTAGTTTACAACATGTATAATATTTATTATTATTATTATTATTATTATTATTATTATTATTATTATTATTATTATTATTATTATATAATTGATTTTCTTAGAGGTGTGATTATTTTTTTTATAATAAAAAAAATTAGTATGCATCTATAATATTTAGACATAAATAAACGAGTTAAATGTTATTTTAGTCTTTGTGATTTTGCCAGTTTAGTCCAAATGTTTTACTTATCACCTTTGGGTCCAAAAAGGTTTCACCGTTGCCATTTTAATCCACTAATCCACTGGGTTAACTTCATCAATTATTTCTGTAAACAAGAAGGGCAATTCAGTCATTTTATATGGTTGAATTGCCCTTCTAGCTAACAGGGTTACATATAAAATGATCGAGTTGTCCTTCTCCTTAACAGAAAAAATGTATTAAGTTAACACAGTGGACTAAAATGGCAACGGTGAAACCTTTCTGGACCCACATGCAAAAAATAAAAATTTTGAACTAAACTGACAAAATGACTCTAATCACAGGGACTAAAATGACATTTAACTCTAAATAAACACAGATGACTTTCCCATTAACACAGATGAATTGCCAATAACCTCTAGATGAAGTGGTGGAAGACATTCATTTCTTTTGGGAGATGCAGGTTCAACTCCCATTTAGTGCAAAGTGAGGCACTGGTGGACAATGATAGGAGACCCAAGGAAACTTCGGTTCGATCCTTGAGCGAAACGGGTTTTACCGGTAATTTCACCGTCGTGCCTACGGGCGATGAGTTACCGGGTTTTCCTCGTAATTGGCGGTGGACTCGGGTTACTCTCGGAGTACTCCATTTGGTCCAGTAGGTACCCCGAAAGTACTCGGGATTGATTCTGTTGGCCGTTAAAAAATTCACATATCAATTTCAACCACCCCTCTTCTTGATAGTCCTCACGAATGGCGCATCTCTCTCCTCCACGTAGACGCCATATGTGACGTTGCTCAATAGTTCGTTAGTTCGTTATGAATGCTCTTAAGACTAAAGGGTATGGAGAGCTCCATCCCCATGAGGATGGGCCGCCACATCACCATCCCATGGAGGATGGGCCTCCTTCACTTTTGAGGGGGGTGGAGGATGGGGCTACCCCACCTTATTATTTTATAATTTTGTAAGTTTTTTTTATTAACTTAATTAAAACTTTATAAAAATTAAAAAATACTACATAAAACAACATAAATAAATTCATTTAACATAAAAAAAGTACATTTCCTAAAAAAAAACATTTCCGGAAAAAAATTACATTTCCTAAAAATAAAAAAAACCTACGACGTCCATTTTTTCTTCACCACTTCCTTCATCCTCCGATACACCTCTCGTTCATCCTCCGGAACGGAGTCGAGATCCAACCTCATTATCCTAAAATCCTCCGCTCGAGCATAGTCGGCCGACACGTTTTTCTTGTGACTATATTTTCGGCCACAAAGTCTTTAAACGAACGGAATTCGGAAATTAACTCGTCCATTTTCGAAGACGCCTTCGATCCGCCACCTCCACCCGAGCCGCCCCCTCCACTCGAGCCGGCCCCTTTGCGCTTTCCGGCCGCCTCTTTTTTTTGCTTTGTCCCTTCATCCGGGACATTCGATCCCGTGAACGGGCTCCTCCTCATATTCCGGTTCGTCGTTTATGTCGATTTGACAACGAGCAGTGGAGCCTCCCGCACTATAACTTCCGGACTCGGAAGTTTTAGTCCGTTTGGCGGTTGCGACCTCATTTGGAATCGGCGCCCATTTAGGTTCTTTCTTTAAAATGTTCCATGCTCGGAGGTGCGGGAAAGACGGATTTTTTGTTTCCCATCTAGCCATCGTAAGGTTAAGAACGTCCTCGTCGCTACTCCCACTAGGACGATTGATGTAAAGTGGGTTATAAATCCCGATAAAATCATTCACGCACTTGTTCATTTTCCGCCACTTGCCCGATACGGATTCGAGATCACGGTAGGGGCCTTCCCCCATAAGGTTATTAAATCTATCCGTACATGCCGACCAAAAACCAGAACCCGTTTGATTGTTCCCTATAATTAAAAAAAATTGCATTAGTAAAACTAAAAATAATTCTTTTTAAATTTAAATTAAAAAAAATTTAACTTTCGTTCATACCGACAATCGGGCAAGTTGAGGCCTTAACATACGCTATTGCTAGCGCCTCCTACTCTACTTTTGTCCACGTTCTCGCCTTTGCTCTCGAACCGCTTTTTTTTTTGCGGTGTCGGATTGGGTTTCAACGGCCTTCCCCTTCCCCCTGTTTTTTTTTCGGTTGAGTTCTTTAGGTGGCGATTCGGGGACGACTTCATCATCATCATCGTCAAGTTGAATCGAGGGTTGCGGTTGCGAAGTTGGCGGTTGCGATTGGAATTGATCAAGTTGAACCGAGTTGCGTTGCATGAATTGTTGAAGTGCTTGGAATTGTTGCAATTGTTGAAGTTGGGACATTTGATTGAAGGCGTTAGGTGATTGTTGGTAACCCGAAAACGTAAATGGTGGAGACCCCTACGAAGGATCCATAGTCGGAGTGTAAGCGGGACTCGAAAAAAAGTTAGGATTGTTTGCGTTGGGATTGTTCGGATTGGCATTGTTCGGGTTGGGGTTGTTCGGGTTGAAGGAATTCATGATTGTATAAAAAATGAGAGTGTTTTTTAAAAAAATGGATGAGAGAATGAGAGAATAATGGAAGAAATGGATGAAAGTTGCATAAAAAATGGAAGTAAAATGATATATATTTAAAGTGGAAAGTGATTTTTTTTTTAATTCAAACTATCCGTTATTCAAACGATCTTTTTTTGAAAATAGGTCCGGCACAATCGTCTTGCTGCTGCTGTTGTTGCCGTTTTGAGATGGGGGGGGGGGGGTGTGGAGGACCGGCACCGGTTCTAGCCGGGCCTCAGCCGGCCCCCATACCCACTAGTCTAATGAATAACTCATTATTCTGACAACCGACACCTTCTTAAGAGCATTCAAGGACATAATTGACAAATGGCTCATAAATGATCACCTATCCTATACTTACTTCCTTCACCAACTTCCCCCTCGTCAACTTCAACCCCAACACCATTCCATAATATGGATATGTATGTATCAACGGAAATGAAACAAGATGCCCCATAAATTTCGGTACTAAAATCTTACTTGCAGAGCCGTCTTTGAAAACTCTCAAAAAAATTTAGGCATCGGGCGACGAAAAGAATTGGGCCCAAAATTATAGTTAAGGCTAAATGAATTACAAATATAAAAACTTAGTGATGAAGCAAAGACTTGAACTTGAGACCTATATATTATTTTGAGATGGTTTTTGCCACTACACCACCAATATTTTTTTTGCATAATTAATGGATGAATATACTAAATATATAATTTAATAAATATATACAAACTTATAAAGACTTTTCGGGCCCTTTGAAATTTTGGGCCTCGGGCGTCGGCACGGGTTTGCCGGGCCCAGAGCGGGCCCTGCTTACTTGTATATTCCATTACTAGGTTATAGACCCATGTATTATATGAGTTTGAGGATAGAAAATGAAAAACCTTTAAATGATCATGGAATTGATCAGGTTCTTTGAAAAAAAAATGTGCTTTCCATTTGTATAAATTTGAATGATTTTTTTTAAATAAATATGTTATTGTTGAGGTTGATTGCGTTTGAATGACATGACAATTATAAATTTTGAATTATTTTTTATATTTCATATTATTTCTTGTATCACACATAATAAATATTAATTTTGATATGAATACACATAACTCTAATATGAACTATACATACAAAATTAAAGAACATATAACATTACTCATTTTAAATGATGCGTTTACAAAGAAATAATTTTGTTTTTGAATACAAAAGAATTAGTATATTTTATTTCAAATTAATATTTTCTTATTTTAAAAAGTGTTATTAAAGTAGAAGATAAAATGGAATTAGTTCACCATTTAAGAGCATATATATATATTTTAAACATATATATATATATTGTTTATATATATATGTTTATCAATTGTGAAAATGATAATAACAAATTATAAACATGATGAGGTTTTAAATTTTTTGTTACGTCAAACAATGATGGGTGTATAAATGTTTGGTTATCCCATCTTCTTTTGATAAGTTTGTTTTTATTTATTAAAGTAAAAATATTTTATTAAAATATATATAAGTAGATAACTAATATTAATTTTTAAAAATTAAATCCATGTATATTAAATCAAATCCATTTAATATATATGTTTTGGCCAAAAATCACACAAGGATAATGCAACCAAATCTGATTTTGTGAGGTATGATGCTTGGTTAATTGTATCAACGACAAGTATATGAAATCAACGATGAACACCGAGATTTATACGAGGAAAAAGCCCTTGATCTTTAGAAGATCTCCGGCATAAAAAACCTCGGGTGATGGAAACTACCGATCACCAAATATATTGCAAAAACAATAGTGACCCTTGTACAAATTCGGAAGAAAACAAGCTCAATACAAGGAATTGCTAGTGTAAGTGTGTGTTTTTTGCTAAGTGTTTGCAGAGAATTCGAGTGTTGTGTGTTGTTTTCGTGGTGTGTACGACTTGTGCCTTCATTGAGCTCGTTTATCCCTTAAAATGATAAGAAAAATCAACTAACTAACTTCCCGAAAAAGGTGGAAGTCACCCATGACCACCACTAACGGTTATTTCTTCATTGACCACGTGCCTAAGAAGCATATTCCACGAGATTCCAGCA
This sequence comes from Helianthus annuus, assembly GCF_002127325.2. Classification (NCBI taxonomy): domain Eukaryota; kingdom Viridiplantae; phylum Streptophyta; class Magnoliopsida; order Asterales; family Asteraceae; genus Helianthus; species Helianthus annuus. The sequence goes on along the minus strand of NC_035449.2, from coordinate 31,599,847 downwards.
AAGAAGTAGTCCACTACGTCCATCATCTGCATTTACACATTAAAAACGTGACAATTGTAACAAAACATAAGTTCTGTTAAGGATCCTGGATCCTCAGACTCGTAATCCTCAGACTCGTGATCCTCAGACTCTGGATCCTCAGACTCTGGATCCTCAGACTCTCTGCATCAGCCATTAAGGATCCGTGATCCATGCCTAGTCTCAGGATAGATGATCCTTAGCACAAAATCCATGCCCTAACAATTGCCCCCAATATGGCAGTTGTGATAAGGATTCACAGCTGTCATATTTCCATTAGAAGCGGACTAGCCGTTGCTGCTGGTAACTAGTCGTCACTGATAAGACCTGCTATAATCATCATTGCAAAATATAGAGTTAGAGATAACTCCTCAAATGCCTTTACAGACAAGAAGATCCTTCTGTTTGTGGAGAATGAATCCTTCTTCACAGTTCGCTATTAACCTTCCTGCACTTTAATTTCTGCATAGACACTTTAACTGTTAGATAGCCCTGTCCGGCCTGGGTGGATGGTCCACGATTTTGCTGGTGAAATCCAGGCCAGATGATTTTAATACATAATTCAAGAAGGAAGTTTTCTTTCCCAATTTTAAGAAATATAATATCGTTAATTCGTTGCTTATATTTATTATATGATTGATAAATAAATAAGTAGATTTGTATTTTGTTACTGATATATAAATGAGTGATACGTAACATTCTTTGGAAGCCCGTATATTACAAAGATTAAATATCAAGAAAAGAAAAATATAAATTATAAACTTTTTGATTAATTATTACACGTGTATTACAAACCCGTGTATTACACGGGTTGACATTATTTGAAATCATTAATTAGTTAATTATTAAAAAAAGATAAATATCTTTAAGTAATTATCAGAAGTTATTTTTTTAGTTGTAATATATGACGAACCCATTGAACTGTATTACATATAATTACATATTTCAATTAAATATATCCATTGCTCATTGTGTTATATTGATAAGTTAATATTTGTGCGTAAATTTATCATCATCATCATCATCATACTAAATAAATCCCACCAATAGCAAAGCTAAGGTAGGGTATGAGGAGGGTCAGATGTAGACAATCTTACCTCTACCCCGTAGGAATAGAGAGGCTGCTTCCAGTGAGACTCCTGGCTCGATAGTTGTCACAACCCCGGACCCCACCCTGGGAGTGGGAGTCGTGAACCAGTTAAGTGGTACCAGTGTTTTTTAAATACGCAGCGGAAATTTTTTTCATCAGGATCGTAGTTAGGAAATAATTTCAGAGTTTATAAAAACACCAACTTTTAATATTAAATAAGCGGGCTAAAACCCATATTCAATTCAAATGTTTTATAGGGATAAACCCATATAAATAAAACATAAATTATTCTTTTATTTCAGTATGTATAACCACTTTATTTAAGCCTTAAGTGCTTCATTGCTGGCTTCTATTTTATTTACAACAAATTACCTGAAACGCGTTTTGAAAACATTTTTCCAGCAAGAAATACTGGCGAGTTCGTTCCATTTTTATAAAAATGTATTGTTATACTTTACAGCTTCAAGGGTTTTACATTTTTTTATATTTACCCAAAAACTCAATCAGTATTTTTCACATGGTGGCAGTTCCGATGTGACGGTGGTCATATCACTCATTGGCTTACTTTTGTCCGATAGTGAAGTTTATCAATTAATATATATATATATATATATATATAGGTAGATATATATAGGTAAAGTGTAGGATACAAATTCCCTAATCGTACATTACATACGCGACAGTAGTGGCCGTACACGTGTCCTGATTCGTTTTTCTTTGATAAGGTTAAATCAGACATTTAATTCAATCATCTGAGGGCAAATTCGTCTCTTCATTCAATCAGCGAGAAGTTCGTTACACTAATATCCCAGTAATTATCATTCGAATCAGTTTCAAATTTTTCATAATTCTCAAATTGCAGTTTTCGTTCTTCTGCGTTAGGGTTTCATTCAATTGTTTTTGTTCGATGGATCCACAGAGCAGCACTGCACGAACATATGTTGATTTTGAAGAAACTCGACCGATCGGTGATCATGCTCAATTATCTGCATATCAGAGAGTTTCGATTGAAGATGTTTTAAATCCGCAATCTGCAAATCCAAATCCAAATCCAAATGCAAGTACAGGTGCTGTAAACGAAGAGACGAATGGTAATTATGTTAATGCTGATCTTTAAATTGTTCGTATAATTGTTTTTGTTTAATCGTAGCAATGATTTTGCATTGTTGTAGCTGTTTTTGCAGTTTAATTGTTGAGTATATTTTGATTTGAAAGCATCATGTACAAGTTCGCATGTTATGAGTTTTTCAATTCGCATGTGATGTTTATTCTGTTACGGATTTTCGCATGTTTTGATATAACAAATCGCATGTGTAAAACATATTTATCAAAATCATCATTTTCGCATGTTATGGCTCCTTTCATTTCGCATGTGTTGTTGTTCTTACGTTGAAATTATGTTGTTATTAATATATCGCATGTAAGGAGTATGATAATTCGCATGTGTTTTGTTTTTTGTTTTTTTTATCTGATTTATGTAGATGACAAGATTTACACTCCGGAGGTTCAAGCATCAGCTACACCTGTGGTTGGAATGCAATTTACCTCTATTGAACAAGCATATGCGTTTTACAAATCATATACTAAGTTAGCTGGTTTTTCTACTCGGAAGGGTGGTGAAGTACACAGTGGTGGTATAACCAAAACTAAGTATTTTGTTTGTTCTACAGAGGGTCATAAGGCAGTGTGTATTAAAGATCGTTATTCGAAGTCAAAAAAGCCATATAAATCAAGGAACATGGGTACCATTAGAACCGGATGCAAAGCTCATCTTATGATTTGCACGGTGGATGGTAGATTATATACAGGTAAAGAGATTTGTTGATGGACACAATCACAAGTTTGTATGTCCACATGATATTCATATGCTTCCAGCTTACAGACAATTGTCAGATGCCCAGGAGGAGATGGTATGGGAACTAGGCACTTTAAACCTTGGTCATGTCAAAGCTTTCCATATAATGAGGAAACGTTATGGTGATTTCGAGAACGTTGGTGCCACGGTTGATGATTGCAAAAATTTTAGGAATCGAATTAACAGCTATATAGGAGAATATGATGCTGACATGGTGATTAATAGGATGACCGACAAAAAACAGTATTTAGCTGATTATTCGTTTGAATATTCTGTTGATGATGACAAACGGTTAACTGGTTTGTTTTGGGCTGATGGGTTATGCAAGCTTAACTTTATGGAGTTTGGGGATGTGATATCGTTCGATGCAACTTTCAAGACAAACAGGTAAGTGTTTCAAGACAAACATGTTTTTTTTATTTTCGCATGTTATATGATTTCCTAAACTTGCAATATCGCATGTGTAGACATTGAAGAGTTGGTGTTGAATATATCGCATGTTATACTGTATATTTTCGCATATGTTATCTGTCTATTTAGCATGTTTCAGTGTATATTTCGCATGTGTTTGTTCAGGTACAAGATGGTGTTTGTTCCTTTCACTGGCATTGATAACCACTGTAGAAATGTAACCCTTGGATCTGGGTTGTTGGCATCGGAGAGCATTGAATCCTACAAATGGCTTATGAATTCATTCGTAAAGTCATTTGGTCGGCAGCCAAAGGTTGTAGTGACGGACCAAGACCCTGCTATGAAACAGGCTATCGAGGACGTTTTTTCTACCAGCAGACACCGATTGTGCATGTGGCACATAATGAAAAAAGTGGCAGATAAGGTATAGGATTCTATATTGTCTTTTGTTAGTGTTTTTTAATAATATAGATTTTGTTATAGGCGCTTATAGAAAGCATTTATCGGTATAGGTGGGACATGAGTTGTGCAATAATGTTGAGTTTAAAAGGAGGATGTGCGACATTGTATGGACTGATTCCATTGAGCCTGAAGAATTCGAGAGACAGTGGAAGTTGGTGATGATTGAGTTCGGTCTCACTGAAAATAAATGGATTGATGATATGTTTTCGATGAGATACATGTGGATTCCGGCTTTTTACCGGCATGAGCCCATGTCTGGTCTCATGCGAACAACTTCGAGATCAGAGAGCGAGAATCATTTTTTTTGCCAGGTGTCAAATTCACAACTCACTCTTGTAGAGTTTATGAATCATTTTGACGGTGCAATGGATGTCCAAAGGTTCAATCATAGTAAGAATGATCATATTTCAAAATATACTGAGTCTGCTGATTGGAGCGAAACTACTTTGGAAAAAGATGCTGCTAAGATATACACCAGGTCTATATTCTTTGATCAGCAAGTAGAGATCTATGGAACAATTTCCGAATGTCTGCCGATGGACACCAAAATCGAGGGTCCACAGATCAGGATATTGTTGAAAGACTTTAAAGCACATGGAGATGGTTTATTAGAGGTATTATAGCATATATTTTTCAAACATGCGATTTTCAAAACCTATATGCGAATTTCATTTTTAGAACATTATTTTTTAATATGCGATTTTGATGTACGCATGCGATTTTAAATTTATACAATTAAATGATTTTTAGACATGCGAAATTGTTAATTTACACATGCGATTTTAATTTTTAATATATATTTTTTGTTTTGGTTTTCTTAGGTGTGGTTCAAGAATCTTGAAAATGATGTAACTGCACAGTGTAGCTGTTTGCGTTTTGAGCAGTATTGGCTGCTATGTAAATACATCTATTTTCTTTTCAAGATGTTTGGTGTTAAAGAAATACCAAACAAATATGTTATGAAGAGATGGACAAAGGATGTGGTGACGAATGAATTAGATGTGAAGTACAATTTAAATATGGGTGGCAAGGATGTGCAACACAAGGCTAAACGGATTGCTCGTGAAATCATCCACACAGGGGAGTATTTGGTTAGCAATTTGATATCCGACCTTGATCAACTTGTTTTAGTGAGGGATCAAATGATGCAGCTTAAAGAGAGAGTTGATCAGAGTTGTATAACCAAGCAACTTGATCCAAAATATGACCGATTTTCAAAGTTGATTGGTTACCAACAACCAGTAACTAATGCACCTCCTACTGTCCTTGTGCCGGCTGGTATAAGAAACAAAGGTCGTGGCTCACTTAAAAGGATTAAATCCAAGAAGGAACAAATGATCAGCCGCAAAGGAAAAAGGTCAAGGACATGTAGTGTATGCAATGTAAAAGGCCATGATATTCGGACTTGCGAGATACTGAAAGGCAAACAACAAGGCAAACAACAAAAGAAGAAATTGAAGGGCGTCCAGATTGAAAAAGGTACCAGAGACGAAGATGACGATGAAGAGGAAGATGAGTTTGAAGATTACAATGGTAGTAGTGATGATGGATCTAAAGAAGAAGATCAGTGGGAGGAGGTTTCAGAAGATGATGAGGAAGATTAATTTTTTTTAAATGTAAATGCGAATTTACACTAAACACATGCGATTTTATATTCATCTGTTTATATATTTTTTCATGCGATTTTAGTATATAAACATGCGATTTTATATGCATCATTTTATAATTAGTCTTACATGCGATTTCACTTTTAGTACATGCGATTTTGAGTTTTCTTGTTTTTTTTGTGTGACAAAGATGTCTAAATCATTCATGCGATTTTATATTATAACCAAGTATAAGATTTGTTCAAAACATGTACCCATAATATAAAATAATTGCTATTGTTTAACACAGTTACAACCATAAAACGATTAAACAGAAATTTAGTTACTTGAAGCAAAGATTTTGTCACGTTCAGCAGAGCTGAACTCCATCTTCTCCTTCACAGTGTTTAGAGCATCTTTCAGGAAAGAGAAGGCTAAGTCATCAGCTCGAGATTGCTGCTTTATGTGATTCAAAGCTGCGTCTCTGAAGCTTGATGGTGGTTCTTCAACTAGTCTCTCCCTCATCTCTTGATTTTTCTTGATTTCTTCAAGAATTTTCCCCTGCACATCAAGAATCAAATGAGAAGAGGTGACATCAGTGCTTATTTCTGTCAACGTGCGAGTTGACAATAGCTCTTTTATTGTAATGTTTTTTAATTTTTCTGAATCTTCAGATGCCATTTTTTGTGGGTTTTCTGTGTGTGTTTTTTGTGTTCTATGTCTTAATATGGAAGGTAGTTACTTGGGTATTTTATATTAAATAGTAAATTTATTATGTAGGTAGGGTGGTAAGTTTCAGTAGTATTTATTGTAAAATTGATCATTACATGTCAAATTACAGTCACATCGGTAATAAATTAAGTTTTTTATATAAAATAGTTAATTTTTTTTGTTTTAGTTATTAATTTGAAAGTATTATCAGCATTTTATTCAAAATCGCTTTTGATTCGAAAACGAATTCGCAAACTTTAAGAAATCTCAAAGATAATTACCTTTTTTGAAATCGCATGTGTAAAGGAATGAATTCGCAAACTTTAAGCAATTTCAAAGATTATTAACTTTTTTTTTAAATCGCATGTGTAAAAGCATGAATTCGCACATCATAAGTCATCTTAAACATATTATTTTTTTTGTAATCGCATGTTATGTTATATAATTTCGCAAACTTTACAAAAAAACACTACATTTCTTTTTGTCTCAAATGTTTTTCGCATGTTTGATAAGTATTTCGCATCTTTTATTTGATTTTCATTATGCATCATCTTCTTCGATAGACTGTCTATCGATTTGTTTCAGTTCTGAACTTCCAAATTCAGCAGAAGTTCAATTCGCAGATGGAGTTGGTGAATAAGAATCTACCGATTTTTGATTACTTGTTGGATTTTCAAATACGATTTTGAATAAGAATCTTACGGTATGATTTTGAGGTTTTGTTTGCTGATTATCAGGGGTTTTTGATTTTGTAATGGACGATTTTAACCTTGGCGGTTTCATATATATATTTTAATTTGATTAATTTAATTGTTAAGCACAGGGTTTAATTGAGATGATCTGACGGTTGTGGTTATAGCGTACGTAATGTACGATTAGGCATATTGTATGATAACCGGCCTCTATATATATATATATATATATATATATATATATATATATATATAGAGTTAAATGCCATTTTAGTCCTTGTGGTTTGGGTCATTTTGCCAGTTTAGTCCAAAGGTTTCATTTTTAACCTGTGGGTCCAAAAAGGTTTCACAGTTGCCATTTTAGTCCACTGGGTTAACTTTATCCATTTTTTCTGTTAACGAGAAGGCCAATTCGGTAATTTTGTATGTAATTCTTTTAACTAAAAGGGCAATTCAACCATATAAAATAACCGAATTGGTCTTCTCGTTAACAGAAAAAATGGGTGGAGTTAACCCAGTGGACTAAAATGGCAACGGTGAAACCTTTTTGGACCCACAGGTTAAAAATGAAACATTTGGACTAAACTGGCAAAATGGCCCAAACCATAGGGACTAAAATGGTATTTAACTCTCTCTATATATATATATATATATATATATATATATATATATATATATAATATCTTACTATTATTCAAAGTTATTTGTCACTAGGCGATTCCCGTGACGGTGGTCATATCACTGTTGATCATTCTTTCAACAAGTGACTGTGGTTGTATCACTGTTGATCGTTCTTTCAATTAGTGATTGTGGTCATATCACTGTTGATCATTCTTTCAACTAGTGACTGTGGTCATAACACTGTTGATCATTCTTTCAACTAGTTACTATTGTAACCCCCAGTGTTTCGGAAGTCAAAGTCAAAGTCAAGATTGAAGTCAAAGTAGGAAAAGATTGCTAATTGCAATCTGTGTCTCCTTGCTCAATTTCTGTTTTGACTTCTTTGACTTGTAGATAGTCTATTTATGTTTACGTTAGTTGTATTATGTGGAGTAATTAATTATAGTCGCAGTAATCGACAAAATATTATCGCTACGAATCGCTTTACGACTGTGAATAATAGGAAGTAACAATGCGATAAAGTCAATTAAAAGCTAATCGAACTAATCTAATCAACATCGCGCTCGCAACTCGAAATAGGCACTTTGGTAACTGTTATACGTGTGTGTGTGCCTTATGTGTTACTTGTGCATGATTATTTACGTTGTTATGTGTGGTAATCAATCGAATCGCAATCAAACTCAATCGCAATCAAGTCGCAAATGCAAAACGAATACGAAATAAGGTTGATTGTATGTTGATATAGTATGATAATTAATGGAGAAGAGATAGCGCGAGATATGAGTAGTTGGGACTAAAAGTAATTTGATTAGAAAACTCTATCGCATCGCAACGCTCGCAATCGAAATCGAAATAGCAAAACTCGTCGCACCGAACACTCGAAACAGGCGACCGATCGATCAGGCAACCAGCCGATCGACCAGCCGTCCGATCGGACAGGCTGTCCGATCGAGCTGCCTAGCCGATCGGCCAGCCCTTTCCTCTTTTGGAACCCTATAAATACCCATGTCACTTTCATACTTTCTACTTTTGGCAACTCTTTGACCGAACAGCCCATGCTCCCCACCTTTTCTTCGATTTCTCTCAAATCCGGTAAGATCTCGTCCCAAATCTTGTACTTTCTTGATCTACACGCATTCCTACACCTTTCTATCTTTTGAATCTTAACTTTCAACCGTGAAATCACTAGATTTGAGGTGTTTTAGGATGACGTCATCACGTGTTCTTGAAGAACTTCATGTTTTGGCCTCAATCCACCAAGAACAACTTAGATCTAACCGATTTCCATATAAACAACAAAGATCTTTCATAGATCTAAACATATTTACGGTGAAAAAGGATTGAGAAAATGTTTCCAACCATCTTTCAACTCTTTTACACTCAATGCACTCAAAACCGATAAAATCGGAGCTTGTACCGACTTCCTACTCATTCTTGTGTTTGTGTTGGTCCAAGATCCGGATCCTATCGACGAGGGTTACCGATTACGGGTTAAACTTGGAACACCGTCTTGAACAGTTAACTGACCGGATTTGGGTGATTCCTGTCCGATCAGGGATACCAAGTAATGACGAGGTTTCTGTTGCTTAACACGTTATTAAAAACATCTCGATAAAACGACAAACAATCAAAACAACCAAGTGGGAGACGAACAGGATGACCAGGACGAGGTGCTGTCCGATCGGACTGCTGTCCGAACGGACAGCCACCCGAACAGTTGGTCAGCCGAACGGCTCACACCTTGGGTCCCACACTTAACCAACTTATCTGGAGTTTGAGTATTGAACGAATTGCTAACCGATCGGACGACCATCTGATCGGATTACCCTTCGGATCATGAGATACTTGGGCTTTAACACTTAATCGATTTTTCAAACATGTTCAATGCACCAAGGTTGCCACCCGACCGGACTGCTGTCCGATTGAGTGACATCCTACTGAGAACTTGTTCTCATTGAAGTGCCAGCCGAACGGGCTGCTGACCGATCGAACGACCGTCCGATCGACCGGCCTGAAAGGTAGAGATACTTCAATATTTTCAAATGCTACAACAAAAACTTCAAAAGTCAAGTCATCATACACATTCTTCTCAAAGGAAGAAACAATTCACTCGAATGGCCATCCGATCGGACAGCCGTCCGAACGGATTGTCACCCGCACGATCAGCTGTCCGATTGGACTGCCGTCCGATCGACCAGCTGTTCGACCCACAAACACTTGTTTCCGTTTTACGCGTCACTTATCGTTATTCTATCGAACTATTCAGGCTAACCTTACTCTTAAGCGCTCCCTTCAATCCATCAACCGCTGTGAGTATACTCGATCCCCTTTTGCTTTACGCACTTTTGGGTGTTACATACGTTACTTATACAAAATCACAATCGAACGCACTACGCAACACTTTAAACGCTAACCGTTACCACATGTTTTACGTGACTTAATGAATGCTTGTTTGTTATGTTTACACATGGAATGTTGTCTACCTGGCTTAACGACGATAGTACTATAGTTTGGACTCAGCACCCGTTCACTCGGGGGTTGTTAAGGACAATTACTTGCATGGATTACTGTGGTGATCATGTATTGCGAACTGCCTTGGGCAGTCAACCCACAGTCATTGGTATCGATAGGTTCATGTCGATAACTAACATTCTTCGTTTTCCTCTATGTACGTGCTGGACATGCGTAAACTATTGTAGGATCGCGTACTGACCCAAACGAGTCAATCGGAAGAGCACTAATCCGTTTCAGATGCGGAAAATAAGAAACGGACGTGAAAAACAGCTTGATTCACTTAAATCTGCCTTGTATTGATGATTTCACACTGATTACAGTCAAGCGGCACTTCGGCAGCAGTTCGGTACCGGAAACAAGAGCGTTCTCTCTGATTTCGCTCGTAGTGACCTATATATAGTAGCCTAATTCCGCTCGTAATGACACAGAAGCAGTTGGAGCGGAATCATGATCTTGTGATTCCGCTCGAAACCGTCCACATGACATTTGGAGCGGAATTAACCTCTAGGAGCGGAATCAGCCTTTAGAGCGGAATCAGAACTTCAACACACTAACACAACCTATTTTCTCGTACAACACGCCCTGATCTAACATATCTAATACTAGACTCGATACAAGACGAAGTCGACAGATGTATGCACTAACAACTATTTCGAACTCTATATGCTATTATCAAACTTGTATACTCGCCTTTACACTATGTGTATTGACTTTATTTTAACGTATGTGACAGGTGTTTAGGATGCTTATCTGCTAGGAAAGCGAGGATAGAATAAGGTCCTAGAGGCCAATAAATAGTTGTCTGTACAATTTGAATCTGAGTTGTCGGAATAGAACTAATTGCCTAGATTTTGTCTGTAATAATTTATTTGCCTTTTGAGACATGGTATGGGACATGTTATTTTAAATTGATTGGTAATGATAATTGTTATGGAAACTTCTGGACAATCTGTTTCGCTCAGTGCCACGCCTCGATGTTTCCGCCATCGGTTGGGGTGTGACAACTATGGTCGTATCACTGTTGATCGTTCTTTCAACTAGTGATGCTTATCAAATAATGTATACCAAATCACACATATCGGGTTTTGAAATAATGTATACCCAATGTATATCTTAGTACATTAAAAGTTAAATATATAATTGACATATATCGTTTAATTTTATTATGATATACATTAAGGTTTATATATTATACATATTAGGTTTATAATATACTATTTTAAATATTAAATATAATATTTAAAATCTCACGATGTATATCTTAGTATATTAAAAGTTAAATATATAATTGACATATATCGTTTAATTTTATTATGATATACATTAAGGTTTATAGTATATAATATATTACGTTAAATATTAAATATAATATTTAAAATCTCACGATGTATATCTTAGTATACATTTATTAAATACACTATAATGTCATTAAATTTTATTATGAAAATAGTATATAAATATACAATTGTATTAGTGACAATTACCTATAATGTATATCAAATAATGTATAGCAAATAGGGTTTTGAAAGCATTCTCACATATTGACAGTAATTTCGGAATATAAAAACTTAATTACTGTAATTATAACCGAAAACATTTAGGGTTTTGCAAAGCATTTTAAATAAAATGGTTCACAATATTATGAGAAAAAAAAAAGAATGACTCACTTTGTAACCTTTAGGGTTTAAGTAAAAGTCTCCTGGTATAATCTTGGGTATAACTCCTGAGCTTTTTAATAAAATATACAATGCACTCGTGTTAGTGTAATAACCTAATTCAACTTTATCAATACATCATGAGATCAGAACCCCAACGTAGTTTACAAAGCATAACCTTTATCAGACAGCGCCTTGACATACGTTGATGGGTTCAAGATCGATCGGACATGGTATCGAATCAGTGATCAGGGGTTAAAACACTTAAAATAGGGCAACGCTTCATAGTATTAGGGGTGAATTACTAAAGAAAAAAATAGATTATAGAAGAGCAGAGAGGGAGGGCGAGACAAAGAAGGGAAAATGAGCAATTTTTTCTTGTAGTGTTCTGTCTTATTTGTACTTGAATTGTGAACTTGGGCGTCACGAAATTGGGTCTGATCATGACACGTACACACCATATTTAAAATTGTAAGTTTAGCTTATATAATTATTTTATTATTATAATTAATTCAGATGCTTCACTCATTTATCGCTTATAATTTCTAAAATATGACGTTTTATAAAAGGATGAATATGTCATTAGAACGAGAATATTTTTATCTATATTTTGACCTAAGTTTCATTAAAAACGGAGTAAGGTCAATTATAATGTACTTTTATTATTATAATTATTAAACGGTTCCTATGTGTAACAACCCGCACATTTGTGCGTTGTTACTACTCGATGTACTCGTTACTCCTAGCACCAGAGATTCGGATCATAATGTACCTATACCAGTTACATCGCTATATCGCAATATTTTCGCATATTATCGCATATTCTATCACTATCACACCACATTGCGCTTGCTGACAACCATGGAGTCAAGTGAGTACCAATTCTACCCTCCTTGATAGCCGTGATGTGTCGTAGTGCAACTCATTACTTAAAATACATTTAACGTTCACGATGACATTGAGAGAGGATCTATTCTACCCTCCTCGATGACCGTGAAGCGTCGCAAGAAATCGAATATTCGAAACGAAACCCAGTTATTGTATCGCAACTTTGGCTAATTAAATATGTAATATGAATACGTATATTAGGCCCTTATACATAATAAATACATATATATATATATATCTATACGAAACGGTGTAACTAAACTATCGCAACGCTTAACGATCGAAACGGAACGCCAAAACTCTGCTTACCGGAGGCATCTGATCGAATGGCACTTCGATCGGATGTCCATCCGATCGGACAGCCCTCCGATCAGACAGCCAGCCGATTAGACAGCCATCCGATCGGAAAGCCATCCGATCCAAAGCACCACTTCACCTCCCTTCTCCTCTTTGCCTATAAATACCCCTCAGTCACATCAAGAACACTTGATGTGACTGCTGCTGTTCGACCAGACGCTCCAACCCCCTTCATCTCTCGATTTCTCGTGATTCTTGTAAGTTTTCAACTCAAATCTTGTACTTCTTTGATCTACACGCACTCCTCCACCTTTCTATCTTTTAAATCTCAACTTTTAACCGTGAAATCAACGGATTTGAGGTGTTCTAGGGTGATGTCATCATGAAGTTTTTATGAACTTCAAGTGTTGGCCTCATTCCGCCAAAAACAACTCAGATTGGAAGGATTTCCACAAGAATAAACAACATTTTCACAACAGATCTACACATAATCATGAATAAAAGGATTGAAAGATGGTTTTCCAACTTTCTTTCAACTCTTTTACACTCAAAGCACTCAAGACCGGTAGAATCAGAGCTTATACCGACCTTCTGCTCATTTCTAGTGCCGTGTTGGTCCAAGATCTGATTTCTAACGAAGAGACGACCAATTTCGGGTTAAACATGGAAAAACCGTAAAAAACAGCCAGATCTGGTGGAACGGGGTGGTTCCCGGCCGTTAGAACAAGTTGGACTTGATGGAATTTCAGTTGTTTAGCACGTCACAGCAACGTCTCGACCAAAACCACCAAAAAACCTTCAAACCTTGTCAAATACAGCTGGACGGGCCAGCCGCTCGGACAGCCCAGCCGATCGGACAGGCCAGCCGATCAGACAGGCCAGCCGACCGGACAGGCCAGCCGACCGCACAGGCCAGCCGATCGGACAGGCCAGCCGATCGGGCAGCCCATCCGAACGGGCCGGCACTCGATCGGATTATCATTTGTTTTGTTCATCCCGCTATCATTTAACGCGCTATCAAGCGCCCATGCAATCAGTCTGTAATCAGGGTATTCTCAGACACTTTCCCGTCAATCCAACCAAGCTGTGGTAGCCTACCAAATACGCACTGTGAGTATACTTGAATCCTTTTTTATCGCTTTTTGGGTGTAACATACGTTCCTAGCAAATCAAACTTATCAAACGAAATCAATCAAATTATCACTTGCGAATAACTGTGATGCATAGGTATACGTGATGCTAGTTGCATATGTGCTAGGACTTATACTCGCGACGCCCCACCACGACTAGTATAGTACTATTGCGCCCGACGGGGTCTAGTTATGCCATCGAAGAATCGAGCATCGAGGACTTAGCTGGTAGTATCAGTTTTGTGAGTATATATGTCGTGTATTACGATTATGCATGTGGGAATTCCCAGCACTTTTTAATCTATTACGCTACTACATATCAAACCTGTATACTCACAAATACTTTTGTATTGACATTATTTTAACGTATGTTGCAGGTTTAGTCGCAGCCTACATCAAACCAAGCTAGGAGGTCTAGAAACTCACCTAAAATCTAGGTTGTCGAATTTGTGTTGTTCGAGAGGACAAGAAATCTGTGATAACTTATGTGATTGTAATGATTGTTAGTATGGGATAACAAATGTAATAAATACTGTCGCAATATAATTGTTATGGATTCTCTTGAGCAATCTGATTCGCCTAGTGCCGTGCCCCGATGATTCCGCCATTGGTTGGGGTGTGACAGATTGGTATCAGAGCCATAACTATAGGGAGTTAGGCAAGACTCGACCTAGGCCGGGTCGACGTCCTAGAAATTGACCTAGTCTATAGTCTAAGTACCCACAGGCCGACTCGTACTAACCCAGTAGGATTTGTATCGGGCCTACCTGATACTCTCGAACGAAATTGCTAAAACTACAACTTTGTGTGAACCCCGCGCACTACAGCTTCACACGAAGAAGCCTTTCCTAAGGCTGGAATACTACTTAGCCTTTCCTAAGTCTGACACAATACACATGATTTCGAAAGTACTCGCATATCACAACCGAGTGATCCAATTGAGACCAGGTGTGAAAACCAATAACTCTCGATAGGATTGCCGCTCAGCGCATTTTCTAGCACGAGGACCTGTCGTTGAGTTAGGAGTGACATCCATATCTCGACAAAGACCTCCATTTTGAAATTCTAGTGGAACTCTCGGATTTATTCGATGGGCACAACCACAATTAGGAACGAAGCTGTTAAGACAGGGGTGAAACCCGTACCTTAATAAGTCGTTCCACTCTCTAAAATGGTTTTCGAAAAGCTCACACCAAGGACTCGACCATAACAATGACTTGAGCCACGCGATGACTAAGAGGACGAATGCCAAGAGCTGCATCCCAGTGGAAGCATAAGTCTTCTAGGTCAACGCGCGTGCACGAACTTGTTAGATATAGTTGGGTTACCTTGGGAAGTCGACGCCTAAACACCCGAGGCACTCCGATTACTTTACTAAGCCTACGACTCGCCGGTTTTTACACCTTGATGAACTTAGTTATGCTTTATGTGTTGATTTTACGATTATCAATTTTCGATCTCTGTTTTACAAAACGCACAACTCGCACAACCATCGCAATCTAAAACGAATACTGAACGTTCGCAAATAAACTAATGTCTAATTGCCCGCTTTCTCTCGCTTTCCCTCCCTCACATCGCGTCCTCGCGTGTTCTACAACGATATATGTGCGTATAGGTGTAAACTACAACTATCTATATCTAAATACAAACAAATCATTGTGTGAGAACCTAGGAATCTCGTGTCTCCTATGTGGCTCCTGTGTGAAATCTATTTATATTGTACGTTACAAGTTTTGATCGCGCTCAATCACATCGCAAACTCAAAATCGTTATGATCGAATCTCATTCTAAATCTCTCTCTGTCTAGATGTCTTCTAACAACTCTACCTCGAGATGAACGGTTAGGAGAAGAGCCAAACGAAGCGCCGATAAGAGGATTGCCTCGCTTGTGACCAAGGAAGTGGTCAAGCTCATTCCTCAAATTGTCGCTCAAGTGCACTCTCTCAGCAACTCTCGAACCACGGAAGACGTCAAGACGGAAGCGCCGCAATCTACTTTTCTCTACAAACACTTCAAAGCCTGTGACCCGATGGAATTCACAGGTGAAGGAGGTGTGACCCAACTACTCAAGTAGTTCGATTCTATCGATGTTACCCTTCGTCAAAGTGGGTGTCCCGATAGCTTCCGTACTACGTGCGCTACTGGAGTATTTCAATCGCGAGCAATCGACTGGTGGACCGTCGAACGTAACAAACGTGGGATCTCCGCAGCTTATGCCCTCTCCTGGGATGAGCTGAAGGAACTCATGAAGAAAGAGTACTGTCCTCATCACGAAGTCCAGAAGTTAGAAAACGAATTTTGGGAAATCAAGCAAGTCAAAGGTGACAATGCTGGCTACACCGCAAGGTTCAAACAGCTTAGCATAATCTGCCCAAGCCAAGTCAACACTTCAGAAAAAGCCATTCCAAAGTACATCCATGGCTTGCCTGAGTGTGTGGGTGATTTTGTCGAAGCTGCAAGACCTGCTACCATCGAAGAAACCTACCGTTTGGCCGCAGAAATCAACGACAAACGAGTCTTGGACGGATTCTTCTTCAAGAAGCCTATCAAACAAGCTCATCAAGCAATCATCATCAACTCTTCTGACGATCCTTCCAGCGAATCTACCGATGATCCTTCTGACGATTCCTCCGACGATGCCCCCAGCGAATCATCAGACGAAACCACCGACGACACCGCATCATCTCAGGAAGCTCGGCCCAGTCGTAAACGGAAGACCATGAGTTCAAATTCTTCAACAACTGGGCTGTCACAACCAGAACCTCTCCGAGCAGCTCCAGTTCAACTGAAACGTGCTTACAATGGACCCCATCCCCTGTGTCACAAGTGTACGTATCATCACCCGCCAGAAGCTAACTGTCGCTATTGCGCAAATTGCAACTGGTATGGTCATCTTACGCAACACTGTCGCACGGGACCGCAACCTTGAGGAGTTTCAACAACCGCAGTCTCCGCAAAAGTACTCCACAACAACGTTATTTTGCTTCTAATGTTGTTGTAATAATACAACTTATCGCCGATAATCTCTTTTATGTGTGGAACTTGTTTCATCTATCGTCGTATGTGGATTCTATTTCTCTTATACTCGCGCACCATCTAAATGTTAGCACTATGTACTATATAATCTACTTTACCCCTATCATGCATTCTTGAGATGAGGTACGATAAACGTCCAAGAATCAAGTTAATCACGGGTGCACACGGGATTATTTTGGTTAGTGCACGAAGATCATAGTGAATTTCAATGATGCCTTTACGTTCAGGGCATGGTTAAGCGTGGTGGATACGCCGCTGGTACTTCCTATATATAAGCCTCTCGACCATGTCTGACGAAATGTGACACCTATTCACGGAACAGAGGCGCATGGTTGAAACATAGCGGTGTTTCGCTGTGCCAACCAAAGTTTTGTGAAGAAAGTGCCATGTGGAGTTGGAACGTAGACCTATTATACTATTGTGGTTATTTTTCGACACACTAAACTATACTTCGCAAGGCGTAACAATCTCAATCGCAAACCAAAGCGTGTACTCACAAGACTTTTCGTAAGTCGACACGCCCGCAATCGCATTATCGCTACAATCTATCTCGCAAATCGAAAACGTATATTGCGTGTCTCGCGCTATCGCTTATTGTGTGTTCTCAATCTCAAACGCTTATTACGTGGCTCGAAATCGCATATTGTGCGTATCTCGCAATCTCTATCGCTGTGTATCATTGCTGGGAATCGCGTATCATGAATCGCTTGACGAGTATCGTACATCACTTGTCGCTTCACGCCGTAACGCCTCTCGCACCTATCTCATCGCTTCGATATTCTCAACGCTTATTGCTATTTGTATTTTCTGTGTTATCTGCACTATATTAGCACTCACGACCTTGCTTCACGAGACGAAACTAATAGGGCTAAGACATAGTGGTGTTTTAGCCGTATTAGCAGACTTCCATGGAAAAAGGCCATGTGGGCTAGTGTTAGTTTAAAATTGTGGTGTTATTAAATCTAATCGAATCGCACTGACTTTCGCTTATCGCTCGACGATTGTCGCTATCAATTGACGCTATCGCTCATCGCTTTTCGCTTGTCGCTTATCGCTTTTCACTTATCGTCGCCGCTTTCGCTATTGGGTATGTTGTGCTATCAATCGATTATTACTTCACTTGTATCGCTGAACCGAGTTCGAAAACGACTTCATTGCTCAGTTCGCCCTTTCGAGACTTGATCCAACCCTTCTCGTTTGGATTG
Source organism: Helianthus annuus (assembly GCF_002127325.2). NCBI lineage: Eukaryota > Viridiplantae > Streptophyta > Magnoliopsida > Asterales > Asteraceae > Helianthus > Helianthus annuus. The sequence goes on along the minus strand of NC_035449.2, from coordinate 31,581,676 downwards.
GGTCATTGCAATTCTGTCTGTACTATGTCGACACGTATGACACCGCCTCACGAGACGGAAGCCATATGAGTAAAACATGGTGGATACGCCGCTGGTACTTTCTATATATAAGTGTTTTGGCCATATTGTAGAACTTTCGTGGGAAAGTGCCATGCGGGACCGACCTTAAATTAAAATTTTTGGTATAATTAAAAGGCTTTGTTTACACAAATTTTAAAACTGATCTTTTCTTAACAAACTTTTTCTAAAAACTAATCAAAACCTTTGTACAAAACGAGGTTTACTTGTGACACCAGTGTGACAATCGACCCAAGTCAACGCCGTGTGGCGAGAAAATTTCGTAAAATGAGTTTTAGTCACTTCAAAATCTTTTAGAAACCTAACAAAACCCTTCTCATCGTGCTAGTGTGGACAACGCTACATTTAACGCCGCAACGTGAGAAGATTTTCGTAAGCAAGTTTTTCCTAATTAATCGACTTTTCAAAAATTTAAAACGCATCTCTAATCGCTTTCGGTATGTGTTATCGTCTTTTGACCTGCAAATCACCCTACTCGCTGCTATTGCCGGTTATCGCAACACTCTCGCTCGTTGAATCTTAATCGATCGCTCGCTTATCTAGACGCTTTTAATCGTTACTCCCATTCGCATCAACTCTTACAACCCTACTGGTGGATTAATTTCGGGACGAAATTTCCTAAAGCAGGGGAGATGATGTGTGTAAAATGCAACATATAAATTACATCAAATAAGGCATAAAACTAACCCTTTTTAAGTACTAATGTTGGAAAAAGAGTGTTTTTGTCTTCCTTTTGTATTTTCAGGATGAAATGAGCTCAAAGTCACAGAAGAAGCAAAAAGACAACCAATTCTAACACAAATACAAGAAAAGGAATAAAAGTAGACTGCCCAAACCCTCAACGGCATCTTCCCAAGCAAAGAAGAGAAAACAGAAGCCTGAACACGCCCCGTGCTCAGCCAGCACGGGGCCGTGCCCAAGAAGCAGCAGAAAAGACAAACCTGTAGAAGCTTCTATTGCCCACCACGGGGCCGTGTCCAGTGAGCACGGGGGCGTGGCGAAAGTACAGCAGGCGCATTAATTGTAATTGCGAATTACAATTAATGAAGAGAGATAGTGTCAGACGGGCACGGGGGCGTGTCCAGCGGACACAGGGCCGTGCCCAGCCTTCTGTTCAGCCTATAAATAGGAGTGCTTGGCTTCATTCCAATCCATCCCTTGGCACACCACCTCTCTCACACTTCATCCACCACCCACCACCACCATAACACCATCATCCACCACCATCATCCATTGTCCATCGTAGAGTGTGTGAGTCGTCTCGGGATCCAAGATTGATCGTAAGAGTTCTTGACAATCAAGGCCATGTTTGCCTAAGGCTCTTACATCACTTGGTGAAGACAAGTGTTTAGTATAATACTTTTTATTTTTAATCTTTTGCACTTTTTATTTGGTTTTGTATTAATGACTTTAATAACTAGTTACTTATGTTGAAGGTGATCTTTCCTTATCGTTTGTCCGTGGTGTCTTGGCATTATTTTACTGTCTATATAAAATAAAAGATTTTCACCATTCATATCTCCACGGTCTATATGGAGGTATGTTGGCTACCTGGTCGGGGGTTAAGGGAACGGTTTGGTAAGGGTCTTGCCCTTGTTCAGCGTTTAGAGGTCCTGCAAGGGACCTGGGTCAAATTTAGTAGGATCTCCTTCAATGCCCATAGGTATTGGATGGCGGGGATCCAAACTCTTTGACCCCCTCATAACTTAACTACTATTAATACTATAACCCGGCTATTTAGGACTGTATCCCTGCTGACTCAGACTACTTAGTCGAGGGTAACGTCACCGCCAAAAGCGGGGCCTACCATAATTTGCATTAATAACTTAATTCATTATCTTCCAGTAATCCAACCTTTTAGGATTGTATCCTTGCTGACTCAAACTACTGGGTTGAGGGTAACGTCGCCTTCAAAAGAGGGGCCTACTACAATAACTAAGATAATCTCTTAAACAAGTGCAAAAGTGCGAAAATAATCAAAGGTTGTACTAATACACGAGTCGGATCCAAGTGATTCATCTTGTCTATCTGTTTTTATTTATTTTTATTTTTCGGCATTTAGTTAGTTTTTATTTTCTTAGTTTAAAATCATTTTTCTAACTTTTTGATTTGATTAGACGTTGAGGATAAACCGGTATTAAAAGCTCTTGTGTCCTTGGACGACCTCGGTATCTTACCAACACTATACTACGTCTACGATGGGTGCACTTGCCCATATGTGTGTTTAGTGTTAGTAAATATCGTGTTTTATAAATTTAAAACTTGGCTAAAGGTGTAAAAAAGGGCTTAATTATATTATAAAAAGATATTACACTACACACGCATCAGGAGACTGTAACAACCCGCACATTTGTGCGTTGTTACTACTCGATGTACTCGTTACGCCTAGCACCAGAGATTCGGATCATAATGTACCTATATCAGTTACATTGCTATATCGCAATATTTTCGCATATTATCGCATATTCTATCACTATCACACCACATTGCGCTTGCTGACAACCACGAAGGAGTCAAGTGAGGACCAATTCTACCCTCCTTGATAGCCGTGATGTGTCGCAGTGCAACTCATTACTTAAAATACATTTAACGTTCACGGTGACATTGGGAGAGGATCTATTCTACCCTCCTCGATGACCGTGAAGCGTTGCAAGAAATCGAATATTCGAAATGAAACCCGGTTATTGTATCGCAACTTTGGATAATTAAATATATAACATGAATACGTATATACGACCCTTATACATAATAAATACGTATATATCTATACGAAACGGTGTAACTAAACTATCGCAACGCTTAACGATCGAAACGGAACGCCAAAACACAGCTCACCGGAGGCATCTGATCGAATGGCACTTCGATCGAATGGCCATCCGATCGGACAGCCATCCGATCGGACAGCCAGCCGATCGGACAGCCATCCGATCGGACGGCCATCCGATCCAAAGCACCGCTTCACCTCCCTTCTCCTCTTTGCCTATAAATACCCCTCAGTCACATCAAGAACACTTGATGTGACTGCTGCTGTTCGACCAGACGCTCCAACCCCTCTTCATCTCTCGATTTCTCGCGATTCTTGTAAGTTTTCAACTCAAATCTTGTACTTCTTTGATCTACACGCACTCCTCCACCTTTCTATCTTATCTCAACTTTTAACCGTGAAATCAACGGATTTGAGGTGTTCTAGGGTGATGTCATCATGAAGTTCCTATGAACTTCAAGTGTTGGCCTCATTCCACCAAAAACAACTCAGATTCGAAGGATTTCCACAAGAATAAACAACATTTTCACAACAGATCTACACATAATCATGAATAAAAGGATTGAAAGATGGTTTTCCAACTTTCTTTCAACTCTTTTACACTCAAAGCACTCAAGACCGGTAGAATCGGAGCTTATACCGACCTTCTGCTCATTTCTAGTGTCGTGTTGGTCCAAGATCTGATTTCTAACGAAGAGACGACCAGTTTCGGGTTAAACATGGAAAAACCGTCAAAAACGGCCAGATCTGGTGGAATGGGGTGGTTCCCGGCCGTTAGAACAAGTTGGACTTGATGGAATTTCAGTTGTTTAGCACGTCACAGCAACGTATCGACCAAAACCACCGAAAAACCTTCAAACTTTGTCAAATACAGCTAGACGGGCCAGCCGATCAGACAGGCCAGCCGACCGGACAGGCCAGCCGACCGGACAGGCCAGCCGACCGGACAGGCTATCCGAACGGGCCGGCACTCGATCGGATTATCATTCGTTCTTGTCCATCCCGCTATCATTTAACGCGCTATCAAAAGCTCATGCAATCAGTCTGTAATCAGGGTATTCTCAGACACTTTCCCGTCAATCTAACCAAGCTGTGTTAGCCTACCAAATACGCAGTGTGAGTATACTTGAATCCCTTTTTATCGCTTTTTGGGTGTAACATACGTTCTTAGCAAATCAAACTTATCAAACGAATTATTCAATCAATCAAATTATCACTTGCGAATAACTGTGATGCATAGATATACGTGATGCTAGTTGCATATGTGCTAGGACTTATACTCGCGACGTCCCACCACGACTAGTATAGTACTATTGCGCCCGACGGGGTCTAGTTATGCCATCGAAGAATCGAGCATCGAGGACTTAGCTTGTAGTATCAATTTTGTGAGTATATATGTCTTGTATTACGTTTATACATGTGGGAATTCGCATCACTTTTTAATCTATTACGCTACTACATATCAAACCTGTATACTCGCCAATACTTTTGTATTGACATTATTTTAACGTATGTTGCAGTTTAGTCGCAGCCTACATCAAACCAAGCTAGGAGGTCTAGAAACTCACCTAAAATCTAGGTTGTCGAATTTGTGTTGTTCGAGAGGACAAGAAATCTGTGATAACTTATGTGATTGTAATGATTGTTAGTATGGGATAACAAATGTAATAAATAATGTCGCAATATAGTTGTTATGGATTCTCTCGAGCATTCTGATTCGCCTAGTGCCGCGCCCCGATGATTCCGCCATCGGTTGGGGTGTGACACTATGTCCGTCTAAATACCTCATATTTCTAACAGTCAACTTACCCGTAATCTACCCGTTTAATAATATAGGTTTTATATACTTTATTTTAATTTATATATATAAAAAATGGAAATGTTACAATAGTAGTTTTGCATCAAGCCTTGGACATAAGGCACATAACACTCAACAATCGAGACAAATGTCGATTAGTGCATGTACCCTTTTGTCTTTCGGCTATCAACGCTACCACATGATGCATGATTAACCGCTCGCCGCTTTTAATGTTATTTTCATGATATTAGGTTAAAGGGGATAATTTTCGGGTACCACACAAAGGTTTTGTAATGATTTGTAACTAATTAAACTTTTTAACCTGTTTAATTAATTAATTAATTACTAGGTTAAAGGAGATAATTTAATGTGACATTAATTGAAATCTTTTATTATAATTTGGAAGATTAAATATAAATATAGATAAATATAAATGTATATTGATGTTTTACTTAAATAACGATACAATAATTAACTTTAATTAAAATAATTATCCATAATTAAGTAGAATATTAAAAATGTAATTATCCAAAATTAAGTTGAACGTAAACGCGCGAAAACCAAAACCATAATTAAGTAGAATATTAAAAATGTAATTATCCAAAATTAAGTTGAAGGTAAACGTGGGAAAACCAAAAAATAGATAACTGCAATGAATGACACGTGTCCCACTTAATAACTTTATTAGGGCATACGGAGTGGGGGCGGCAAACCCACTCGGTACCGACCCCCCCTCCATTGCCAACATGTTTACCAAAAATGCTTTACCGATAATCGGTGAAGGTTCACCAACTCGGTGAAGGGAGGGAAAAGGGGAGAGAGATGGTGTGTGGTGGGGTCCATTTCTTCTCAACCAATCACACATTTTTCTTTTTTTTTAAATAGTTTACCTAAACCCCATTAGGTAAACCACCGCCAACGTTTTTTAGCATTAGGTAAACAATTGACATGATGCTATTTGATTGGGTGATTTGGGAGTTTACCTATTCCAAGTGTTTAACCACCCCATTTACCCTTATATATAGATAGATATAGATAAAGTAGAAGATGAAGGCGGGAAAACCAAAAAAATTAATAACTCCAATGAATGACATGTGTCCAACACTAATATCGGATAATAGGTACAAACGAGAAGCAACCTGCAGAATTTGGACTGGGAGTTGTGGAGCAATTTCTACTTTTATAAATTTCCTTCGTAATCAATTTCCATTCATCCACTGTATGTTAGATATTTTAGTGTAATCGGGGATTGACTTGGTGATCAAAGCGAATAATAATACACATCAAGCAAGTTAGGAGGTGCGGGAATGCACGCTTGTTTGAGTTATTATAATTCGAAGTGTACGGGCGGAGCCCGTACTCTACGGGGGTTCCAAGGGGGAAGTGCCCCTGGGAGCAGGGTCCAAGGGGCGGCAGCCCCTGGCGGGGTCTAAGGGGCAGAGCCCCAAGCATTAGGCATTCATTTTCTGGAAATTGTCACATTTTCGAAATGTAAAAAATAATGGCAGTTTTTGGCAGTTTTGTCTAAAAAATAGAGGTAACTGCCATTAGGCAGTTACAACCCCAAAAAACCAAAATTCGTAGACAGTTTGATCACATCTTCTTCCTGGTTCAAAAAAAAATTCGCAGACACACAAACACATACACTGGTTCATTTCTCAAAATCAGAGTTGTATTCGATTGAATTATTCGGGTGAACCACGAAAATAATTTGATCTGAGAGTGATTACACGCCTCTCTAATCATTCGGTTTTCTGAAATTCCCCAACAAAGATCAAATTAATTTCTATGAAGATGGCAAGCGGATCGATGAAGGTTATGACAAACAAGTTTGACAAACTGGAGAAGTTCGAAGGGCAGGACTTCCGAAGATGGCAGAAGAAGATGCATTTTCTTCTCACTACGTTGAAGGTAGTGTACGTGTTGACTACTCTAATCCCGGAGATACTGGAGGAGGGCAATCTGGAGCAAATCTGGAAGAGGTCGAAGTGGGAGAACGACCATTATACATGTCTTGGCCACATTCTGAATGGTATGTCTGATCCCTTATTTGATGTTTATCAAAATATTGAAACTACAAAGTTACTGTGGGACACGTTGGAAGCCAAATACATGGCAGAAGATTCTTCTAGTAAGAAGTTTCTTGTTAGTAATTGCAATAATTATAGAATGGTTGATGAAAGGCCTGTCATGGAATAGTACAATGAATTGTTAAGAATTCTGGGGCAGTTTGCCCAACATGATATGAAGATGGATGAATCCGTCTCTGTTTCGAGTATCATTGACAAGTTACCTCCTTCCTGGAAAGATTTTAAACATAATCTGAAACATCAGAAAGGAGAGTTACTTTGGTTGAACTTGGAAGCCACTTCAGAATTGAAGAAGGCTTGAGAGCACATGAAAATGTGTTGGTCAATGATGAAAAGAAACGGGTTGGATCAAGTTTTGTGAACATGGTTGAGACATGTGAATCATCCAAAGGAAACAGTAAGTTCAAAGGGAAACGGAAGTTTCAAGGAAACAACAATTCGGGTTCAAACAAAAAGCCGAATTACCCTTGCTGGAAATGTGGTAAGGTTGGTCACTTTAAAAGGGACTATAAGATGATGAAGAATAACAACAAGTCTGGTTCAAAGAACAAGAATGAGGCTGGTTCTAGCGGGTCCAAGGACCCGAGCAAGCAAGGTCAGAATTTAGTACAATTTAATAATTCGGTTCAGAATTATGTGTCACTAATTGCTTGGTGGGTTGATTCGGGTGCAACAAGCCATGTATGCAAGGATCTTCGTTGGTTTAAAGACTTTCAACCAATCGAAGACGAGTCTATTATAAAGATGGGGAATGTTGCAACTGAACCAATCAAGGGAATAGGAACTGTGAATCTTGTGTTTACTTCTGGAAAAACTTTACTTTTGAACAATGTTTTGTATGCGCCCGGGATTCGAAAGAATCTGTTAAGTGTCATTGTGTTAAATAATTGTGGGTACAAACAGGTATTGGAAAGTGGTACGTGCGCGACTGTACATATTTTTACAATGAAATTACACACGAATTGGTTTTAAATTTATAAAAGTGATTTTTTTACTTTTACATCAAAACACACACGAAAGGGCAAGTGTACCCCGTCATATATGTAGTAAAGTATCGGTAAGAACCAAGTATCGATCCACGGAAATGGGCGGAGAAATAATACTAGACCTTTGCCACTAAATTACCGGTAAAAACATAATTTGTTTTGGCTTTAATTAATCTAAAGTAAGCATAAATAAATACTTATAAAACATAGTAAATTATATATAAATAGCCTTGCTTAATACACAACCAAAGCATGTCAACTAAGTCGGTTTTGGCACTAGAAGCATTCGGTCAATTTTCCATTTTGAGACAATTAGTATCCCTTTCGGGAATCCTAACATGACAATCATTCGGAAAGTTAAAACGATAAACACACTTTAACCACCTAAAATTGTTCTTTAACGTGCAATTGATTAATGTCTACAAAAATCTCCTAAAAATAAGTTAGTCATCCGTTAGGAGTTTTCTAACCTCACTTAATCAAGGAAAGCAACACCGATAAACACAATGCAACCACCGAGGCAAGCATAAACTAGATTAAATCGCAACCGAGTTCATTTTACAAATCTTACGCATAAATTCACCAAGATAGCAATTTTGGCCGAAACTACTAACTAAGCTAACAAATCATGGCAAGAATTCATAACAACACCATCTAACCCGTTAGAGTCCTTCCGTGAAGGCAAGCTTTCTTGATTAACAATAATTACATTTTATTAAACCACTAACCCGTTAGAGTATCATGGTGCCCACATTTTAACCAAGTTAAGCTAGTTAACAAAGTTTAAAGTTTACTAATACATGATTAAATAAGCTTCATTTTTCAACTATCTTACCTAACCAAGCACCAATCATCCAACACAATTACTTATAATCAAGAAATCAATATCAATAACAAGGTTGCAAACTAATCATCAAAGATAATCATAGAAAACACTTCCAACTTTCATTACAAACATAGATCAACATACTAATGGTTATAATCAAGCAAGGGATTGTTGTGTTTTTGCACAAAGGCTTACATTAATACATAATAATCAGTCTAAATGCTTGAAACATAACAAAATAATGGAAAGATTTGAGAAACCAAACCATAAACAAGCATAAGAATGAGAATCTGGATAGTAAATGAGCAAAACCGGGCAATGTGGCTTGAATCCGAGTGAAAGCAGCAGCCTTCGGAGCCTCAAAATCTCCTGCAGAGCTCCCAAAAATGTCCAGAATTGCTAATAAAATGGTTCTGTTCTGTTTATATGCTTTTTCGGTGTCGCACGGTCGTTCTCCCGATCGCACGACCGTGCACTTTAAGCATTATTGGTGGTGGTCCACCATACCGCATGACGTCACAGATCGTTGACTGGTCTTCGCATATGCACGGGCGTTCTTGATATGGCACGGGCGTTCCATACCGGCATTTTGTTGCACGCCTAGTTTTGTGGTCGTTCAGCTCCGAGGTTTTCCTGCGTTGTCGGATCCGCACGACCGTTCCGCATATGACATGACCGTGCATTTTCGGATTGGCCTGCAATGCCTTGCACGCAGTGTTGCACGCCTCGTTCACTGCCGGGTCTTCTTGGTTTGTCGGATATGCACGGTCGTGCATATGGCCGCATGATCGTGCAACACGCCCAGGTCAGTTTTTCCAACAGAATCTTCGCAGCTTCGTCGTTTTGTCCGGAAAGTCCTCGTTTTCGCTATCATCTTGTCTGGTATGCTGTTTTAGGCCTGTAAACAAAAATGTAGATAATTAAGTATCCGAATGACGGTTTTACGGCCGAAAACGCATAAAATAGGGGTAAAACGGGGGACTAAAATATGTGTAAATTAGCGAATATCAAATCTCCCCACACTTGAACCTTGCTTGTCCTCAAGCAAGCTGAACTAAAAAGCAATAAAAGACGGAAATAAACAAGAACGATAATTTACACACTATTTTATTGAAAACTACTATAAACGGTTAGCCGGTTTGTCGAAAGACAACATCAAAAGACTCAAACCCAACAAGCATATGCAATTATAAAGCGACAACCAAAAAGCCGTGACTTCACATCTAATCGACTCAACATGCTAATCTTCACGCGACTCACAATGTTCACACACACTCGGGTTTATTTATGAAACATACATATAATGTGTATGTGCAATCACTCAATGCCTCGTCAATGAAACATGCAATATCATAAGCTTGTCATAAGATCTCGTCTCCACCAACTAACATGCAACTAAGTGTAAATCAAGAGGTCTTTACGGGTTGTAACGTTAGGCTTGGGCGAAGGGTATGGAAGTAGACATATAAAATGGCGAAAATGGTTAAAACTCGGTATTAGCGTTTAACTAGCAAGAAAATAATACAACTATACATACAAACGCCTTAAAAAGGTGACTAAAGCGCAATCGAGCTTATCAACGAAATTTTAATATTTAAGTGTTCAAAATTGCTCGATTTCTATCAACTTCACCCTATTTTAGGGTGTTTTATTTTCTGTGTGTTTTTTTTTTTTTTTTGAATCATAGAAAACATACTATACAATAAACTGAAATAAACGCTAGTTAAACGATTATTTTGTCCGAGTTTCAACACTAAAAAGGGTTTAAAACATACAAAGGCTAAATTTGGCTAAGTGGGCGATAATGTGGGTAAACAAAGGTAAACGGGAAGGCTCGACATGGTTAATCCTAAAGGGTAATATAAGGTGAACGGTAAGCACAACACAAAGAACAAGGTTTACAACAAAGGGGTAATCTAAGTGCCTCTATCACTTTTACACAAATTCACAAGTTCATGGTCTTAACAAGCATACTAGTGACAAATTCTAAATTACACATAACATCCGGCTCACTCCTATATCCGAAATGAACAAATATATAACAATAGGCTCAAATATGCTCACGTAACGGATGGAATGGGTAAAAGTGTGAAAACTATCATGCAAGTCTTTCTTTGTTGGTCACGCTTTCCGGTTTTCTTTTTCAAAATTTATTTTGCTTGTCGGGTTTTTATCAAGTCCGATGCTTTCTAAAACACAATCAACCGGTTTATTTACTAAAATATATACAAAATACAGGTATTTTTGAATGATTTTTCTGATTTTCTGATTTTTTTTTTATAAATATGAGGACAAACAAAGTTTAACAAAGTTAAAGTTAACCCCCCTCCCCACACTTGAACTTCGCATTGTCCCCAATGCGAAACCCGAAATATAGAGAAAAAGGATAATAGTACTCCCCTCAAGATGATATCTGATGAATCGAGACTTCCAAAGCTGCGTCTGTCATATGCTCCGGTCAAAGACTTGATAGCCAAAATCTGCAAGTATGTCATATGGCACAGCAAAACAGAACAGTAATAGAATAAACACAAATAAACCATAATGTACATAAATACTACTAGTCCAAACAAAGACATAACAGAAAGTAAAGTGTTTGAAAATACAATACAATCCGAGGGTGTTCGACATACTAAGCAAAAAAGAACACCCGAAATAACAAGTACTAAAATAATAATAAAAACCACCAACGAACATCACCACCAACTCCTACTCGTCGTCACCGTCATCGTCTCTCGTGAAAGATGGGCCCGCACCGCCATAACCAGGTGGGTTCCACGGTGGGAACTGTGGAGGGTGCTGGAAGTAGTCGGGATATGCATGGTGCATCTCCCCGAATAGGTATGAGAATCCGGCACTCACCCCCTGATATAAGCTCTCCTGGCTCTGTCTCAGCTGATCCTGCGTGGCCCTGAGCTGATCCTGACTAGCCCGGATCTGGTCCTGGCTGGTCCTAATCTGACCGATGTACGTACCATGCTGTTCCTGCGTAACACGCATTTGCTGGAACTGCTGATAAAATTCAGGCCAATCCTGATGCTGGTAGTACTGCTGGTGCTGCGCCTCATGTGGCGGTGTGTGGTGCGGTGGTGTGTGTGGCTGGTGCTGCTGCTCCTGCATCTCTACATCCTCTTCCTCTTCCTCTTCTGGGAGCGGGGGTAACGGGTCCCAGACCTCGTTATTCAGCCCCCTCAACCTATCCCCTCTATCTAACTCAACAATCATCCCCATCGCCTTCAGTGACCTGATGTCAACATGAACCCCCTTAGTTATCAGAGTGAGACCCTGAAGTACCTCCTCAGTCATAAGGTGTTCGTTGTACGCAATTTCGGTCACATACTGACCGCCATGTATCTGACTGTTAGGAGTCCTCCCTGAGCACTTCACAAAGTATTCAGCCATTCGCGCCGCTAAGTTGATGGGCGCCTTCTCCACCAATGCGTAAAGAAAAATCAAATCTGGTGTTGGACAGTTACCAAGACTGTCCATGCGACCGCATATAGTGTGGCTAAACACATGGTGCATCACTCGCACCAGAGGGTCTTTAAGTCGTGAGGCATTTGACATCCTTGGGTTGTATGGGTCCCCAACAGCATTTGCAGCCCAAAACTCATCCCTTGCTGCATCAGACGGGAAGGTGAACTGATCTGTGAAGACTTCGGGATCATCCATGTCTTCCCTTGTGTAAATCCCGAGTCTCCTTCCCAAACGACCAACCGACCACTTGTGCCATCTTCCACACAATCTGAAAGCTATCCGGTCCTTGTAGCGGAATTTGGGTCGTCGAGCAGAAGCCGGCTTTTCGTAGGCATATGATGCAAAGAACTCTATGGTCAGTTCCCTGTAAACGGGTCGGTTGCAACCGACCAGATTCATAAGTGGGCGACTCATCATGTTTTCGAGTTGGTCATACTGATTTAGTTCTTGCATTACTTCCCAATCCAGCCATCTAGGGACTCCGAACTGCCCCCTCCGGGCCCATAACGCGTCTCTTTTTGGAATGCATAAAGCTTCACGCTCGTCGTTGGGATCGAACTGTAGGAAGGGATGGTCCATCTGTAATGGGGAACAGTGTTAGAAAGACAGAAACAAGAGAAAATTGAATTGAAAACAGCCGAGCAGCAAGTTATGAAGCTGCTGTAAATCTGATCTGGGCCTCCGGCACGGTCGTGCATCACCGACGATGTGCACCATCTGCCCAGGAAACTCGGAATCGCACGGCGTGCGGTCAATCGGCACCACCGTGCAACACCGGACACAAGATGACATCGTGGAATCACCCGGATTGGCACGACCGTTCCATATAAGGAACGACCGTGCGTCAACTGACCTGCAGATTTCAAACCCCTGAACTTTGAATAGCCTGATTTTTCCAAAATCAACAACTTTTTTGTACAAACAGGGGTCGGAAACTCAACCGGGTGTTCACGATAAGCATGATTCAAACAAGGGTTAGGGTTTCGATTTGTTTATGAAGAGAACCCTAATAAATCCCTTGTTGAATCGGATGAAATCTACCTAGAAAGCAAGAAAACAAGAAATCTAACACTAGAGACGTACCGTGCGAAGTTGGGTGCGAGATCGTGCGAAAAATCGTGCGATTTGGTGTAAAAACCGCTTTGGAACGGCTGCAGTTGCTAGGGTTCGCGAATGAGGGATTTTGCAGCAGATGAGGGTATTTATAATGTGCAAAATGACAAAAATGCCCTCAGCCTGACGCACGGTCGTTCGCCGTTTGGCACGGTCGTGCGTCTCCGACGACTTCCATTTTTCTCGGTGATGCACCGAGGGTGCGATCCACCGTGCCAGCATCTCGGAAACGCACGGTCGTGCGGATCCTGGCATGGTCGTGCATCAGCTGCAGATCAGAATTTTCTGCAGAAGGCATTCCCAGCAACTGTTTTGGCCATTTTTCGCCGTTTTTTCGACACACCAACTGTTCTAACAATATTGCAATACAGAACCTTCGCTCGGCACGAATAGAAACTGTACAAACTAACGGAAACTACCTAACTAACCTAAATTACGCTAAAACTATAAAAACATAAAAACGGACAATTTTGCCCCTACAGCGCCAAAGACGCTCTTGCTACAGTTTTGTCGGCGAGTCAGTAGCGTAGACTCATGCTAAATTTTTGTTGACGAGTCGATAGCAAGACTCCACGCTAAAACTAGAAAATAAATCCTAAATGACTAAACTACCCCTAAAGCGCAAAATACGCTCTTGCTGCAGTTTTGATCCACGAGTCAGCAGCGTAGACTCTCTCCTCCCCACACTTATGATGTGTGCGGGGTTTGGAGCTCAATGACCTCCATTACCGACTCTGTCGGCCCGGCAACGTACAACTTCAAGCGATGCCCATTTACTTTGAAAATAACGTCGTCCGCGTTCTCTATTGCAACAGTCCCATACGGAAATACCTCTTTAACCGTGTATGGGCCTGTCCAACGTGAATGAAGCTTCCCGGGAAATAAGCGCAACCGCGAGTTGTAAAGAAGAACAAGATCGCCCGCTTGGAATTCTTTGTGGTCCTTCAAGCGCTTATCGTGCAATCTCTTCGTGCGCTCCTTGTATAACACCGAGCTCTCATAAGCGCGTTGTCGCAACTCTTCCAACTCATGAATCTGGAGAAACCGGGCTTCACCTCCGGCTTTTAGGTCCAGATTTGCGGTTTTTAGCGCCCACATCGCTTTATGCTCCAACTCAACCGGTAAATGGCATGCCTTTCCGTATACAAGCCTAAAGGGAGTAGTCCCGATAGGCATCTTGTAAGCCGTACGGAAAGCCCACAACGCTTCATCAAGCTTATCCGACCAATCCTTGCGGTTTGCACCTACCGACCGCTCAAGGATTCTTTTCAGCCCCCGGTTCGTGACTTCCACCTGCCCGCTTGTCTGTGGATGATAGGGCGTGGATAGACGGTGATGCACACCGTAACGGGACAAAGCTCTCTCGAGCTGAGTGTTGCAAAAATGCGTCCCTCTGTCACTGATAAGCGCTTTCGGAGCGCCAAACCAAGCAAATAAGCCTTTCAAAAATCTCACGACCACCCTGGCATCATTGGTGGGTAAGGCTTGCGCCTCCGCCCACTTCGATACATAGTCAACCGCGACCAGGATGTACTTATTACCTCGTGAGGGGGGAAATGGTCCCATAAAGTCTATCCCCCAGATATCAAAGACTTCACAAACCTGAATCCAGGTCTGAGGCATTTCATCACGTGCCGATATATTTGTCGCCCTCTGGCAAGCATCGCACGCTCTAACCCAACTCTGCGCATCACGAAATATAGTCGGCCAATAAAACCCGGAGTCCAACACTTTCTTGGCGGTAAAGTTGGCTCCATGGTGGCCTCCGGTAGGTCCCTCGTGACAGTGGCGCAGAATATCGGTCGCCTCTTTCCCTGAAACACATCTCCTGATCACCTGATCAGCACCAACCCGAAATAAGTAAGGGTCATCCCAAATGTAGTGCTTGACATCCGAAAAGAATTTCCTCTTTTGCTGGTGAGTCATCCCTTTAATCAGAATCCCGCAAGCAAGGTAGTTCGCAAGGTCAGCGAACCATGGCGACTCATCGCATATCTCAACACTCATCAAAGACTCGTGTGGGAAGTTGTCATTTATGGAATCCCAACGCACGTCCACGATGTCTCCATGCTCTAACCGAGATAGATGGTCAGCCGCTACATTCAACGCACCCTTTTTATCTTGAATTTCGATATCAAACTCTTGCAGCAACAAGATCCACCGGATCAGACGTGGTTTAGCGTCCTGTTTGCTGAAGAGATATCGGATGGCAGCGTGATCAGTATATACAACGGTTTTCGAAAGCACCAAGTACGATCTAAATTTGTCAAATGCGAAAACGACTGCCAAGAGCTCCTTTTCAGTCGTGGTATAATGCTCCTGAGCGTCGTGAAGAGTTTTGCTCGCATAATAGATCGGGTGAAAGTGCTTTTCTCTCTTTTGACCAAGAACCCCTATAGCGTAATCACTCGCGTCGCACATAATCTCAAACGGCAAACTCCAGTCCGGTGCAACTAAAATAGGGGCCTCAATCAACTTTTGCTTGAGAAGGTCAAAGGCTCTCAAGCAATCATCTCCGAATATGAACGGAGCGTCTTTCTCCAACAAACGGGTCATGGGTCTGGCGATTTTTGAAAAATCTTTGATGAATCGCCGATAGAACCCGGCATGACCGAGAAAGCTCCGTATCGCTCTAACAGAGGTGGGGGCGGAAGTCGTGAAATGATATCCACTTTGGCTGGATCGACCTCCATACCAGCATGCGAAATCTTATGTCCCAGAACTATGCCCTCCTTCACCATGAAGTGGCATTTCTCCCAGTTCAGGACCAGATTCGTCTCCTCACACCTCTTCAACATTTTTCTCAAATTTTCCAAGCAGTGATCGAAGGAATCCCCAAATACCGAAAAATCATCCATGAAAACCTCCATGGAATCCTCGATCATGTCATGGAAAATTGCAACCATGCATCTCTGGAAGGTCGCTGGTGCATTACACAACCCAAAAGGCATCCGCCGGTAGGCGAATGTGCCGAAGGGGCATGTAAAGGTAGTCTTCTCCTGATCCTCAGGAGCGATAGGAATCTGAAAGTACCCAGAGAATCCGTCAAGGAAACAGTAATACAACTTCCCCGACAGACGTTCCAACATCTGGTCGATAATGGAAGCGGGAAGTGATCCTTGCGAGTAGCATCATTGAGCTTGCGGTAGTCAATGCAAACTCGCCACCCAGTGATGGTACGGGTAGGAATTAGCTCATTCCTATCATTTGAAACTACAGTCATACCTCCTTTCTTAGGTACAACCTGCACCGGACTCACCCACACAGAGTCCGAAATAGGATAAATCATGCCGGCATCCAACAACTTAATCACCTCCTTCTTCACCACGTCCTGCATATTTGGATTTAAACGCCTCTGATGTTGTGCACATGGTTTGTACTCGTCTTCCATCAGAATCTTGTGAGTACAAAAAGAAGGATTGATGCCCTTGATATCCATGATTTTCCATGCGATGGCTCTCTTATGAAGTCTCAGAACCTCGAGAAGCTGATTTTTCTCGTCCTTTTCCAATGATGCCGAAATTATGACCGGTAGGCGACGCTCCTCGTCCAGAAATGCATACTCGAGATGTGGTGGGAGTTCTTTCAACTCCAAAGGCGTCGGTTCTTCAACCGAAGGCTCTGCTTCCTCCTTTTTCACATGGTCAATTTCAAGAAATCTCTCCGGACTCTGGGAACCATCGTCACCAATCTGATAGATTGGCTGCTCGAAATCGTGGCCCTCCTGCGTAATGCCAATCAGGTCCCCACACGACAGACGTGTGTCCGAATCAATCTCGTCAATAGTACCTTGAAAATGAGAGCACACACATGCATCGACAATGTCGACATAGTAAAGCATGTCATCGTGACATTGTGGATGCTGCATCGATCTTTTGATATCGAATGTCACGTGCTCATCATTCACTCGGAGCGTGATTTGGCCAGCTGCCACATCAACAATCGTCCTCGCTGTATTGAGGAAAGGACGTCCAAGTATCAAAGGTACCCTTGAATCTTCGTCCATGTCAAGGATAACAAAGTCCACGGGGAAAACAAATTTATCGATTTTTACAAGCATGTTTTCCACAAATCCGCGCGGATACTTTATTGAGCGATCTGCCAACCGAATGCTCATCCTAGTGGGTGACGGCTCACCCAGATCCAGTTTAGTAAAAACCTTATACGGCATAAGGTTAATACTCGCTCCCAAGTCAGCCAATGCATGGCTAACAGACATGTTTCCAATCAAACACGGGAGCGTGAAACTACCAGGATCTCCCATTTTCGTGGGCAGATGGTTTTGCAGAACGGCGGAACAAGTTTCATTCATCACCACACATGATATATCCTCGAGCTTCTGTTTATTCGAGAGGATATCCTTAAGGAATTTCGCATACTTTGGCATCTGGGCCAAGGCTTCAACAAACGGTATATTGATGTGTAGTTGCTTAAACAACTCAAGGAACTTACCGTATTGTTCTTCATTCTTCTGCTTCTTCAGCCTGCCTGGATAAGGCACTGGAGGAGTGTAATCTTTGACCGGCTCCTGGACTTGTGCTGTACTTGCTGGGCGTAGCCTGGCTTGCACCTCGTCCAGTGTGTCAGTCGGGACCGCTTCAGTGATCGGTGCTGAGTCCGATATGACGGGTCCGGTAGTTTTTCCACTCCTGGTCATGACAGCATTCACATCCCTGTGTCCGCTCGGGTTTGGTTCTGTATTACCCGGAAGACCGCCTGGGGGTCCTTTCGACATCATCTGTGCCAGCTGACCAACCTGATTCTCGATATTCTGAATCGAGGCCTTCTGACTCCTCATTTCTCCCTCGTTAGCTAGAAAACGATCTTCGCTTTGTTGGTATCGTTTTTCAGAGCTAGAGAGAAGCTGAGCCATCATATCCTCCAGCTTGGAACTAGACTGAGGGGCCTGCTGCTGGGAGCTACTCCCAGTGCCCTGATTCTAGTACGAATATGGACGCTGCTGGTAGGGTTGGTTGTACTGCTGGTACTGCTGACCCTGCTGAGGCGCTGGAGCACGCTGAGTGAACCCCAGTGGGTTCTGATTTCCTGTGTTCGCTCGCCACCCAAAATTTGGGTGATTTCTCCAACCGGGATTATAGGTGTTGCTGTACGGGTTGTTCTGCGGCCTTACCTGATTACTCACGAAATCTACTTCTTCGTGGCCCTCATATACGACTCCCTGAAAACATGCCCCAGGCTCGTGTGACAGTCCACACTGGTCACATCCCGAGCCAGCATGCGCAATCATCTGGGACCTGTCGAATCTCGATGCAAGAGCCGAGATTTGTGCAGTAATGGCCGTGTAGTCATCTACAGCATGAACTCCTGAACGAGATGATGATGATGATGCCCGACCTCTATCTCCGTCCCGACGCGAGCTGGATTTCAACGCAGCTTTTTCGATAATATCATACGCTTCAGTCGGCGTCTTAGTTCCAAGATCGCTGCCCGCGTTCACGTCTAATCGCTCCTGCGTATTATAGCTGAGCCCCTGATAGAACATCAAAACCAGCTGTCGCTTGGAGAAGCCGTGATCTGGCACATCAATCAACAAATCTTTGAATCTCTCCCAAGCCGCATGCAACGACTCGCCCTCGTCCTGGCGAAAGGAAATAATCCGGTTCCGTAGTTTGTTCGTTTTCTCAGGTGGAAAATATTTCTGCATAAACTGCTCCGCCAACTGATTCCAAGTCCTGATGGACCCGGCAGGAAGTGACATAAGCCAAGCTCTAGCTTTGTCACGTAACGAAAACGGAAACAACCTCAACCGAATCGCATCCTCCGAAACACCTGTCATCCTAAATGTCGAACAAATAGCAAGAAAAGCAGCGATATGTCTCCCAGGATCCTCATGCTCACGTCCGTCAAACTGTACAGAATTTTGTACCATATTAATAATACTAGGTCTAATTTCAAAAGTAGGAGTATCTATAGTAGGCTGAAGGATACTCGGCTCCAGGCCTGCCCTTCCGGGCTGGTTTGTTTCATCCAGCGGTCGGTCGTCGTCCGCCATGACGACTCTCTCCTCGTCCCCTGAGCTTTCGTCTTCAGAGATAATCACCGGCTCGTCGATTGCATTTGCTATGCGTTGTGCAACGACAAGCGACCTTTCGCGCAGCCTCTTACTTCTTCTAAGATTATGCGCTGGTTCGTCAGTAGGCTCAGCAATAGCGGGCGCGGGAGTTGAGGACATCAACCTGCAAACGAAAAACTGACACAATGAATAGTCTATTAATATAATAATGTTTCTTTTTTTTTTCTAGCTGAATAGAAGCAGAATATGTATAAATATGGGCTGTAAAATTTATAAAAATCCGAAAATGGGCCGAAATTTTTATAAAAATTAAAGCAACGAAAATAATCGAATCGGCTAGTATGAAAATGATTTTTAAGAGCCGAAAACTCAAAGAATAAATGAATAAATAAATCCGGATTTGAACAAATAAATAGAATAAAAATTTACAAGTGTACAAAAGAATCACGAAAATGAATAGATTGAATTAAAAGCTAGAAATATTTAACAAATAAATCAACAAATAAATAATCACGAAAATATACACAAATATTAACAAGTACTAGTTTAAGTACCCGTGAATTTCACGGGATGCAAAAAGGAAATATACTCTTGATCACTGTTAACATAAATATTATAAATTGATACACGTTAAAACACGAACAAATATATAATATTTGAACCAAATATTTAAATACATGAATAACCAAGTATCACAAATCTTTGAAAATCTGTCTATACACGATATTAGTTGTTTTATATCATATGTTTTGTATGGATTACGAATAAATGAATTGATTTATATAAAATTTAATAGGAAGATTGTGTAAATATAAATATATGAATATGCAACAATCAGAAATCATCAAATGTTAGTCATTAATTAGAAGGAACGCAATAAATTTATCAATTATAATTCGTTGAAAATCTCTTTATAAACAACATTATTTGTTTTATCTGTCGGCTTTCCATTGTTGTCAAGTATGAGTAGTTTGACCCCATCTCTTGTTTTCACCCTTGATAAAGCAACATACAATTGACCATGAGAGAAGACGGGTTGTTTCAGGTACAAACCAACTCTAGAAAGCGACTGCCCTTGACTTTTGTTTATTGTCATCGCAAAACATACGGAAAGTGGAATTGCCTCCTTTGAAAAGCAAAAGGAATCTTTTTATCAGAAGGGATCAAATTAATCCGAGGTATATATGTGGAAGTACCAATATTTGCACCAGATATTATCTCGGCTTCTATTACACGGTTGTACAACTTTTTTACTTGTAGCCTTGTACCGTTGCACAAACCATTCCGTTGGTCAATATTTCGTAATAACATTACTGGAACACCAACTTTTAGCACCAACCTATGATTTGGTAAGCCAGAAATTTTAAGTCCATTGAGCACATCCGGAGAGTATATTCTTTGTTGTGTAGCATTTACATCTTCGGTTGGACAAAGACTATCAGAGCTAAGATACTCTCTTTCTTCACCAGGAAACATTGATAGCAACCTGTCATTAATCTCATGCACAACATCATTCTTCGGTGCAAGTATAGCACGCTCACTAAAATAATTATGGTTGTTGATGTTTTGCAAGATTGATGGATAAACAAAATCAATTAAAGCTGCAATTGGGTCAGATTCATCAGTAATTAGAAGATCTTGTGGTATTTCAATAGTTGCTTCCCCATCATTTGGACCACCAACATTACCCTCACCCAAATCCAAAAGCCATTTCGCAAAAGTGTTTATTTCTTCAATTTCTTCCGTCGACCTTCCAACGGTTAACCTCATGTTTCTTGTTAATCTTAGCAATTTACATTTACTCCACAAGTAAGATGAAGATAAGGAGGCATTAACAATCTCTTGTCTTCCACCGTTTGGAACGACAGGTAATATTTGTCTGAAATCGCCACCAAAAACAATTACCTTACCTCCAAACCTGATGTCTGAATTGACAGATTGGTCGATGTTGAAAACGTCATTCATTGTTCTATCGAGCGCTTCGAATGCATGTTTGTGTACCATAGGTGCTTCATCCCAAATTATTAATTTCGTCTCATGCAGTAATTTAGACACGTCATTTTCCGGTTTTATATTACATACAGAGTCTTCAGTAAGATTCAAAGGTATGTGAAACCTGGAATGTGCTGTCCTGCCACCATCTAACAACAACGATGCAATTCCACTTGAAGCCACATTTAAAACGATTTGACCTTTTGATCTAATTGCAGCGGATAATGTCTTCCATAAAAATGTTTTACCTGTTCCACCATAGCCGTAAAGGAAAAAAATCCCACCGTTATCACCATTCACTGCTGCCATAATTTCTTCAAAGACAGAGCGTTGTTCATCAGTTAACATTGTCAACTGACTATCGTACAGATTTCCAAGATGTGTTATATCATACGCCCGCTCCTCAAATATCAAACGACTATCTGAACTGCCTGAAGACGACATATCTGGAAATGGCATTGTTTGAAATCTTTGCAAGGATGAATTATTTCGCAGTAAAAACTTCTCAATCTCGCACAAAGCATAGTTTTTCAGTTGGTGCTCCGGAATTGATAACGCTGTGCAATACGAAAAATATATCAAACTCCTCATAATAACAAAACATAGATTAAATAATATATAAAACGTTAAATAATTTATTTGATAAAATAAATACTAACATTTATAGTAAACAAAACTTACCTGTAACTCGATGGTATTTCTGAAGTCTATATAAAAAATCTTCTGTCATGTATTTCCATGAACTTTCCCAAACAACCTCAGGTCTAGAAAGACTACTCGATAACAGCATGGTACAAAATAAATTACGAATATATGAAGCACTTCCTGATAAACTTGCTTCCTTTATTGCCTCCACATACTCGGAGTCATCATCCAAAAGACCGAGCGCGTAGCAAGCATCTCTATATGTATCGTAAACATGACCATTAACTATTTTAATGTCATCGAACGATGTTGGTCCTCTGACCTTGTTAAGAAGAATTCTCAAAAAATAAGCTTCACCAAGTGACGGAGGTACGGAATGAATCCTGCCAATAACTGTTTTCCTTTGTCTAGGTTCCCATACTCGCTTATCAAGCTTCCAAACACAAAAATTGGGAAACTGAACATATGTAAGTGTACGGGCCAACGTGTCATTTGGGTCTTTATTACGTTCCATCCATGAGAGAAACATTGAAGATTTAACAGATGGTTTGTTTAGAACATAGTTAATATCCTCATCAGGACCGAAAACAACAGGTTGTTGGCCAGGTAGATGGAACGGAAGTCTCATAACAGAAGGTCGTCTATAATGCACTTCATTGGCAAATATCCTCCAAGATGCTTCGCAAGCTGAAATATATCGACAATCATAATACTCTTTTATCTCGTCTTGTACTTGTTCGTCAGATTGATTATCGCTTTGAACAACGGCTATAGTCGCTCGGTCAGGTCCTTTATTAATGTATTTAAACAGATACTTTATCGAAGCGGCCTGATTGCACCATTCAACATTTATATGAGCTTGATACCTTTTCAATAATTTTTTATTGTACGGTACGACACTTCTGTTATCAAGGTCAATTTTATTTTTCACAACTAAAGCGCCATTGTTTCTCCTTCTGTATAAAGGAAAGCCGTTTGAATCTAGTGTAGTATGATCTTGAAAGTCTTTGGGAAAGCCTTTTGAACACTTCCTATCAACCATACATGGAGAACTCAACCTTGCATTACCACATGGACCGTGTATCATATATTCTTTCACAAGCATGAATAATTCTGGATCTTCATTTCTGTCAGGTATTTCTGCGCATATAAATCCATCAACATGGTCCACCGTAGGTAATTTCGATTCAGGCTCCATGAATAAGCATAAATGGGCATGAGGCAAACCACGTTTTTGAAACTCGATTGTGTAAACAACTACAAAAACAACACAAGTTTTTACATTTTACGGCATTAATACTAATCTGATTTGTATTTTAAAAAATGTACCTGCTGAAGCTTTGCCAAATAGATGGTTCTTTTTTAAATCTTTGCAAATTGAATCAAGCTTAATTTTGAACAATCTGGAGAGGATATCAGGCCTATCTTCCGGACTGAGATTGGTGTCTTTGAGAAAGCGTTGTACTTCTGGCCATTTGGGATTGCATGTTATGGTTATAAAAAAATCCGGATAACCAAAGCATTTACACAAAGCCATAGCGTCTAAATAGTTTTGCATCATATATCGTGCTCCACCAGTAAAGGAAGATGGCAAGAAGATACGTTTTCCAGCCTTAGATATATCATCTTGACCATGTGTTTTTAATTTACGGAGGCTTTCATATGTGTCAGACCTAAGATCTTTTTGTTGATATCGTATATAGCTAAGTCTCTCACTCTCTATCATAGTATAAGCATCAACCAAGAACTGCTGGAATAACCTCCTGGAATTCAAGATTAACGAAAACTGATTTATCCGATCCTGCATACGATAAGCAAAGAACTCTCTCATAGTACAATTTGGACGTTTCTTATTAACAACATCAATGACACCTCTGTGAGGGATATCAATTCGGTAGCCATCATCTCCGTATGGAAACAAAATCGGATACTGTAGTGCGAGATATGACGGGTGCAACTCACTAATTCTCTTCAGTGTACCAGTTTGAGTCTCAACAACAATATCTCTATTGTCAATTACATTTTCTATATCTCCAACAATGAGAGCGGCAATCTCACCCGCCGTTGGTAAGTTATACCTCCGACCATCTTTTCCTCTTGTTCCAATTAGGCGAAGCTTCAAATTTACATAAGGGCTGTCTTAAAGAGAATCCCTAGCTCTTCTATAAGTTTTGACCAACTCATTGTCGTTATCTAAAACATCTTTTATATGTTCTATTAACTTACGATCAAGAGTAGCAGAATAAGAAGACGATGAATCCTCTGAACGACTGTTAACAAAAGGTATCAAATATTATTAAGATTGACATATAATAAAAAATGAATAATGTAAATAAGTATGCGAATGTTGATAATACCCAACGGAAGTTACCTAAATATCGCTTGCCTGTTTGCAAGTTCGTTCTCAGTATCATATATGTATAGTTGGCAAAATTTTGGTTGCGCTCCGTTGTTTGGCATAAGACTTCCAATTGAATGGTAATTTTCTCCACTTATTCTATAGCAAAACGGTGCATTGCCTCTATTAACCGTTGAATCAACCTTACCACCCATTGAAGTAAATGCAAACATGGAATTGTAACGCCGAATATTCTTCAAAAAATGCTTGCTTTCATTATTTTTTTTACTAAATAGGATACGATAACTTCCTCTGGCATCTTTGTAATCTGGAAGCTCTACTATGCCGTAAGAACAACATAAGAAATAACACATTTTCCCATCCTTTCTTCTTCCTCTTCCTTTTTCTGCGTCCCATAACTTTGCATTACATACTTCACAGGTAACGCATTGGTCACCATGATCCAAATAATCTGTATTGAAAATTTTAAAAAATAAAATAAAATAGTGATTAAATAAGAAAAATACTTTCTAATTGAAACAATTAATACCATAAAGATGTTATACTATAAATAATAAGAAATGTACCTTTTGAGAGACCCTTGAACGGATCTTGATCTACAATTTCCTCTGTATTGAAATCAATAATTGGTATTGGAGATGTAATTCGTGGTGTGCTAATTAACTTTCGTTTTCCGGATGACAACCTTTCCAAAGATGAATTTTGAAGCATAGTGGAGGTGCCGGTGAATGATGTCAGGTTAAAAGAAATATGACGCGGAGTACAGTTTGTTGGTTGAGTGCCATTGTTAGTAATACAACTAACATTACCTAGTAAGATATATAAAAAAGTTTATAAAAAAACTAAAGATATTAATTTAGATAAAGCACAGAAAAATATACGAAGGTTAATAAGTCCTTACTTGTTGGCATCAATGGTGTGGTTTCGGTAACATTAGAGATGACATTTGGAATTGACTCGGTTGGAGAAGAAGCCAGTAAATTTATATTAGTGAATGATATGATGTGTCTCGTATCAGATCTTTTACTATCCAAAATATCTACCCTTAATCGGCTGTTATCTATGTATTAAAATAAAATCGAATGTGGGAAATAAAGAAATCATGAAAAAAAAAACAATTCAGTAATCAAATAAAAATTATTACAAATAAGTATTTTCTATGAAACGCGCGTACCATGAGTTGTTATCAAATCATTTGTTGTGGCATTATTACTGACATCTTCTGATGGACATCCATGTAATTTACACCTCTTGTTATCCAATAATAATTTCCTTATTTTCCGACTTTGTTTTGCCTCATCTTGACTAACAATGGGAATAACAGCTACAACACAACAAATAGATATCGCAATTAATAATTTAACACACATTGCATAACAGTTATATGTATCAAGGTTAATAAGTGATTACTTCGTGGCCTGAATGGTCGGGTTGTCGTAACATCAGCAATGACCTTTGGAGTTGAATTGGATGGATAAGAAGTCGGTAAATTTATATTGGTGTCTGATATGCTGGGTCTCGTATGAGATCTCTTATTATCCAAAATCAATTCCCTTAATCGGCTGTTATCTATGTATTCAAATACAACAGAAGGTGGGAGATAAAGAAAGAATATAAATATAACATAACATTCAGTTAAAAGAAATATATTTATGAATATTGAAAAAATGCAAGAGAAATATTATATGTTATTATATAACAGCTATTAAAAAGATGCATAATAATTAACCTTCTGAGAAAACCGATACTTCTCTTGTAACAATACGCGAAACAGACGGAATTGTTATCGAATCATCGGTTAGGACATTATTATTGATAGAACCTGATGAAGATCCAGCTAAATTAGATTTCTTCTTATCCAACAATAATTTCCTTATTTTACGCCTCTGTTTCGCCTGATCTTGAGTAACAACGGGGATAACAGCTTCGACACGATCAAAGGATATCACAATTAATAATGAAACATACATAAGATTAACAATAATGTTTTTAAAAACAAATTGTAGCTAACTTGCAACATATGATTTTAACAGAAAGATTAAATTAAAGTTAAAAACACAACAACGTAAAACATATTGTTAAGTGGTACCGTTTGTAATGTTCGATAGTGGTCTTCTTCCTCGACGAACTGCACGGCAATAAAAGTATGTTAAGTTTTGAAAAAACAAAGTAACTTTTAAGTCATTGCTAGTATTCATATTAACAATCGTAGTATAATATATGAAATCTACTTTATTTCCTTTGGCCATTGGAAAAACTAATTTATGTATTAAGTTATAATACATATAATTCAAAGATAACTTAAATTATTGCGAAGTTAGAATCGTACCGGATGTAGAATTGGAGGATGGATTAGTAGGTAAAAAAGATGTATCATCTGTAATAAAAATTATTATATAAAATTTAAATATGTTCATAAAGATATATTATACAAAGCTGAATGAAGTGCTAAATTCACGACATTACCGTTTGAAATGTTTTCCTTTCTGATGTTATTAGATAAAGATGAAGAGTCGAAACATTTTCTTTTAGACATTCCTGAATTTCTGCTAAGATGTAAGCATACAACATTACAAATGTAAGTCCATTTAAATTGAAAATAAGGATTAAAATGTCGAAATTAAAGTTAATATACTAATTCTTACGTAAGTTGTGTTATCTTAAATCCTAAAATACCATTATACAATGAAAGAATGGTAGCATGACAAAAGTTTGAAATAATATCATTCAATAAGAATAAACTGAAATATAAGCTAGAAATACATTTATTATGCATACGGAAACAACCCCAAAAAATAAGAAGTTATTTTATCAATAGACATAAAAAATAAAATAACATAACATACTTGAAACAAATAATAAAGTTCTAGAACCAAAAGACAAAAAAGTATAAAATCCAATCATAATTTATATTCGAATGGAGAAACGGTGGTCTCGATAAATAACGCCCCTTTCGGACCGTTGTAGTTGTCAACATGTTGGAGGTAGTTGAAAGCTTCATTGCACAAGTCAACTTCAACAAAATCACCCCAAATACTTGTTATCAACCACTTTTTGTCTTGAATTATATTTGTCCTTTGCATCCTTGCCTGATAATCAAGTATGTGAGGGTTATCGAAAGAAAAAACCTTCACCCAATCATCATGTTCTAATTTGTACAAATCAGCCTTTAGTTCAACAGCACGTCCAACGACAATCACATGTAGGTTGTTCGAAATGCTTAGAAAATGTCCTTGACAGGGATTGACTTCCATACGCTCGGGAAAACAAAGTACGCTGAAAGATTCAGAAATAACATCAAAAGTAACTATGTTCCTCTCCCCAGGAGGAAACCAATAATTTGAAACCATGAAATATATGGTTTTGCCGCAATAAGTTGCAGGAGACCATGAATAAGACGATGAAGCCAGTTTAGAATCCTTAAGGAAATCAATTTTTCTCCAAGAGTCAAGACGTCGTGAGTATACACGGGCAGTACCAACGTTACGGCAACACTTTATGTGAAGCACTTTGAGATCGTCGAACTGGTCAAAGTACATTCCACCGGTATCAGAGTTACGATCAAAACGATGATTAAAGTAGTCGTCGGATATCAACTTATAGCGGCCCGTTGTTGGGTTCCAAAGCATAAGCTCACATAAAATTCTTTCATTGCAAACCAACAACAGACCGTTAAAAGACGATATAATACGTAAGTAGGAAGGGTGGATATCGTATGTGAAAGTTATTGTTTTGCTCGTATCGAGTTCCAAATTACCACCTATTATATCGTCAACGACTATCGACTCATATTTCAAGGACAATAATTTCTTTTTTAGTGAATTTCCAGCCCGGCGAGAATGCTTCAACTCAAAATTATGAGTCGAAAGTTCCTTACAAAAATATTTGGAAAGAATTTTGAATCGATCTACAGCTTTTGCAGGGAGCCTTGAAAAAATTTCTTCGACAACCATTTCCATGCCAATCTTTTCCATTTTTACGATCTACTGTGTTAGAATATAAAACATAACAAATGAAATACAATTGATGTATATAGTTGTCTAGAAAAAAAAATAAGTATTAATATAACTATATAAGAATATATCGGAAAAAAAAATAGAGTTGGAATATTTAGAAAAATAAGATCACATAATCATGATAGCATACACATTCAGAGAAATTAACAAATGTAGTCAAATTATAATCAACTTCATATTACACAATTACTAAACATTAAAAGGATACATATATTTAAATCTTAAGTTCATATTGAACAAAAGCATGTAGCAGTAATAAATTATATATATATTTGGATGAGATAGAACTATATATTGAGTATTTGTTCAATTTATATTTTATAACATAAAAATTAACATCTTACTGATTTGAATAGCAACAACATTTATATTATTGTATAACAATGTAATAACTAACATGTAAAATCTAACAACGTATAGTGTTCGTATAGTAAATTTAGAATAGGTGATTAAGAAAATTCATCATATCTACATCAACATATTGAAACAATCCGAAGTGATGTTGAAATATATTTATTTCCTATAAACCGATTACAAAACTATCAGTTAATTTAAAATCATATTAACATTAAAGAAGATTAACATTTACACAGATGAAGATGCAAGTATGAAGCATTTAAGATGACAACTTTTTGTTATTACTACAACATAATACGATAACAATGATGAAGAAATATTTTTTTATTAATTAGATCCCAATTCTAATGCTTCATCATAATAACATACGTAATAAAACCATACCTCTGTGTGTATGTCTATGAGAGAAGGTAAGAAGGTTGGATGTGTATGAATTAAAAGGTAGGAGAAGGATATTTATAATACATGAGGCAAGGTAAGTTTGTAATTGATATAGGTAAATATAATGTTATGTTAGAAGTTTACTAAAATACATTAATCTCTGCGATAATTATTAATTGTGATTGAGACATTTCCATTTTTTGCATATAAATAATAACTTGAAAAGTTACAAAGATTGCAAAATTAGGATCCTAATTGTAATTTTTAATGCGACTTTAAGTATTAATTAATTACAATAACTAAATAATTGGAAGTAATTGGATGTGATTCTACAATTACCATATAAACTATATAATTTAAATTAAGAAAGATTCGAAAAATTTAAAGATAAGAATACATAGTTTTATCTCATTAAATGTGAATGAAAATAGTTTGTTCCATTTAGGATGTTAGATAAGAAAAGGAAAAAAAATTATTGAAAACACATACCTTGTTAATCGTTACTCATTTCAAGATAGTTAGTTCGTTGAAAAAATGGTATTCTTTGAAATTTATGTCAAAAGCACCTTATTAATCGTTTTCCTATTTATAAAATAAAATCATAAAAAAAAA
Organism: Helianthus annuus; assembly: GCF_002127325.2. Classification (NCBI taxonomy): domain Eukaryota; kingdom Viridiplantae; phylum Streptophyta; class Magnoliopsida; order Asterales; family Asteraceae; genus Helianthus; species Helianthus annuus. Next base: position 31,552,148 of record NC_035449.2, on the reverse strand, counting down.
ATCATATTCTATGAATTTAATATCAAAAGTAACTCACGATGATATATAAGTTATTAAAGTTTATCTATTAAAAAATTCAATATGGATTTAATTTAATGTTTACTTTGATAAATAAGATACCGCATGAAATTAAGCAGCATATGTCTATATATAAATTGACACTAAATAAATTATCTTTAGTAATAAGGTAAACTGCAATTTTGAAATTCATTTTTTATTGTAATAATATAGTTTAACATTCACGTTGTACACAAAATTAAGTACCATACAAAAGTGTATTATCAATAAAGTCGATAAACGTACATGTTCAAAACATACTTAGCAGAAGAAAAACCAAACAGTCGTTCAACATACAGCTTATAAACGATAGGTGCACATTGGCTTAGTCAGCGCGGACATTTTTTAAAATGACGGTTTTTTTGGAAGTCACATAAGTGAAGTCAAGCATGACGCCATCATCCAAATTATTTTCCGCCATAAATATAGGCCAGTTTATTACTGAATAGCGTGATGCACTTCCATTTTTTTCTGATTTGACTTCATAAAGACTAACCTGCCCCTGCAGGTTTTCAAACTTCAGTGTATGCAACTTCTTTGTAAACCCTGCGCGTTTTGATACCAGGACAGGAAGACGCTGCGTGAAACAACGTGAATTCAAAAGAATACATCTTAGACGATGAATAATAAATAAAAAAACAACCTATAATTAAATATTGTTTAAGCACAAATCATACCAGTCTGTATTCCCCTTTACGTGTAAAGTTACAAAACTCAGGATCTTCAGGAATAGTGTGTTTTCCACATTTCTTGGCAGGTAAACGCTTCTTAGACTTGGAAGTACCAATATAGCTTACATTTTTTTTCACCTTTACGATGAAAAAAAAGTTGTTGTTTTACAAAATATAACATATTAATGTGAACAAACTAATATTAATTGTATAACTTCATACACTTACATCTCTTGTGAGAGATGGGGAAACTTCATCTATAACCCCATTGGAAATGCAATAAACGTCATGTTGTTTAACATTACTTGGTTCTCCAAGTCCATCCTTTATGGTAATAGCATTCTGATCTTGAATGCAAAGATCCTGATTCAATGACACATTTTTCATTAACATACATAATGTTTATACTTACCGCTGAATGTTGAAATTAATAGGAATTTTATGTGTACATACGTATATATAATTATACGATTACCTGGTGGACATTTGGTTCTTCATGTGAGAAAACGAAGCCATAATCTTTACGTATGGCCTATAAAGGACAGTATGCAAAACATTAGTGATAGATAACTATTAAGGAATAATGTATATACAGATAACAGAAGATTACCTCGTCTAGTTTATGAAGGTACTCATCACGAGATACTTCAACAACGTCATCATCAGAATTGTCTCCCATTATGAACAAAAACACCAATTGAACTACAACAACAGCTTAATGAAAGTGAACAATATCAATGTTCTTAAATATCAATACATATTCATCATATAAAAAAAATTATTCAAACGAATAACTACAGTCAAAGAAGCAGTTTATGGAACCGACATATTACAATAATAAAACCACTTTTTATACTAAATAAGATTCAAACAGTAGAATCCGAATATCAAAAAATAAATTATAATTAGTTATAAAAATAAATATAAAATTATTCATGAAACTAAAAAATCTGAAAATAGTCATCAAACATCTAACATCTAATATCTCAAATAAAACAAAAATAATTCCGAGAGGATACTAAGCATGATAACAAAAATACAGTTTCAAGTTATAACCTGCTTTTAGCCTAAAGGTTAATGATATTTAAACATGTAGTTTATGAAACTTATCGCATACAAACTTAAAAATTAATTTCGTTAATAACAATAAATGCAAAAATACTCGAACATCTGCAAATGATACTATAATTTCAGATTAATCGTCGTAATTCATTTTAGAAAAGTTCAACGAACTACATCCTTGCATCCATACAGACATAAAAAAAATCATCTGAAAAATGATTAAATCAACTGTAATGTAAATAAGTAAATACATCATAATTTTTAAGGCAATAGTAACTAAAAATATATGTAGAACAAAACATTTTCAGATCAAATAACATGCATATATGTAGATGTAAATCAAAATGCGGAAATCTTTATTAGCATTATGATTTAACAAATTATTACAAAGTTCCAGCCATACAAAATAAACGTATAAACATAGATTAAAAGCGGTTAACTTACCGGTTAGGATCTAATGAAACGAAATTATGATATCCAGGAACCTGACTTTGTGTATATGCAAATGGGTTTCTCCAAGAACTACCAAAAGGTTATTATGATGAAAATAAAAATAAAGAGTGAAATAGATGATTGAGATGATGGTTGAGGGGTAATGATGGCTTTAGGTTACCAATGTCTGATATTTTGTTTTCATTATTTTATCATATTTTATTTAGAAGGAAACAGAATATTATAACCATATATTCCTTTACCGAAAGTTGTGAATAATATCATTATATATATATATATTATTGATTAAGAAGGTAATTTTCATTAACATATATTAGTTAGCCGAAAATTGTGTATATATTAGTTTGCCAAAATTGTGTATACTAAGATTAGATTAGAGACCACAAATGATACAAAAAAAATAGAGAAAAAAAAATAAATAACAATTCGGATATAATAAATTCATCAAACTTTATTTTACTAAGATAATGAAATAAAACAAAACACCAAACATTGTGCGCAAGTAAAGAAAAGAAATAAGTGCGATTATCATCCATAAATAAAAATAAGAGTCCAAATCATATTATCAAATAAGATAAGGATCCGGATTAATGTCTTCTTCAAGAAGTTCTTCCTGGTAAAAAAAAAGGAAAGATTTTTGACAATTACTATAATCAGTATTAAATTTAAAAATAATAATAAATATCACTTTATATTTATTCTTTTTGTATATGACAAAAAAATATTATCAATCTATTACTAACGCGAGTCGAATGCTTAATGAGAAAGTCAAAACTTGTTAGTGCTTCATTCCAATCTTTACATACAGTTCTGAAACGACCAACTGATTTGAGAGGGAGCCTAAAAAAAATTTCCATCAGCAACAAATCGAGCGGGATATAAGCCATCATACGAACAAACCTATCAATAATACACACATATAATAATCGAATTAACAACATTATTATGCATACATCAAAAGACAATAGGTATTAAAAAAAGCCTTTTTTGATAATACCTTCTTCAAGAAACACAAAAATAAGAAATAAGTTTATATGTATTAGAGAGAAATGTTGATGTTACTTATAGGAAAAAAAAAATATACACGGAAGTATATATATCAGTGATTATAATATATATACAAATATGTATGAAATATAAATTGGTTTGATCTATGATGGGAATATGTGATAACAAAATGGAAACGATAATTTCTTTTTTTAGAAAGGTAAATCCTTTTATTTCTTTCAAATAAGATTACAATATTCTGATTCAAATTTATATATTACTATATTAAATTTATAGAAAGATATCATAAAATTTGGTAATATATTTTATTTCGTAATATATACAAAATCAAAGTTTTCAAAAGATCATAATTATTTTTAACGAATGGGTTAACATATAAATATAATTTTATAAATATTACAAATAATGCTTTTGAATGATCCTTTTTTTTGGGATGGATGTTAATTAATAATATTATTTGGTAATAAAGAACGAAAATTGATTAGGTTGATCATAATCAATTTCCTTAGTTAAGAAGAATAACTTACCGAAATAAAACACTTTATAAAAGTGTGTACAATATCTTTTGAATGATAAATGAAATTGGAAGTTATCGACCATAAACCTTAAATTGGCAAGATACAATAAAACTAAATTTATATAATAATGTTTAATAAGTAAATGGAATTACCGGTATAAGTTAAACTTCGTAATTTCACCAAATGTTTATTAAATTTATTTTAAAGAAACACAGCAACACAAAACAAAAATTAGTTTTTGACCATCATGATTGAAATAAAGAAATTACTAACGTTAAAATATTTACAAAACATGATCAACAAAGTTGGTTACCAAATATACCAAAACACGTACATAACATGCAAAAATTAGAAAGCTAACATATCGTTGATGAAACTATAGCAACATACCAAGAAACACAGTTACTGGTACTAAATTAACAATTAACAAAAGGATAATTCCACTGTTTCTAACCACCAAAATGTAAAGATCATTATACTGTATTTTTCCACAAACACATCCCATCGACCATGACCGCCTCAATGGTAAATCAACATACCTCTACTTTTGACATAAACCATATGAAATTCAGAATCCCATGCCAACTGTTTGTCTCGAACAAAATGATTCATACCAGCGACATTGTAGCGCGGACATCCTTGAGAGTGCTCGACACCAATGGATACGTCCCAAGTGAAACCAGCGGAGTCCTTGATAATCAAATCCATCTTACGATCCAAACCGTGCTTTTGAGCCCACTTCTTTTTAAGGCGCTACGAAAAAAAATAAAACACTGTAATAAACTAATTGCTTAAACAGGGATGATCAAATTATAAGGAGTAGAAAAGAAAACATACATTAGTATTATGAAAAGGAAAAAAGCACAAACTTATATAATGATTGTCCACGCGAAATACAACCGGTACTTCGTCATCCGGATTTCCTTGAACACCAACTACATGAATCGGATTAGGCAAGTCATCATCAGAAAGTTCAATCACTTCATCTGTATGTTCCTTTTTTATAGAGTGTAGTTCGGGTGGTAAAGTTAACAACGCAGGTTTCCAACAGAAAACACTCATCTCATAGGTCCTCAAATCAACCATTTCAAAAACCACCAAATGATGATCAGTGATAGACATCTCAGATTTGATCCGACTCCATCCAGTTGTAATGTACACTTCATCGTCAAAAACTTCCATGCGGACGAACCATTTACGATTACCGGACGACCGTACCACAGCAGGATATCTCGGAAAAGTATTTAACATCTTGTGATGAACAAACATCCTATCGACATACTACACGTGATACGGGAACATATATAAGTACACTATGAACATATATAAATTCAAATGTTAAATAGATAAAAGTTAAAATTGATAGGTACCATGCAATTATCTCGATCCTTTGATCCTCCAGGTAGGTAGTAGAAATACTCAGACGGCGCAAGCGATATGTCTTGGTAAAAGTATATAAGTCGGAAAGAAGACAAAGCTTCTTCGAACTGTAATACTAACCAGGAATTTGATGGTAACTTCAAGGAGGTGACCATATCAACCCAGCCGTTATAAAGATAGTATGCGCCAGCAATCTTAGTAATTTTTACTTTAAAAATCATCCCATCAACAGTGCGGATGACAGCATTCTTGTCTGGGTAGTTGAATGTTTTAATCCACTCGTGATATAATTCAGGAAGCTTCTATAAAACAACACAGTAGGCAATGTCAATAATAACTATACGATAAGATAAACAATGACAGAGAAATTATTATAAAAAAAAAATTAGTTTTTTCAATAATTGTTATAGAATTAATACTAACCAACGATGTTCTGAGATTGTCACGCACACGAGCAACGAATCCATAAACCATTTCAGCTTTCAACGTATGCCTTGAACATGACACGAACATATTTATATTTATAGCATCAAAACATAAGAGAACACATTTAGAAGCTCAAACAGGATCTTCAAATACGGAATAAAAAAATCAATTACTAAAATAAAGTTTTTATTCTTACACCTTAAAATTAACAGACAACCTAATCAAAACAAAATGCATTACTAAAATCACCTTGTTTTAGCATAGCATTAGGTTTTGACCCAACAACATCCCCAATGTATATATGGAAAATAAAAACCATGTACCATTATCTAATCAGAAACATTCAAAAACAATCTCGATAGTGTTATATGTCTACGGTTTAACCAGAATCAGAAAAAAAAATCAAAAAAAAAACATAAGATCCTTATATAAGAACGAAGATGTAGAATCAAACCGGACACAGAATCGTAAATTTAAATTAAATAACATACAAACAATACAAAACAAAGAGATGAGATATCAAAACCATAGAGATTACCTGCTAAGATTGTGATGAAGTTTGGTTGAAGTTGTTGAAGATCAAGAGAGGGTTTCTTGGTTTACGTGTAGAAGAAATATAGACAACTTCGATTTTGTGTAGATTTTTTACAAAAATAGAATTATATATGGTCCATTTTTTAAAGGGGCGGGTCGGGTTCATTGAATTCGGATGCCGCGATATAGATGACCAAAGTAGGAAAATGAGTAAACATTAAATTATTTATATTCTTTGGAAAATTGGAAATGCAACCATTTACTCAACTGTTAATATAAATATTAAATAAAAAAATAATAGTAACATCAATTTATCAATACTAAATAGGTGAGACAACGGTCTCTTCAAACGATGCTACATTGTGTAGTCCTTTATAGGTCACAACATCTCCTAAGTATTCAGACTCCTTCATTCCAATTTGTATGTCAATAATACCACAACGATCGATGTCAACAGACCAAGTGTCACCTTTGTTCTCATATAAATTGTTACGCCATGCCTCATATGAGAAAAATACCTTTACGTTTGAAAAAGACAACACTTCTGACCATAAGTCATCTTCAAATTTATATAGCTTAACGATTGTTTCAGGGGTCTCTAGAAGAATAAACATATGAAGTGTGTTGCGGAGTTTGAGAAAACTTCTTTGGCGACCTTTAAGATTGGTAGATTGGGGTATTGGGAACTTGGAGAAAGTTTCAGATTCCATATCAAAAGCAATCGTATAACTTTTAGCAGGCAACCAATAGTGTGCAGATGGAAAATATAAAACTTTATTGCAAAAAGCTCCGGAAGACAACCAATATAAGCAGAGTGAACCTAAATCCGGATCTTTCATGAAAGTTAAAGTTTTCCATTCACATGTCTTCCGAGAATAAAGACGCGGTACAATATGATCCATACGACGTTGAAGAAGTAATATTTTAACATCGTTAGATGAATCAATATACATACCAACTGCATCTGTGGCAAAATCAAAAAAATGTTTGGGTTTCTTGTCACACAAATTCTTAAATTTGTTAGTTGTTGGATTCCAAAGAATCAATTCGTTCGGTAACCAATGGACGGAGATCAGCAAAAGACCATATTCAGAAGCAAGAATTGTTAGATTTGAAAGACAGCTGTCAACAGGGAATGAAATAGTCTTCTTTGAAGAAATGTCTACCTTGAATCAGGTTAAGAAGATCAATTGATGAGTTGGTCAGCGTGATAACCTTTGGAGCTTCATATTTAGCCGTACGGTGATAATGAATAATCGCAAACAATTGTGACGACAATTCGTATCGCCATTGTCTGGAAACACATCTTAATCTACCAATACACTTTGTTGGTAACCTTGATAGGATTTCGTTAGCAAACATTTCAAATTCAAGACGTTGCATCCTACAAAATATGGGAAAATAATCAATTGATAAGAATTATCTAATCAAAACCGTGAACTATACAACGGATTTATATAACTTATTACTTATAAAATAATATAAATAGACAAATTGTAAGAACATCCATAATACTGATACCTTCGAGTGAGAATGGATGAAATAATGTGAGAAGTTTGGATGTGTATGAAACAAAAGGTAGGAGAATGCTATTTATAATATATGTGGTTATATAAGTTTGGAAATGATGTATCTAATTTAAAATCAAATTTCGAAATTTATTAACATAGATAAATTTCCATATTGAATGTGATTGACCAATTTCCATATTCACAAATAATAAAATATCTCTTAAAACATAAAATAAGAAAGTTTGGTATGTGATAACGGTAAAGATATTTTAAAATTTATGTTATGTCCAGCTGTATATGTATAATATGTTATGTCCAGCTATATATGTATAATAGATATTTTGTTATATAACCTGGATATAGTTTAAAATAAATTATAATATTAAATAATGGTATAAATAGATTTTTTTGCCGGAGTTGATGATTAATGATACAATATTAATAAATAGTCGACCTTCGTTACAAAAGCAAAAAAAATATAGATATATCGGAGTAGCGTTTATAGAAAGAGTTTCTAACTAATATAGAATACAATAATATGCATTAGTTGTTTATTGTTTTTTTAGGATTTAAACATGATTAATGTCATATATACAAAGTTATGCCAACAAAACACAAACCATTTTAAAGAAATAAAAAAATGCACAGGCTGATTAATAAAACCATCTCTTATTCATCAAGCGAAAACAAACAACTCAAGATAAACCGAATATATATTCGGTAACAAAGCAATGAAAACCAAATGTCAAAAACCAAAATGATAATGAAAACATAAGAGGAAAATTAAATTGTTCAATCACATTGAGATGATTATTATACTGTCCGCCTACTTGTCGATCTTGGGCTTCAAAAGCTTTTCAGTCTCATTCGCGTCTTCCTCCATGCCGCTATCACTCTGACGCGGTTTAGTAGAGGACTGGGAAGAACAAAAATCAGCCTCATAAACCGCATCCAAATTGCGTTTAAGTTCCTTTTCCATCATAGAAACAGAACTACTTTTGACAGGAACGGAAGGGGTCGTAAACATGCTCCCATTCAACTTAGAAATCGGAGTCTCCTCCTCACCAGTACGGGAGACCGAATCCTGTACATAATATATAAAAACATTAGAATATGAAATAAAAAAATTACTCAAAAAAATGTTCCAGCATTTATTAAATAAATGTAGCTCAGAAACCTTAACAGGAACCTTGACAGTTGGATTTGAATCAGCGGAATCAACGTTTAACTGTTCCTCGTCAACAGGCTGTTTTTAATAACGTTTATAAGATATGAGTTAACATATAATTATAAGGTATAATACTTTATACCAACATAGTTTAAAGGTACAAATTACCTGGATAGCATTAAAATGGTGATCAAGCTCAGCCATTATTTCTGGATTCTCAGTCAACTTTGAAACAGAGTAGCCATCTGCTTTGTTTCTGAGGTTATAAGAACCTATGGCTATCTTGAAAGCAAACTTGCGATTTAGCAAAGAATCAAACTCTTTAGGAAACTTCCCTTCGCTAGCCAACTGTTAGACAAATGTAAAAAAATTGATCATGAACAACGTTGACAGTGTTTATAACAACATAAGAAACGAAATATGACATGTATAATACATTAGTAAATTTACCTCTATGTTGTTTTCTAATAGATGATTTGCGGAAACACCGAGTAGTTTCACAACTTCACGTTCAAACAGCGTCAAGGTGACAATCCCGGTACAATCTTGAACACGTATTGGAACTTTGATCCTGCAAATATTTCTCAGCGTTTTATCAATCAGTAAAAATATAATATGAGGACAATAAAATAAATAAAGTGGTAATTTCACCTGGGAACTGAGATGACGGTCTTTTGATTGCAACGATCAGTTTGGCATTCCAACACTGTTACTTCATCAAAACCTTCGCTTCCATCCTCCTTGTCCTTGCAAATAGTTGTTGTAAAAACCTTTTTGGTGCACGATTTACAGGCATTGTAAAACCGTGTGCTTTCTGATGCAAAGCTCTTGATTGTACCAAGGATAATAACAGCCTTTTTCTGTGCATAACAAAGAGTAGTTTAACATACTTTTCTATAATTGTTACGATATAACTGGACTATAAAATAAATACCAAGTGTAAAACTAACCTCTGAGATACCGCTTAAAGCTCCAATTGTACTGAATGCAAAATCTTTGAGATATTCGTCAACGGGTGACTTTATAAGAGAGGAAGTCAACCCAGAATAACCAGAAGATGTTGAAGCAGAAATCTGAGCAACAAAACTAATAACACACAACAAAGATTATGAAAATTATTTGTAAATGAAGTAGAATATAGATAATTTGATTATGAAAACAAACCTTTTCTTAAAATCAACAATCTCCGGAATGTCACTGTTGATGAATACTCGAGTTACAGTATACATATTGGATACATTGACATGTCCTGTGTTTTAAATAAAATGTAACTTAATTTACAGCTTAAATAGATGTAAAAAAATCGGTAAAATAGAATTGATATTGAAAATATAGAATATACCTCCCCAAAAACGATACTTCCCAAACTGAATAACGACAACAATATTCTTTTCCGCTGGATGGTTAGTTTCAAATGCTCGAATTTGTTCAGCATAACCATCCCATAGTGTAACAAAAATCTGATGGTGCCTATACAAAGGATTTAATTATTAAGTTGTTATTTTTTTGTAAAATTATTAAGTAAAATTATAAAAACATATATAAGTATATGCAAATTTATTCGTACTGCAGGTCTTCAAGAATAAAAGTAACTTTGTTTTCCTCTTTGCCGTTGTTACTATCAGTCTTAACCTCAGCCGGAATGCTCCTCACAACAAACCCAATAACATCTAAAAATAAAAATAATAGAAAATACATAAGATATATACAGAAATTCAAAACTTTTAACAAATCAGCTTATATATTTATATAATTTACCAATGGGACTTTTGAAAGACTTGAAGTCCTCATCAGGATCCTCCCGAATAGAATCAAATGGAGTGAAATCGAATCCCCACTCAGAACCAACATGCCCAGTGTACGCCTCAACAACAGTGTTCTCATTTAGATTGATCTTCAACGTACTATGAACGTATTTAACTTTCTGGCGATTCTCACCCATAGATGGGTTACGAATAGTTAAACACTGATTTTCTTTCAAAAGGTGCTCATAAACGGTAGCATTTCTTTGGAGTACAAATGCCTGCATTTTGGTGCCCTGCAACAGCACGGGTGATAATAATGTGTTATGTAAAATTAAACTATTTATCCATGAAGATATATATATCTGTACCTCTTGATCCATGAAGATCATGTCATAGCAGTAAATTTTTCGAGGATTGTTGAACGCAGGTCTTGTCCATAATCTGACAACACGGACTCTGATTGTGTAATCATCAACATTAAGATCAACATTGTTGAGAAGTGTAATAGCAGTCTGCTCCATTTCTGCAATTGAATAATAGATAAAACATTATGTTTAATCATCAAAGCAATATGTTAATCGAACACATAAAAATATAATGAACTAAAACGAATAAAAAATGATAATGATACATTGCTATGAAAGAAGTGGTGGGAGTACGATGTGAATGTGAATGTAATATGTCAAAAGATGTTATTTATAATAGAAGTGTGGAGGTTAATTATGGAAAAGAAATTTGTTATCATAATAAAAATTTGAAATAAATTATTTATTAAAATAGAAAATTCAGTTACATCTATTTTTAGATGATTGATAATTTCTATATAATACTCACGAAAGATGAGCATTGGTAAAAAATTGAAATGAAAAAATGCGACTTCATATCTAATAAAAAATGCATGATAATTAACGCGTGGTAAAATCAATAGGCAGAATAAATATTTCACATAATAAATATCGATGAATTACTTATACATTTTTATTAAATATATTAAATATAATAGCTGATTACTACCAGAATGGTGGCAAACAGGGCAATAGCATACATTTGTATACAACGTCGAACAAACTTTTTTTTTATCAAATTCATCATATCCGATAAACGAACTCGGTAAAGATCGATCAAACTATAAGCTACAGTTCAATATAACACAAATGCATGTATTGTAAGGTGTCGTTCAACAACATGATTATTAAAACTACCTTATGAACGCATAACAAAGGGCTCAGAGTAAGTATTCCGTTTCTGACTGCTGCTTATCAGGTTGAAAAAAGAGAACAGAGCGCTCGCCATCCATGCTATTCAACATCGAACCAAGTTTTTTTTAACAATGTCATCACAGCCTAATAGTAAATCAAAATATGTACGAAAACATCAATATTATATAAAGCTTATGACACTATATGAAAGTGTTCAGAATACGTATCGTGGTTTTCATGGACGCAACACATGTTGCAAGAAGAAAACAGTGCACTCGCAATCGATGGTATGCAACATCGAACCAACTTTAGATGATACAGTTTCACGTAAAAAAAATCAACCCTCTGTTGAAGAAGCAACCAGTGACAGATTTTTTATGGAATTATTATGAGGGGTCGGTGACATTGCCAAGGAGTATAAGAAAATGCTATAACTAAGCATCTAATGACACTCCTTAACAACTTCACCGACACATCCATGTTTCCAGCAAAAGTTTGTCAATGGTTGCTAATTCAACAGAGGGTTAATTCTTATTAAGTTTAATGTATCATCTAAACAGTATAAACTGTGCACTTATGGATTTATTTTTTACCGCAATTAAACTATCTGCAAAAAAAAAATGGATTAGAAAAAAAAACAGACAAATAAATATGATTACAGAAATATGTTAATTGATGGAAACATGTTCAAGTATTAACCTATAGTGGATCTGTTGATGATAAGCAATAACCAAAATTTGTTTAAACAAATGAACAACATCTTTCTTTATGTGTATTTGAAAACAAAAGTGTTAGACTTAACTAATGGATACGTCAAAAGACAACCCGGCGGAGTCACATAAAGAAAACCGTCGATTCAAAACCATGAACATTCAACCTCTGCCAAAGAATCATCCTAATTAATTGTGTCAGTCATATTAAGGACTCCAATCAACAAATTTGGTAATTCTATCAGCCCAAAAACCTTGTTCATAGATACACATAGCAACAAAATTTAAGTAGCAGTCATTTGTAATCCGGTTTAATCCCATATTTCAATTCACGCGTTAAATCAAAACACGATTAGCAGACATTTGAAATCCGGGTTAATACAATATTTCAAATCAAATCAACCAAACAGGATTCGAATAGCACGGATTCATAACATCATCATCATGAAATTAAACATGTAAATACACGCGATAAATCAAAAACAGGATTAGAATAGCAATATTTAGTTTGAAGCCCTAATCCGGTTTATAACCCTTTTTCAAATCAAATCAATCAAACACTGATTCAAAACATCATCATCATATAAACTAAATAAGGATTAGGGTTACACGTGATAAATCAAAACAGGATTCGAATAGCACGGATTCATAACATCATCATCATGAAATTAAACATGTAAATACACGCGATAAATCAAAAACAGGATTAGAATAGCAATATTTAGTTTGAAGCCCTAATCCGGTTTATAACCCTTTTTCAAATCAAATCAATCAAACACTGATTCAAAACATCATCATCATATAAACTAAATAAGGATTAGGGTTACACGTGATAAATCAAAACAGGATTCGAATATCACGGATTCAAAACATCATCCTCATGAAATTAAACATGTAAATACACGCGATAAATCAAAAACAGGATTAAAATAGCAAGATTTAGTTTGAAGCCCTAATCCGGGACTACAGATCTGTGAATGAAAAATGAACTTTAAAAACTTACCAAAATGTGATTAATCAGAAACGGATTCAAAGCGAAAGGATTCTAGAGGTGGACGATTAGCAACGAAATCAAATCTGCTAGTAGGAGATGGCGATAGTTGAAGTCTGGTGTTCTCTAAGTCCGTTTCATATAACGATACGAAAGACATTGAAAGAGATTGAAAGAATTGAAAGATGAAAGAAGGAGAATAAAGTAATTGAAAGAAGGAGAGCGGAGATAATGAGGATAGCTGCCCTAGGAAATTGTCGCCCAAAGAACCAATTATCTCATCAAAGAGATATGCCACCTCAATTACAAATGGTTTAAGAATATGACATGTGGCATCAAGTGTATTTTTTTAGTATAATAGGTAGATATACACCGATAACACAATGACTCGGGTCGTTCCTAAAACTCGCCACTCCCCGGCAACGGCGCCAAAAACTTGGTACGTGCGCGACTGTACATATTTTTACAATGTAATTACACACGAATTGGTTTTAAATTTATAAAAGTGATTATTACTTTTACATCAAAACACACACGAAAGGGCAAGTGTACCCCGTCATATATGTAGTAAAGTATCGGTAAGAACCAAGTATCGATCCACGGAAATGGGCGGAGAAATAATACTAGACCTTTGCCACTAAATTACCTGTAAAAACATAATTTGTTTTGGCTTTAATTAATCTAAAGTAAGCATAAATAAATACTTATAAAACATAGTAAATTATATATAAATAGCCTTGCTTAATACACAACCAAAGCATGTCAACTAAGTCGGTTTTGGCACTAGAAGCATTCGGTCAATTTTCCATTTCAAGACAATTAGTATCCCTTTCGGGAATCCTAACATGATAATCATTCGGAAAGTTAAAACGATAAACACACTTTAACCACCTAAAATTGTTCTTTAACGTGCAATTGATTAATGTCTACAAAAATCTCCTAAAAATAAGTTAGTCATCCGTTAGGAGTTTTCTAACCTCACTTAATCAAGGAAAGCAACACCGATAAACACAATGCAACCACCGAGGCAAGCATAAACTATATTAAATCGCAACCGAGTTCATTTTACAAATCTTACGCATAAATTCACCAAGATAGCAATTTTGGCCGAAACTACTAACTAAGCTAACAAATCATGGCAAGAATTCATAACAACACCATCTAACCCGTTAGAGTCCTTCCGTGAAGGCAAGCTTTCTTGATTAACAATAATTACATTTTATTAAACCACTAACCCGTTAGAGTATCATGGTGCCCACATTTTAACCAAGTTAAGCTAGTTAACAAAGTTTAAAGTTTACTAATACATGATTAAATAAGCTTCATTTTTCAACTATCTTACTAACCAAGCACCAATCACCCAACACAATTACTTATAATCAAGAAATCAATATCAATAACAAGGTTGCAAACTAATCATCAAAGATAATCATAGAAAACACTTCCAACTTTCATTACAAACATAGATCAACATACTAATGGTTATAATCAAGCAAGGGATTGTTGTGTTTTTGCACAAAGGCTTACATTAATACATAATAATCAGTCTAAATGCTTGAAACATAACAAAATAATGGAAAGATTTGAGAAACCAAACCATAAACAAGCATAAGAATGAGAATCTGGATAGTAAATGAGCAAAACCGGGCAATGTGGCTTGAATCCGAGTGAAAGCAGCAGCCTTTGGAGCCTCAAAATCGCCTGCAGAGCTCCCAAAAATGTCCAGAATTGCTAATAAAATGGTTCTGTTCTGTTTATATGCTTTTTCGGTGTCGCACGGTCGTTCTCCCGATCGCACGACCGTGCACTTTAAGCATTATTGGTGGTGGTCCACCATACCGCATGACGTCACAGATCGTTGACTGGTCTTCGCATATGCACGGGCGTTCTTGATATGGCACAGACGTTCCATACCGGCATTTTGTTGCACGCCTAGTTTTGTGGTCGTTCAGCTCCGAGGTTTTCCTGCGTTGTCGGATCCGCACGACCGTTCCGCATATGGCATGACCGTGCGTTTTCGGATTGGCCTGCAATGCCTTGCACGCAGTGTTGCACGCCTCGTTCACTGCCGGGTCTTCTTGGTTTGTCGGATATGCACGGTCGTGCGTATGGCCGCATGATCGTGCAACACGCCCAGGTCAGTTTTTCCAACAGAATCTTTGCAGCTTCGTCGTTTTGTCCGGAAAGTCCTCGTTTTCGCTATCATCTTGTCTGGTATGCTGTTTTAGGCCTGTAAACAAAAATGTAGATAATTAAGTATCCGAATGACGGTTTTACGGCCGAAAACGCATAAAATAGGGGTAAAACGGGGGACTAAAATATGTGTAAATTAGCGAATATCAGAAAGTGACAAGTATATCTTGTCAAGACATGGTACATTTGTAGGTTTCAGTTATCTATGCAATGGTATGTTTATGTTGAATTTTGATGTCTCATTTATGAATGAATATGTTTGTGCTGATTCAACTAGTAAAGTTAACGATATAGCTTCAACTAGTAATAGTAACCACTTGACTGATTCGGAATTATGGCATGCTAGACTAGGACATGTACAATATAAAAGAGTTAAAGAAATGTCTAAAATGAGCTTAATTCCGCCTATTAACATAAACAATGATAAATGCCATGTTTGCAAGTTGAATAAGATAACCAAAAAGCCTTTCATGCAACATGTTCATAGGGAAACTAAAGTGTTAGATTTGATACATAGTAATCTATGTGATTTTCATGCTACACCGTCTCTAGGTAATAAAAAATATGCAGTAACATTTATAGATGATGCTACTAGATTTTGTTATGTTTATTTGTTGCATGCTAAGGATGAAGCTCTTGAAAAGTTTAAGATTTATAAACAAGAAGTAGAGCTTCATCGGAGTGGGTTGATCAAAACCCTACATACGGACAGATGTGGTGAGTATTTTGATCTGGTGTATTTCCAATCTACTGGAATAATACACCATACCACAGCTCCTTACACACCGAAACAAAATGGTGTGGCGGAAAGGAAAAATAGGACTCTAAAGGAAATGGTCAATACCATGTTGTCCTATTCGGGCCTAAGTGAGGGCTTTTGGGGTGATGCTATGTTGACAGCCTGCTATTTGCTAAATAGGGTTCCAAATAAAAGGAACAAGACCACCCCTTTTGAGCTTTGGTATAAAAAAACTACCTGAGCTGCATAAGCTGAGAGTTTGGGGTTGTAGAGCCGTGGTGAGGCTCACTGATCCTAAGATAAGGAACATAAGGGAAAGAGGTATAGACTGCATTTTCATTGGGTATGCGGAGCATTCATTTACTCACAGGTTCTATGTTATAGATTCTCTTCAATACCTGTCAGTGCATACGGTAATTGAGGCAAGAACTGCAGAGTATAATGAGAATAGATTCTCTTCAATACCTAGGCCTAGAGACATGGTTTCAAGCTCTAGTAACTCTCACGTGGGTGATCAAGTGATTGATACTCCTCCGGAACCTAGGAGGAGTGGTAAAGCAAGAAAAGCTAAATCATTTATGATGATTTTCAGCTATATTTGGTTGAAGGATCTAGAGATGAAATTAAAATTCAATATCAATACTTTAATATTGAGGAAGATCCTAAAACCTATAGTGAAGCCATGGCATCTCGGGACGTAGCTTTCTGGAAAGAAGCTATAAATGATGAGATGGACTCTATTATGCAGAATAACAGTTGGAAACTGTATGATCTACCCCCTGGGTGTAAACCACTTGGTTGTAAATAAATCTTCAAGAAGAAGATGAAAGTAGATGGTTCAATTGATAAGTTTAAAGCCCGATTTGTTATCCAAGGCTTTAGACAAAAGGAAGGAATTGACTACTTTGATACATATTCTCATGTAGCAAGAATATCCACTATTACATTGTTGGTTGCCTTAGCTGCAATACACAATCTTGTAATTCACCAAATGGATGTGAAAACCGCTTTCCTGAATGGTGATTTGGATGAGGAGATATATATGAAACAACCAGAGGGTTTTGTTATGTCTGGCAATGAGCATAAAGTGTGTAAGCTAGTTAAGTCATTATATGGCTTAAAGCAAGCACCAAAACAGTGGCATCAAAAGTTTGATGATGTAGTTTTGTCTAATGGTTTTGTATTAAACCAAGCAGACAAGTGTGTATATAGCAAATTTTATGATTCTAGGAAAGGAGTCATAATTTGTCTATATGTAGATGACATGTTGATCTTCGGTACTGACCAGGATCAAGTTGATAAAACAAAGAAATTTTTGTCATCTTGTTTTGACATGAAAGATATGGGGGAGGCGGAAGTGATCCTTGGTATAAGGATCAAACGGGAGAACAATGGCATATCTATCTCTCAATCTCATTATAGTGAGAAGATATTGAAAAAGTTTAATTTTCATGATAGTTCTCCGGTTAGCACTCCAATGGATCCTGCTTTTAAGCTCTCACCTAATGAAGGTGTAGCTGTAAGCCAACTTGAATATTCAAGGGCCATTGGATCTCTCATGTACGCCATGATTAGCACTAGACCGGATATAGCTTATGCTGTTGGAAAGCTTAATAGGTATACTAGCAATCCAGGTGCCAGTCATTGGCAAGCAATGAATCGAGTATTTAGGTACTTGAAAGGAACCATGAAATATGGTTTGACTTATACTGGATTTCCTTCGGTTTTAGAAGGTTATTCGGATGCAAGCTGGATTAACAACAAGGAAGATCATTCTTCCACAAGTGGATGGACTTTTCTGCTTGGAGGAGGTGCCATATCTTGGGCATCTAAGAAACAGACTTGCATAACTGATTCGACAATGGAGTCTGAGTTTGTAGCATTAGCTGCAGCTGGCAAAGAAGTTGAGTGGCTAAGAAACTTGATTTATGAGATTCCATTGTGGCCTAAACCTATATCACCAATATCCATTAGATGTGATAGTGCTGCTACCTTGGCTAAGGCCTATAGCCAAGTGTATAATGGGAAGTCTAGATGCTTAGGTGTTAAACACAACATGATTCGTGAGCTCATCATGCATGGGGTGATATCGGTGGAGTTTGTGAGAACTCAACAGAATTTAGCCGACCATTTAACCAAAGAGTTATGTAGAGATCTTGTGCACAAGGCGGCTGTAGGGATGGGATTAAAGTCCACCTGAGATTTCTCGTGTTAAGATACCCAATTCTCACCTAATATGACGTTAGGTGCTGAATTTAATGTGGAAAGCTTAACATCTAGAAATTGGAACACATTAGTAGCATCATCCCAAGGTATGTGTTCAGACCTGCAAGTTAAAGGAGGTTGAAGGTTTTCTTCTTAACAGTTCTTTGAAAAATTACATATGCAGGTGCAAGAATAAAGAGCTACCTATATGAGCATGAAGTTTAGCCGCTTCAAGAAGCTAGGACTTGGCTTTGATATGTTCGTTGAAGTATGGGACACAGGCTAGTAAAAATAGTGTCAAGAAAGAACATTAGAGTATGTAAACTTGTGTGTATATTATCTTCATGTATTCACTAAATAGAAAGGGTTCAATCCTTAGCGATAACCCTATATTCGAATATTTGGAATGTGTAATATACCAATGTGAAATTCAATCGTCGCGATATTTCATTTATGCATAAGTTTGATTGTTGTGAATTTGTTTAAGTTAATCAAGGATTACGTTAAAATGGGGGAGGATTGTTAGATATTTTAGTGTAATCATGGATTGACTTGGTGATCAAAGCGAATAATAATACACATCAAGCAAGTTAGGAGGTGCGGGAGTGCACGCTTGTTTGAGTTATTATAATTCGAAGTGTACGGGCGGAGCCCGTACTCTACGGGGGTTCCAAGGGGGCAGCGCCCCTAGGAGCAAGGTCCAAGGGGCGGCAACTCCTGGCGGGGTCTAAGGGGCAGTCTGCCCCTGGCTGGGGTCGAGCTGCCAGGTCAGCTTGGAAAAATTTTATTTTCATTAAATTGCCTTAATGAAACTGTATCAGAAAATTTTATTTTCTGGAAATTGTCACATTTTCGAAATGTAAAAAACAATGGCAGTTTTTGGCAGTTTTGTCTGAAAAATAGAGGTAACTGCCATTAGGCAGTTACAACCCCAAAAAAACAAAATTCGTAGACAGTTTGATCACATCTTCTTCCTGGTTCAAAAAAAATTCGTAGACACACAAACACATACACTGTTCATTTATCAAAATCAGAGTTGTATCTGATTGAATTATTCGAGTGAACCACCGAAATAATTTGATCTGAGAGTGATTACACGCCTCTCTGATCATCCGGTTTTCTGAAATTCCCCAACACTGTATTCATAATAGGTGAGTGTCCTATGTTTACTTTTCTGCACTTTGTATCTTTGTGAACTTGAGCATCTTGCTTAAGTTTTGTTTTTTTGAATAACACAACCCTGATGTGGTGAATTTCACCGGTAGTCAATTTGAATAATTCGTTGGCCCTTAAAAAAAGAATAACACAACCCCCATTCAAAAAAAAAAAAAAAAAAAAAAACCTTGGATCATTAAATCCCTACCGATAGGCAATGGTATAAACAGGATATTTGACTATTTAATGCCCATAAATGACCTCCAAGTTAGTGCAATTACTTACCAACTACCCCCTCCCAAAACATTAACCCTTGCATTTAACACATTGTCACTATATAAGCAAGTCCATATCATGTGTATTTCCATACTTTCTATAAACCTTTTAACCACCTTCACATTCAAAACTTTCCACCCTCTTTGACTTTTAACTTTGACCAATCTGCTACATGGCAACCACAGGAAAGCTTGATGTTGAAGTGAAGGTGAAATCCAATGCAGATCAGTTCTGGAATGCCATCATGGACTCTGCCAACATCTTCCCTAAAGTCTGCTCTGATCTCTACAAAACCGTCGAACTTCTTGAAGGCGATGGCCGCAGCGTTGGATCCGTCCGCATGGTTTACTTCGCCGAAGGTATAATAATAATAATAATAATAATAATAATAATAATAATAATAATAATAATAATAATAATAATAATAATAATAATACATTTTGATCGAATAAAATAAACGTATAAAACACAACCCGGAACGGGAAAAAAAACTATAGAATTAACAAGTTGTTTGGTTATGAAACAGGATCGCCGATTGTGAAATCGTCGAAAGAGAAGATTGATGAACTTGATGCGGCAAAAAAGAAAGTGTCATATAGTGTGATTGATGGGGACATGATGCAATACTACAAGAGTTTCAAGGCTACTCTTGAGGTGATTCCTGAGGGTGAAGCAAGCCTTGTGAAATGGGTTTGTGAGTTTGAGAAAGCGAGTGAGGAGGTTCCGAATCCCGACATGATCAGAGACTTTGCTGCCAAGAACTTTAAGGAGATTGATGAGTATCTCCTTAAAGCATAAACTACAAGCTTTAATGTTTGCTTTAAATAAAATGCAGAGTATACTGCATAGTCTTTGCATTTACCTAAGTTGACGTATGTTTATGAACAATATTAATCAATTAATAATCTAAAATTTAGTCCCAGTTTCTAAAAATACAGAAAGTATAGAATCTTGGATTTGAAATTACATTTGACATTGACCCGTCATGCACGAGTTGACCTTCGGTCTATGGTGCATCTTGCAAGAGAGGGGCGGTTTCATCGTCCAACTTTGAGCTCACACTCGGGTCCAATATCTTTTGTTCTTGGGCTTTTCCCCACATCACGGTATAAAATCCGATGACAACAATAATTGATCCCAACAAACTGCAAAGATTAATTAAAGTGTTATAAATTACGAATGTGTAATGTAATGTGACAAACTAGATACATGAACGTAAAACATTAAAGGTATGAAAAGCATCTTCACCTTCCAAGATAGAAACCGTCGCCTAAAAAGATGACACCGATCAAATTAGCGATCACAATTCCAACCGGATGAAACATAGCTACAAAAAGCGGGCCCCTCTTTCGCACACACCATGATTGAACTGTAACGAGAAAAGCATACCCGAATATCCCCTACATGAAAAATATAAAGATGTTATACCACGAAAGGATTAAGATTAACCTTGGCATTGAGCATGTCTCCTCACCGAGAAAAGGACGGAAAACAGTCTCGAATAAGGCTGTAAACTGAAGCTACTTAGGTCAGTTTCGACAATTAAAGAAACTGCACCGGATAAAACAGTGCAGATAAGACAGTACGAGAACATTAGAGTGATTACAGCAGGGTATTTCTTAAGGACAATCGCCTGAAAACATCAACAAACACGTAGTTAGCAACAACATGGTAACGATGCATAGATGGTCATCATTGATCAACTACTGGTGTACAATTTTACCTGTGATATCATATACATAGAAGCAAAAATGGCATCGATTATTAACAGGATTCCTCCGAGCACCCAGTTTGATGATGGCCCGAGAAGATTGTTTGAGATGTTTGATTTTAACTGTGAAGATATGATTGGGGGGCCTTGGTAAAGAGTCATGATGATAGCCCCTGCAATTGACACTACAGTACCGATGAATTTCGCCTGTGTCGTTAAGTGTTTAATGTTGATTACTTCCATCCTAAAACCAGCAAGCTAAATCGAATGAGACTTGATGTTTACAAGATAGCAGCAATGTTAATAGATTTTGGTGATTTTCCCATAGTTTCTTTTACCTGAATAAGGCGGCGAGTATGAATGTAAAACCTGGGATGAGATTCAGCAGTGTCGTTCCAAGTGTAGCAGAGGAGTATGAGACACCGGTATAACCACACATCTGAGCAAAGAAACTTCAAGAAATAGTCAGTTAGATACTACCGGCGATGTAAGCTAAAGACAGTATACTCAGTTACTCACTAGAATGAACAAATACAGTACATGGCCTCCTATATATGTATGCTCTAATACGCCACATAAAGAGTAGCAATGTGAAAGCTTGGACTCTATGTCAAACCGAGTAGATGACATAATAAACAGTGAGAAACTGAAATAAGACCATGTATCGGATAAAATGAAGATCAATCCCAAGGTGTTTCGTAAGCAGGGCCGGCCCAATAGTGTGTGCAAGGCGTGCGACCGCACATGGCCCAAAGTTTTAAGGGGCCCAATTTTTTTTTTCTCGTTTTACAGATAGAAGGGCTTGTAAAACCCTCTCAATGCCATAGATGAGGTTTTGAGCTTAAGACTTAGATCTCCACTTTTTTTGCTCACTTCTCTGGCCCATGTTTATCATGGCCGACCCAGGGGAGGGCCAAAGTGGGTGACCGCCCTTGGCCCAAAACTTAAAACAAAAATAAAAATTATATACAACTTTATTTAGATAAAAGACAATAATTCATTTTAAAAGCCCAATTTGTTTGTTAAACCAGATAACTTTTGATTTAGTTTAGGCCCACTAAATAATTAAACCTATTTACCCAACTAAACCCATTATTGTTTTAAATTACACTTTTAAACCCAATCAAATGAAATACTGTCGATTAAAGGTCTGAAGCGGCACGAAAGGGTTGGGCTGATGAACTAACGATTGAAAAAAGATAAGGGGTGCGATTGAAAGCTTGAAGCGGGCCGAACTCTAAACTTAGCGATTTCGCGAAGTACAGAGTCAACGGGCGCAACTATATTTTTAGGGGCCAAATTTTTTCGACTTGCCCAGCCCTTTCAGGCCTATGAGGGATTCCAAGGGACGGCCCTTATGTTGATCTCCACTTTTTTTTTTCTTGCTCACTCCTCCTCCAGCCAGGGGTGGAACCTGAGGGGGTCAAGAGGGTCTGCTGACCCCCCGGACATAGATATTTGTAAGATTTTTATATGTACAATCTGAGATTTTTCTAGGAAAAAACATGTTTTAGACTCTCTAGTTGTAGCCGGTAGAAAAGAGAGTCTTATGATTATGATGACCCCCTGACAAAGAAGTTTTGGTTCCGCCAGTGCCTCCAGCCATGTTTACTGGTCGCACAAGGCATTCAAAATCTCAGAAACACGGAACTGTTAGTAAGTGATTGTGATTTGTAATTGATGAAAGACTTGATTTACTGCTAGCTAAATAGGTAAGTGATTGTGTGTCGTGCACATCAATTTCTCCACGCCAAGGAACCAAAGTTTTATTTTCGGTAGAATTGGATTTGCTATTCAAAAAGAGGTAGCGGCGCCATTATCATGTAATTTTTCTAAGGAAAAAAAAAACTATTCTAAAACAAACAAGGAAGGAGAAGAAGTTTATAATTACATACCCAAGAAGGCCAACAATCAAAAATCCAACAACGATGTTAAAGCTAAGTGGAGGACTGTTTGACGATCTGCAAAAAAAAAAAAAAAAAAAAAAAAAAAAAAAAATCAAAATCCAAGCAAATAAATAAACCACAACAAATGCTGCCTGAGAGATCAACTGAAAGAAGAAGAAGATAATTAATAATTACCTGTGGAATAGATGAGAAAAAGGAAGAAGAATAAGTGAAGCAATGGCGTTGGAGTAAAAGATGAAGGAGTAGCTGGTCATCCCATCTGCAATGGCTTCCTTGCTGACTATCATCAGTAACACTTGTGCAACCTGTGTTGCCACCATGCCGGCGTATTCCTTCATCTTTTCCGGCCACAGGTGGAATATTGAATAAGTCAACGGTGACCACTGGAATGGAAACGATACCTACCTACCACTTCAGTTCTAGGCTCTAGTTGGGGTTTGTTTAGTTTAGTATTTAATACTATTTAACTGGTGTTTACGAGATTTGGTGGGGAGGAGGAGTTAGGTAGTAGAACGTTGCTACCTAACTCGGGGAGTTCTTTAAATCAAGATTCAAGGAACCAATGCAGTCGAGGCCGAGAATATCGGATGTAGGGTTCAAAAAGTTATCGCCGATCCAGCAAAGCTTCCTTATAGCGCCGTTCACAAAAGAAGAGTTAAAAGCAGCTGTTTGGGACTGCGGTGGCGACAAAGCACCGGGTCCGGATGGGATGTCATTCGCCCTTGTTAGAAAGTTTTGGTCTTCTTTCGAGTCCCCGTTTTTTGACGTTGTCACCGAATTTCATACCCATGGTTCTCTATGTAAGGCAAGTGGTGCATCTTTTATCGCTTTAATCCCCAAATCAAACGACCCTAAAATACCCAACGACTTCCGGCCTATTTCATTGATTGGGCTAGTTCATAAGGTGGTATCTAAAGTTCTAGTTAACAGGCTGGTAACCGTGATCGACGGATTGGTTTCCCCCACACAATCTGCCTTCATTAGCGGAAGGAATATTATTGACAGCCCCTTGATTTTAAATGAACTTTGCTCGTGGGCCAAGAGATCGAAGAACATTATTTCCCTCTTTAAGGTCGATTTTGAAAAGGCGTACGATTGCCTAAATTGGAAGTTTTTAGTTACAGTCCTTATGCACATGGGCTTTCCGGCCAAATGGAGGTGTTGGATAATGGGCATTCTCTATGCGGGTTCAGCGATGGTCTTAGTCAACGGTTCCCCTTCGTCTGGTTTTGCATTCGAAAGGGGTCTTAGACAAGGAGACCCGCTGTCTCCATTCCTTTTTATCTTGGCACTGGAATCTCTCAATTTAATTATGGAGCGTGCGACAGAGTCGGGGCTGTTTAGCGGCATTAAACTCCCGAATGGGGGACCCACGGTGTCCCACTTATTTTACGCGGATGATGTGGTGTTTGTGGGCAACGGTAACAGTGAACAAGCTAAGAACCTTGCAAGAATTTTGCGTTGTTTTTTTCTTGCTTCTGGTCTCAAAGTTAGCCAGTCTAAAAGTAAGGTATACGGTGTGGGGTTGGACGATTCTCAGATGTCGGTGGTGACCACGACCCTCGGGTGCAGCCATGGTGTTATACCTTTCAATTATCTAGGGATGGTTGTGGGAGGCAATATGAATAGGGTTGCTAGCTGGAAACCGGTGGTGGACCGGTTCAACGGGGTATTATCAAGATGGAAAGGCAGATTCATGTCCTTTGCGGGTCGGGTTATTCTAGCGAAAGCGGTACTTGGTAACCTGCCGACATACTATTTATCTCTCTACAAGGCTCCAATGAAAGTAGTAAATACTCTGGAAGGGATAAGACGCAAGTTCATATGGGGATGCGGGCAATCCAACGGCAAAATAAGATGGGTTGGCTGGGAGAGGTTGATTACGGCAAAAAAGAGGGGTGGGTTGGGGCTTGGAAGCATAAAAGAAGCAAACATGGCACTACTTCTCAAATGGTGGTGGAGGCTTAGGGACGATAACGAGCATCTGTGGGCCAAGGTCATTTTAGCGTTACATGGCAGGAACTGGAAAGAAGAGCTGATTCCAGTAAACAAAAACCAACCGGGAATATGGAAAAACATAGCAGCAATACATAAGGATTTTGAAAAGAAAGGCATCGACGTTTACAAAAAAATTGGTGTGTAAGATGGGTGGTGGCGAAAAGGTTAGATTCTGGGAAGACGTTTGGTTTTCAAATTGCAGAATGAAGGATTCGTATCCTAGTCTATACAAGTTGGCTGAAAACAAAAGGGCGTTCGTTAAAGAAAATTATAAATCGACAACCGAAGGGGTGGAGTGGGATTGCAAGTGGATCGCTGTCCCGGAAAACGCACAGTGCCGGGCAGAATTTAATTCTATGATGGAGCGACTGGGGAGTTTCCATATAACAGGTGGTAAAGATGTTTGGGGCTGGATGACGAACTTAGTCGAAGCCTTCACAGTCAAAGCAGTTAAAGCAGATCTCAACGCGCTCGGTCCTCAAATCACCAATCTGGACGGAATTAAGTGGTGCAACTGGGCAATCCCAAAGGCCAACTTGTTGGCGTGGAGAAGTGTCCAAGGCAGGATCCCCACACGGGTCGAACTTAGCAAAAGAGGAGTGCAGGTGGGCAACGTACTCTGCCCAAATTGCGGACAGATGGAGGAAACGGTGGACCACCTACTAGTATCCTGTGCTACAACGAGAGCTCTTTGGTGGTTGATTGGTACTTGGATGCGAATGGATGGATTGTGTTCGACTGGATCGGTAAGGGACTTATTACTTCTGATAGAAAACGCAGCACTAACAAAGAAAAGGAAAATGGCCGCAAAGTGTGTCGCGGTGGCTGCATTGTGGAAAATTTGGCTGTACAGAAACGAAAAAGTGTTTCGAGGTACCTTCTCAACAAACTGCAGAATTCTGGAGGATGTTATGGAAAGCACTTATTTATGGCTCAAGAACAGAGCAAAATTAGAATGTATTGGTTATGAGGAATGGTGTATTATGGGCCCAAATATGATTATGGGATAGATGATATAGGGTCTGTACGTTTTGTTTTGCTAGCTACTGGCTAGCTTTTTGGTTGAATGAAATTCCCCTTTCTGTTAAAAAAAAAAAAAAGTAGAACGTTGCTGGTGTGAACTAGTAGAGACGGGAAATGTGTGATTAATATTATTACTTATATTTTAGACATACCTGTCAAAAAAAAAAAAAAACTTGGATTTTAGACATGTTTCTTTTTCGGTAAATTTTATGTTTATAGATTTTATACATGTTTCTTTTTAGAGTAAATTTTATGTTTATAGTCTCAAGCGATTGTATTCACTCGTTTTTTTGGACGGCTAGATCATCTGGTTAGGCCTTTGATCACCCAGTTTACGAGTAGGAATTTCGTAGTTTGCATATTATTGCTAGTTTGAACCGGTGGCATAGTTCGCGACTGTAAGATTCGACCTTGAGACCTCTCAGACAGGAACCCCACATAAATAGGTAAACCTTCCCATCTCCCCAAACCAATTGGTCTGTGGATCATTGGCGATTGTATACACTAATTAAACCCCCCGCAGATAACAAATTTGTATGGATATAAAAGTATTAACTATTTGTTGTGTATATTCGGATTATTTGAGTTGCAATAATTCTGAACCGAAAAAACCATTACACCCTTTTTAAGTTTGAATGGAACCTTAATGTGGAGCATACGGGATGTCATATTTATGTGGTGTCGAGTGCCAAAACTATTCCATTTGAATGATCCAATCCATTCAACTTTCTATTACTTCATACCAAACACTACTTTTGTTTTTTTCGTTTTGAGATTTAATGGAAGTTAATAATTATGTGGGATTGAAGGAGCCGGTAAAGGAAGT
This sequence comes from Helianthus annuus, assembly GCF_002127325.2. Classification (NCBI taxonomy): domain Eukaryota; kingdom Viridiplantae; phylum Streptophyta; class Magnoliopsida; order Asterales; family Asteraceae; genus Helianthus; species Helianthus annuus. Next base: position 31,524,682 of record NC_035449.2, on the reverse strand, counting down.
TAATAATGTTCGTTCGATTAATTAAAGAACAAACATGAACAGAGGTCTCATTCTTTCAACTATGTCCGCGAACATTCGGTAACGTGTTTGTGAACGTGTTCGTGAATGTTCGGTAACGTGTTCGTGAACGTTCATTCATGTTCACTTGTTTATGTTGTTCATGAGTTCTTGTACTTTATTTATTTCATCTAAATTTTTTATATTCTTTAACTTTTATTATATACTAGTATTTTGCCCGCCGCGCGTTGCGGTGGCGCGCGACAGGTGGAAACGTAAGACAAAACACGATTCGTAAAACGCAGTGCGTGAAAGACAATTACAAAAAAATGTGTAAAACACAAAGGTAGACATAAAGTGTAAAACACAATGCCTAAAACATTTCGTAAAACATAATGCATTGGCATTTGGAAAAGTAGAAGTTGTAGTCTAGGGGTTACAATTGCAATTTTTTTAAAGTTGGGCGGGTGTAAAAATGGAGTAATAGTGCAAGAGGTAAAAAAACAAAGTCTAAAAAAGACAGTGTAAAAGTATAGGGGTGGTGGCGAAAATGTGTAAAAGATGAGGGGTGTTGGTGGAAATATAAAAGAAGAGGGTTGGTGGCGTAACTGTGTAAGAGCTAAGGGGTAATGGTGGAAAACCAAAGTAGAGGGTTGGTGATGACAAAGTTTGAAAGATGAAACGTAAAGTTAAAAAGTAGATGAAAACTGTAAATTGCAAAAGAAGATAGTATTTAAGAAACAACACACAAAGCATAAAGGCTGAAAACGTAAATTAAGAAAAAAAAAAGTAAAATAAAGAAAAATCAAATGTTGGTAGGAAAAGGCAATCACCGACATAGCCTTTTAATAGTATGTATAATTATTATCTTAAATATTAAAATAGGAAACCCTATTTCCCTCGGGTTTATGCACCGTTTCCATATCTTACTCAATATTCACATTGATAATCACTGTCGACCTTCGTTTCACTATTATAGCTTCAATTTCAAGCGTTGATTCCTCCGCCATCCACCTCTAACGTCTGTCGCTTTCGTCAATTATAATTTGTGTTCGTTTATGCTCATGAACTGTTCGGTGAACACGTTCATTTCCTTAATAAACGAACACAAACATAAAATTTCGTTCGGCAAGTGTTCATTAACCGTGCATGAACACATTTATTTCCCTAATGAACGAATACGAACAACTCCTTGTTCGTGTTCGTTCGATTCAATTACAACCCTATTTTAAAGTATTCAAGATTAATTGTAGGAGTTAAATGCATGGTTGGTTCCTGTGGTTTGCAAATATTGCAGACTTGGTCCCAGTGGTTCAATAATTACATAGTTGATCCCGATGGTTTGACAAATGTTTCATGAGTGGCCTGATGTTTGCATTTTCGTAACCTGGATGGTCCTTAGTAGCTAACCTTGTTAAAATTTTCAGTTAAGTTCATATAAAATGTCTATTTTACCCCTTGACAATTAAAATCAATAAAAGAATAAAGAAAGATGTACCCATCCCCTGATCATCTTCTTCCTCTCTTTACCTTTCTCTCTCTTAATGTTATGACATCACTAATTTCAGATCTTAGAATAGCTAATCTCCTCGATAAATTACTATTATATCTTATTAAATCAACATGTAATAAATAGATTAAACTTATATATCTCCTTCTCTCTCACCTGGTATACAACTTCAAAAATTACCATCCGTCCCTTCGATTCACAGTAGACATGTATTCAAAGTTTGCAATTGTGGCTTCAAATTTTGTTCAGTTTATCCCCCAAGGTGATAAAGATTCGTGTCTTCATCTCTGAGTAGGCTGATGTGAAGCTATGGTTTCCAGATAATGTAACACCTCGAAATTTTGTGTCCAATAATGTGTTGACACGTGTCATGAGTTTACACGTGGCATTAAATACTAAATAAGGGACTAAAATTGACAAACCTTGAAAGTATGTAAATTCGAGGGTTATAAATGTCAACGAAGGGTAAATATACTGTATAGTAACCCTAAATGATGCTCGTACCTTCAAACGAATAAATCATGGATCGTACGGAGCGAAACGCGGGAGAAAGTGAGAGATTACAAGCTACAGGGTTAATTGTGTCAACATGTTTAATTTATACCTCTGAGTGACCCTTTGACGAACCTGAGGCTTTGTAACAGTAAAATACGCTCACTAGAATATACTATATGAATTTCGTGAAGTTCCGTTTTAAAACGAGAAAGTTATGATCAAATTCGTATGCGAGGGTTAAAAGCGTCAACAATAAAAGTTAAGGCTTTTCGGATAGTAATTAAACTAACCGAAGACTTAACAATCCGGGTAAAAGTCACGAGGCCCTTAATTGTAAATAATCGAGGGCCAAATCGCAAAGTTACCCCTTCGAAACCGAAATGTCAGGTTAATCATTACAAAAGATTTGAAAATCTTTGAAATCAACCCTCAGGCGGGCCGCGTGGGTGAAACCGGCAAGCCAATGCGGGCCGCGAGCCACCTGTTGATTCGTTTACTGACATGAAGATTCAGGCGGCCCGCGTACACATGGCCTGATCTCTAATGCGGGCCGCGTACGAGTCCCAGATGCAGAAACTTTGGACAGATTCAATGATTAAGCTTGTGAACGATCTTGTGAGCATTAATTGAAGCATGGGCACCCTCTACATGACCCCTAGCACCCAGGGCCACCTGCTGATCATCCATGATCCATTATAGGGTGAGTTGTAATGATCCTAAGCCCAATTTTTCACTATAAAAGGACTTACATTGTGCACAATTGAAACACACCTCAAACCTGCATTCTACTTCACTTCTGAAGCTCCAAAGCACTCTTCTATCATCCTTAGTCGTGCATCAAGCTTTTGTAAGTATGCCTACCCTTTTATGGCTTAGTTTTTGCTTAGTTTAGCTTAAAAGTCAATCCGTCGTAATTAACGATTGACTTTGCGATAAACCACAAATGGTCCAGTGGTTTGTCGAATCAAAGATAGTTATATGATGGTAATCATGTGGGCTTTAAACCCCAAAAAGGGCACCCTCTGATTCCCACTCTAACTAGTCGAAATGTCGAGTCAAACGTGCTTAGAAAAAGTCAACAGGAATGCTATTTTGCGATTTCTTGCATAATCGGTAATGTAGATGATATGTAACCTGTTTAAACACTCATAAAACATGATAATAAGTATATTAACTAGTCTAAGCTTGTTTGATCCGACCATTTACTGTTTTGACCCGATTCGGAGCCGAAAGTCGCAAAAGCTTTGACTTTTGCTTTGACTTCAGTTCTGACCCGTTAAAGTATGATTTAGATATGCCTTAGGACTCTCTTAGGACCAGGTTACATGATGGTATAACCCTCTGTGACCGGTTCGTTGTTTGTCCGAGTCTTATACACCTTTCCGTTAAATGCTTAAAAGTTGACCGTAACGCCCTTTTTGATTTAAAACGAGAATTTCGGACATGTGAAAGAATCATAACCTTAGTTACTGATGTCTAAGCATGTCCCTAAAATTTCACGCCAATCCGAGGTCCAGAATAGGAGTTATGCTAAATAGCGCAAATTACGGAAACTTTAGTAATTTAATAGCGCAATTAGCATAACGCCTATCTAAACCCAGATTTTGTCACACCCCGATTTCCACGTGTATCACCGGTGGGCCCGGTGGGGGATTATCGTGACGTAGTTGGCAACAATATAGTCAAACCACAATATATAAATGCACAGCGGAAGCATAAAGATAAATATTATCCAACCATTTATTGTAATATCGATTGTATCACATATAGTTGAATAGTATCCACAGGAGGGATCAAAATAAATAAAAATGTTGTTCAACAGATAAGACATCAAGCTTGCGAGACTTCTTAAGATGCTAAGGAGCTATTGCCAGCCGATTACGTGTAGTACCTGCACTTAATCTTTTTGGGGAAAATACGTCAGTTACACTGGTAAATACATTCAACCGACACTTTTTTAAAATGTTTATTTAAAATTGATTTGAATGCACGAGGCACAAACTCTTTTATAACTTGGGAGAATTATTTAAAATTATAATCTTGTGAACGAATTACATGTTCCTTCTTTGCGTTCAGTAGCCCGGATCTAGTCCGGGTTAAAGATCAATAGACACGCCACATTGCGTAAAACCGAGGTGGGTAAACCATCGGCTACATCTTTTAATAATATAGACATAATACCGGGTGTACGCCTACACCCGACTGTCAAGGTCGTGGCCATTTCTTCGAATGATGCCAAGGATATCCGGGACATGGTCATTAACCCCCCAAAGGCTTTTAAGTAACAAGACTGTTTAAATGAGCCGATCAAATTATTCAATTAACCACCTAAGCGATGGAAGATTTGATGCTCAATCAAGCGGTATTTTATATACCGTAACCCAAGCCCGTATAAGGGAAAATAAGTTAAAAGTATTTACCTTTGCAAGTATTGTCCTTAATCGGTTAAATCACAGATATCTTTTACTGGGGCTCCTATTCTGGAACAAAGGTTTTAAAATAACCTATTAGAATCCTAATGGGTCTTTATATTAGCCGTAGCCTAGACCGGTTAGTTTCGAGGGATAGATACGGTTTAATCGCGTGAAAGGCGAAAACCGAGAATGGAATGTGATTCTCACCCAACAAGTTCGGAGACTTGTTTTATATGGGTTTAATATTCACACTCTGAATCTTGGGGTCAAAATGATATGGTTTGACCCGTATCGGCTAATTTATGTAAACTAGTTACATAAGTCGAACCGTGCGCACAATAGGCGCAACGGGTAACCGTAGGAGTCCTACACTGTTTTCCTAAGTCAATATACTTTAAAGAGGTTGTGGTATCAGTAGGATACCTTCCATAATGCCCGTAACGAGTTTTAGTTTATTATACGCCCCGTAGGGGTTTTCCGGTCATTTTATAGACTTTAAAAGGGCTTTCTGAGTTCTACAGGAAACCTGAGTTTCCCGATCAGTTTAATAAGTGTAAAATACTTTATTTATTAATTAAAATCAGTAGCAACTGGAGTCGGGTCAAAAGACCTTGTAGAACTCAAGTTTTGGCCGAAAAGGGCATATTCGTTATTTACCGAACCGTAGCCATAACCGCAGGTTATGAGCAGGTTAAAATTAATTAAAAATCTTTAAAAATCCCAAAATATTATTTTACTACAGTGAGTAAAAGTTTTGGTGACGAAATCTTGGTTTAGGTAGGCGTTATGCTAATTGTGCCGTTTATTACAAAAGTTTCTTATAAATGCACTATTTAGCATAATTCCCATTCTAGACCTCGGATTGGCGTGAAACTTTAGGGACATGCTTATAATTTAGTAAGCAAGGTTATGGTCCCTTCACGTGTCCGAAATACTCGTTTTATTTTAAAAAGGGCGTTACGGTCAACTTTTAAGTAATTAACGGAAATGCGTAAAAGACTCGGACAAACAACGAACCGGTCACAGAGGGTGATACCATCACGTGACCTGGTCCTAAGAGAGTCCTAAGGCATATCTACATTGCACTAAAACGGGTCAGAACTGAAGTCAAAGCAAAAGTCAAACTTTTGCGACATTCGGTTCCGAACCGGGTCAATATAGCAAACGGTCGGATCAAACATGCTTAGACGAGTTTATATACTTATTATCATGTTTTATGATCATCAAAACAGGTTTCATAGCATATACATTACAGATTATGTACAAAATCGCAAAATGGCTTTCTGTTGACTTTTTAAGTGCACGTTTGACTCGACATTTGACATAGTTAGAGTGGTGATCAGGGGGGAACCCTTTTAGGGGTTTATTGCCCACATAAATACCAACACATAACTACTTTCAATTCGAGATATTACTGAGCCATTAAGGATTTATCTCGAAGTCAAACCGTAGTTACGACGGTTTGATTTTTAGCTATATTACTAAGTAAAACTAAACCACAAACGTTTTAAACAACTTACAGAAGCTTGAGCACGATTTAGGATGATAGAATAAAGCTTGGAAGCTCCAGAGGTGATCAAGAGAATGTGTTTTGAAGTGTGATGAACTTATGCATATCATAGGCCTATTTATAGTACAAGAATGGCTTTAAGATCCTTACAACTCAGCCTACAAGTGAGTATGGATAATGGGCAGGTGGCCTAGAGTGCTATGGGTCGAGTAGGGGGCACCCATGCTTCATTAATTGTTCACAATTTCGTTTTGAAGCCAAATCATTGAATCTGCCCATACATTCTGCATCTGTGTGTCCCACGCGGCCCGCGTTAAGGTTTCATGTATCTTGGTCGCGGGTCGCCTGAGTTCTAATATCAGGACGCGTATAAACAGATGGCTCGCGGCCCGCGTTAACTTAACCATATCTCTTACGCGGCCCGCGTTAGGTTAAATTTTCAAGATTTCTAAATCTTTTATAATCATTGCGAAATCTTTGCAATTAATAACGAAATCTTTGGTAATTAATAACCTGACCTTTCGGGTTTGAAGGGGTAACTTTGCGATTTGGCCCTTGATTATTTACAACTAAGGGCCTCGTGTTATTCACCCGCATTGTTAAGTCCCCAGTTATCTTGTTAATTATTCGGAAAGCCTTGACTTTCATTGTTGACGCTTTTAACCCTTCTCGTACGAATTTGATCATATCTTTCTCGTTTTAAAACGGAACTTCGCGGAATTTATATAGTACATTCTAGTGAGCGTATTTTACTGTTACAAAGCCTCGGGTACGTCAAAGGGTCACTAAGAGGTATAATTAAACATGTTGACACAGTTAACCCCCGTAGCTTGAAATCTCTCACTTTCTTCCGCGTTTCGCTTCCGTACGATCCATGATTTATTCGTTTAAGGTACAAGCATCGTTTAGGGTTGCTATACAGTATACTTACCCTTGTTTGACATTTATAACCCTCGCATTTACATACTTTCAAGGTTTGTCAATTTTAGTCCTTTATTTAATATTAAATGCCACGTGTCAACTCAAGACACGTGTCAATACATTATTGGACACAAAATTTCGAGGTGTTACATCCTCACCCCCTTAAAATAAATCTCGACCCGAGATTTACTCAAACAAATAGGGATATTTCTCCTTCATCGTGGATTCAACTTCCCACGTGAATTCGGGACCTCTCCGGGCATCCCATTTAACCTTAACTATCGGCACATGTTTTCTTCGGAGCTTTTTCACCTGTCGGTCTTCAATCGACAAAGGCTTCTCCACAAACTTCAAGCTCTCATCTATATGCACATCTGTGTGTGGGATCACCAATGATTCATCAGCGAAGCACTTTTTTAGATTGCAGATGTGGAACACATTGTGAATTCCATTGAGCTCTTCTGGTAAGTTCAATTTATAGGCAACCGACCCGACACGTTCGATAACCTCAAAAGGTCCTATGTATCGCGGGCTCAGTTTACCCTTATTACCGAAACGCATCACCCCCTTCCAGGGTGATACTTTTAGTAACACTTTTTCACCTACCTCGAAGTGAAAATCTTTACGCTTCGGATCAGTGTAACTTTTCTGCCTATCACGGGCAGCTTTGAGACGTTCCCGGATCTGGACAATCTTGTCCGTTGTCTCGAAAACTATCTCTGGTCCTGATAATTGGACCTCTCCCACTTCCGCCCAACAAACAGGCGATCTACACTTCCTACCGTATAATGCCTCGAAAGGCGCAGCCTTTATGCTGGTATGGTAGCTATTGTTGTAGGAGAATTCGATTAGGGGTAGGTTCTTATCCCAACTACCACCTAAATCGATAGCACATGCTCGCAGCATGTCTTCTAACGTTTGAATAGTACGCTCACTCTGGCCGTCTGTCTGAGGATGGTAAGCCGTACTAAAGTTCAAACGTGTGCCCAAAGATTGTTGGAAACTTTTCCAGAAATGAGACGTGTATCTAGTATCTCGATCTGAGATAATAGACACAGGTATACCATGCAAGGCTACAATCTTATCTACATATAACTCGGCCAATGTGTCGGAGCTATAAGTCTCCTTGATGGGTAAGAAATGAGCTGACTTAGTCAGTCTATCGACTATAACCCATATTGTGTCGTTTCCTTTGCTCGTTTTTGGTAACTTGGTGATAAAATCCATAGTTACGCACTCCCATTTCCATTCAGGAAGTTCAGGCTGTTGTAGCAAGCCAGATGGCTTTTGATGCTCAGCCTTGACTTGCGCACAAGTTAAGCATTTGGCTACATAGGCGGCTACAGACTTTTTCAAGCCTATCCACCAATAATTTGCCTTTAAATCCTGATACATTTTGTCTGCTCCAGGATGGACAGAATATTTGGAATTATGGGCTTCCTGGAGGATAACATCTCGTAGTCCTCCATACATTGGAACCCATATTCGCCCATTCAATCTCAAAATTCCATCCTTGCTAAGAGTTAACTGTTCCTCAGTTACTCCTAACTTTTCCTTAGGATAATTAGCTTCTAACACAGCCTCTCGTTGTGCAGCTAATATTCTTTCAATCAAGTTATTCTTGACTTCAATGCTCTTGGCATTGATGCGGATGGGTTTCATCCTTTCTTTCCGGCTCAGGGCATCAGCGACTACATTCGCCTTGCCGGGATGGTACCTGATCTCACAATCATAATCATTCAAGGTCTCCATCCAACGACGTTGCCTCATGTTTAGCTCCTTCTGATTGAACAGATGTTGAAGGCTTTTGTGATCTGAATAGATCACAAACTTGATTCCGTATAGATAATGCCTCCACAGTTTTAGTGCGAACACAACGGCACCCAGCTCCAAGTCGTGGGTGGTGTAATTCTTTTCGTGCACCTTCAACTGTCTTGAAGCATAGGCAATTACCTTGCCTTTCTGCATGAGCACACACCCCATGCCAGTGTGTGACGCGTCGCAGTAAACTACGAACTCTTCGGTACCTTCCGGTAGTGTCAACACAGGAGCGTTGCTCAGCCTTTGTTTTAAAATATCAAAGGATTCTTGCTGCTTAGGGCCCCAAATAAACTTTTCCTTCTTCTTGGTTAGAGAAGTTAAGGGCGCAGCAATCCTTGAGAAATTCTCAATGAATCTTCTGTAGTATCCTGCCAACCCCAGGAAACTACGGATCTCTGTGGGCGTCTTTGGCTCTTGCCAGTTCATGACCGCCTCTACCATAGCGGGATCCACCTGGATACCACGCTCGCTTACGACATGTCCAAGAAATTGGACTTCTCGTAGCCAGAATTCACATTTAGAGAATTTGGCATAGAGTTTCTCACGATGCAGCAATTTAAGAATACATCGTAGGTGTTTCTCATGGTCAGCTTTGTTCTTTGAATAGATAAGAATGTCGTCGATGAATACGATGACGAATTTGTCTAAATACGGCTTGCAGACGCGATTCATGAGATCCATGAACGCAGCCGGTGCATTTGTGAGCCCAAAAGGCATCACTAGGAACTCGTAGTGACCGTAGCGAGTCCTAAATGCTGTTTTGTGTACGTCTTCATCTCGGACCTTCAGCTGATGGTAGCCCGACCTTAAGTCGATCTTCGAGAAATAGCTAGCCCCTTGCAATTGATCAAACAAATCGTCGATCCTTGGCAATGGGTATCTATTCTTTATCGTGACTTTATTAAGTTCACGATAATCGATGCACAGACGCATCGATCCGTCCTTTTTCTTCACAAACAGGACAGGTGCTCCCCAGGGAGACAAACTAGGCTTGATGAAACCTTTTGCTAACAGTTCATCCAGCTGGGTCCTCAATTCCTTCATTTCAGTCGGTGCTAGCCTGTGGGGTGCTCTAGCAATGGGAGCTGCTCCAGGGATGATATCTATTCTGAATTCCACCTGCCTATCTGGTGGCAACCCAGGTAGATCTTCGGGGAAAACTTCTGGATACTCCGAAATGACAGGAATGTCCTCTATCTTCGGTTTGGGCTCTTCGATAATCACTTGTGCCATATAGATGACACAGCCTCTTTTTAAGCATCTTGAAGCTTTGAGCATAGTTACGTTCTCGGGCAATCCATACTGCGTATCCCCTCGAATGGTGAGCGATTCACCAGTCGGGGTCTTTAGCACTATTTGTTTTCTATTGCAGACTATCTGGGCTTGGTTGTGCGATAACCAGTCCATGCCCAGAAGGATGTCAAAACCAGCTAGATTAAAGGGAAGTAGAGATAGAGGAAAAGAATGGTTCTTAATGGATATCATACATCCATCTAATATAGTGGAGACGGTTTCTACTGTGCCGTCTGCTAGCTCTACCTCGTATTTCATATTTAGGGTTTTGACAGGCATGTTCAGCAATTTGCAAAATTTTTGGTCTACGAAGGATTTATCAGCGCCTGAATCGAAAAGTACTCTTGCAAAGATATTATTCACGAGAAAAGTACCTGTGATTACGTTGTCGTCCTGCAATGCTTCCTTCACATCCATTTTGAAGACTCTAGCGTTATTCTTTTTGGTTTCTTCAGTCTTCTTAGCGAATTTGGGGCAGTTACTTTTGATGTGCCCCTTCTCACTACAGTTGTAGCAGGTCGCGTCTTTAATCTTCTTACAGTCCACAGTCTTGTGGTCTTTGGACTTGCACAGTCCACAAGTATGCGTCTTTGACTGGGACTGTGAGTTTGGCCCAAACCTGCATTTCCCAAAGTGGAATTTTTGGCAGTTTTTGCATTTGGGCTTCTCTCCGGATTGTTGCCCTTCTTTTCTCGACTCGGTCCCTCTCTTGCCATCACCGTTCCCACGGTGTTTCTTTCCCGACCTTCGTGAGGTATCGTCCTCACGCTTCCTCTTCTCGGCTTCTTTGTTCCTCTGCGATCTCAGTCGGACTGCGTTCATCGTGAGGGACAAAGAAAGGTCAGTCACAGACCTGAAAGTCGTTGGCCGAGAGGCCTTCACACTAGCCTTTATCGCGGGTTCTAACCCCCCGATAAAACGAGCGATTCTCCTTGGTTCCGGGGTTACTAGATATGGAACCAAGCGAGACATCGTGTTGAAGCTCGTGAAGTAGGCCTGGCAGTCCAGGTTTGTCATCACCAATGACACAAAATCGGACTCTA